>NC_086454.1:186672853-186984242 GCF_028390025.1 Pseudophryne corroboree
TCTTTTTTTCTTCTTTGCGTCATGTGCTGTTTGGGGAGTGTTTTTTGGAAGGGCCATCCTGCGTGACACTGCAGTGCCACTCCTAGATGGGCCAGGTGTTTGTGTCGGCCACTAGGGTCGCTTAGCTTACTCACACAGCTACCTCATTGCGCCTCTTTTTTTCTTCTTTGCGTCATGTGCTGTTTGGGGAGTGTTTTTTGGAAGGGCCATCCTGCGTGACACTGCAGTGCCACTCCTAGATGGGCCAGGTGTTTGTGTCGGCCACTAGGGTCGCTTATCTTACTCACACAGCTACCTCATTGCGCCTCTTTTTTTCTTCTTTGCGTCATGTGCTGTTTGGGGAGTGTTTTTTGGAAGGGCCATCCTGCGTGACACTGCAGTGCCACTCCTAGATGGGCCAGGTGTTTGTGTCGGCCACTAGGGTCGCTTAGCTTACTCACACAGCTACCTCATTGCGCCTCTTTTTTTCTTCTTTGCGTCATGTGCTGTTTGGGGAGTGTTTTTTGGAAGGGCCATCCTGCGTGACACTGCAGTGCCACTCCTAGATGGGCCAGGTGTTTGTGTCGGCCACTAGGGTCGCTTAGCTTACTCACACAGCTACCTCATTGCGCCTCTTTTTTTCTTCTTTGCGTCATGTGCTGTTTGGGGAGTGTTTTTTGGAAGGGTTATCCTGCGTGACACTGCAGTGCCACTCCTAGATGGGCCAGGTGTTTGTGTCGGCCACTAGGGTCGCTTAGCTTACTCACACAGCTACCTCATTGCGCCTCTTTTTTTCTTCTTTGCGTCATGTGCTGTTTGGGGAGTGTTTTTTGGAAGGGTTATCCTGCGTGACACTGCAGTGCCACTCCTAGATGGGCCAGGTGTTTGTGTCGGCCACTAGGGTCGCTTAGCTTACTCACACAGCTACCTCATTGCGCCTCTTTTTTTCTTCTTTGCGTCATGTGCTGTTTGGGGAGTGTTTTTTGGAAGGGCCATCCTGCGTGACACTGCAGTGCCACTCCTAGATGGGCCAGGTGTTTGTGTCGGCCACTAGGGTCGCTTAGCTTAGTCATCCAGCGACCTCGGTGCAAATTTTAGGACTAAAAATAATATTGTGAGGTGTGAGGTATTCAGAATAGACTGAAAATGAGTGGAAATTATGGTTTTTGAGGTTAATAATACTTTGGGATCAAAATGACCCCCAAATTCTATGATTTAAGCTGTTTTTTAGGGTTTTTTGAAAAAAACACCCGAATCCAAAACACACCCGAATCCGACAAAAAAAATTCGGTGAGGTTTTGCCAAAACGCGGTCGAACCCAAAACACGGCCGCGGAACCGAACCCAAAACCAAAACACAAAACCCGAAAAATTTCAAGTGCACATCCCTACTGTTTCTGGGGTTTTGGTTTCACCTGCCTGAGGCAGATGAAACAAAATCCATGATGACCGGGACAACCTGCAGTGTCCCATGCTCGCTGCAGCAGCAGCAGGCTGGGACTGCAGGCATCCGGAAGCTGCCACTCCGCGCGCCAATGAGGTGACCCCCGGCGGAGAACCCGGGGCAGCGCCGCGACCGCATCCGCCCTCTCCTTCACCCCCGACCGCATCCGCCCTCTCCTTCACCATCCGTCCTCTCCTTCACCCACGGGGGAGCGCCCATGTGACCGGGGGGAGCCAGAGAAGCAGCGTAGCACCAGGAGCTGTCAGCAGTGCCACCCGGTGTAGCATCAGGTAACCTCCAATAAGCCACGGCTCGTGCTGGATTATCGGGGGTAATAGGATAGCCCCTGGCGGGACAATTAGCCCCGGTTAGCTTTGACTTAGCTTCCAGAACATCTCTGCTGATTTTCTAGGTCCTGTGTAATATATTTGTATTAGTATCAATACAAGTGAGCAAGTAATGTTGAGCAGGTTTTGTGTTCTCTTTTATGCAGCAAATAGATGGTAATGAAATATATTCAGATGGAACACCATGGAAATGACTGTTGCAAAAAATATATAATACATAGGGTATATATCCTGCAAGTTCAGTTCATGTTATTTGGAGGTTACTATTATATCTCTCCCATATCTACTATTACTGTGCTATATACCTTAAGTGCAAAGAAACGTGTATAATAATGAAATTTTTTGCTCTGGCTTCATATCTAACCTTTTAAAAGTACAGGATATAATACAATTTACTGCAGCACCATTGAAGGCAGTTCTCATTATCATACCTCCCAACTTTCTGATGGCTCAAGGAGGGACTCGCGGCGCCGGAAAAGGGGCATGGTCTGTTGGAAAGGGCGTGTCCTCACGTGGATTACGCGATCGCAAGCCACGCCTCCAATTTTCGTCACAGTGGAGACATGTCCAGCGCTCTGTGAGCTGCTGGCCATGCCCCCAGTCCCTCTGCCTCACTGGAATAGATGCTGTGCGCATGCGCACAGCATCTATTCACCGCTGCTCTGCTCTGAACTGAGCAGAGAGTGATAAGGAGCCTCCGAACTATCCCCCCCCCCCCACCGCGGGATACTGTGGCCCATGGGAGGGACAGACCCAAAAAAACGGGACTGCCCCGCGAAAATCGGGACAGTTGGGAGGTATGCTTTATAGAAAGTACATGTTACTTTGTTAATAAGTAACAACAAGGAGCACTGAATATACAGTATTTAACATTTAGAATAACATTTAATCACATTTAAAAATAGTACATAATATCAAATACTTTCAAGATAGCAATAATAAATCACATGCAGTTGCTGTAGAATAGGGTTAATACCCTTGATAATTGTGTGACTTACTTAAGTCCAAGAAAAAATGATATTTTGTGGCAGTCTATCATATAAAGTCCTGGATAAGAATAACACAAATAGGAATTTCCAAGTTGTTATTTAGTGTTGATAGAGTACGCTATGCTACTACCCCTAAATTGATTCACAGTTCTCACCCACAAGGATTGACAGCCCGCAATCAGTGCTGTCTGCGGCATCAGGAGAGCTCGGTCTACAGCAGCGTTTACAGGCTGCCGATGAATGCTAATTGCCGGCTCTCACGATGACTCTCCGCCGTGCAACCCGGAATTCTAGTGGCAGTTGTGAGGTTGCTCCATCCAGACCCGGTAGGGTGTTCTGAAGGGGGGTGGGGGGCGTACACAAGATCTTATCAGGTATCCAGAATATGAAATTATATTAAAAACGTCTCCTGCTTGTGTCAGCTCAATCTCAGCGTGTTTCTCCGCTATTCCAGAGCCAGCGGTTTCCTCAGGAGAAGTATGTGGTGGTCTCAATTCCATGGATATTTAAACCCACTTTAACCAATCAGTGTTTAGTTTATTCAATGGCAACACCTGTAGTAGGTAATCTGATTTCACATGTTCTCAATTAGGCATCCACACCTATAGTAGGTGATCTAATTTTGTATGTTATTCAAAGTGCTTATAGGAAACAGTAAAAAGATGACAATTTTCAACATATAAAAGACAGTATATGCAATAACATTTTAAACCCTTTATCATTAGTTTGTTACATATTAACATTGGAATCACAGAGAAAATTGAAGAATATAACAATTACTGGCAGAGCCTTCCACTCCACAGGAGCCCTCATGGCTCAATCACCAAGGCACTGGACCACAACATAGAAGGACAGAGGATCGAATCATAGGAGAGTAGCAGTTAAATATATTTTTATTTGCTACATATTTTGGTGATAGTGTTATCAGTTTAAATACTTATCAACTGATAATATAACAATTATTAGCAGATCCATTTATTCCACAGGAGTTCTCATGGCTCAGTAAGGCACCAGACCACAGCACAGAGGGTCAGAGGAACAAATCATGGAAGAGTACCACAAATAAATATATTTTGCTTTTTACTTGCTACATTTTTCAGTGATAGTGTTATCAATTTAAATACTTAAATTACCAACTAAGAATATAACAATTACTAACAGAGCCAGGGGCGTAGCCAGAACTTTGTGGGCCCCACAGCAACATTTTAAATGGGCCCCCGTCCCAATGCTTCAAGAGACACCTCTCTGCAGCAGTTGTTAATTTGATGCCCTATAATAGTGCCCTAGTTCATTTTCTGAACCATAGTAGAGCCTTATTTAATGTTATGCCTCATAGTAGTGCCCTAGTTTCTTTTATAAATCGCAGTGCTTAAGTTCACCCTATGTGACATTTCAGAGCTGCCAGTACACATTATGCCGCACAGTACCCCCAATTCACATTATGATATACAGATGGAGCCACGCTAGTTATGGCTTCGTCTGTGACTAGGGCCTAATACCGAGAGCGTCTCCGTCTGGGCACGCACGCACGTAACGGAGGCACGCCCCATTCCCTTAAATGGAGAGCGTCTCCATCCGGCCACGTGTCCCGGCGGAGATGCTCAGATTGGGAGCGTCTCTGTGCACTCCCGGCGTGACTAAGCGGACAGATTGCCTAGTCACGCCGGGAGTGTATGCCTGCGATGGAGCCGCCTCAGATGAGCACGGCTCCATCTGTATAGTGCTCCCCGTTCATATTTTGCCTCATTACAGTGCCTCGGTTCATATTATATAACATTAAAATGCCCTCCAGTTCATTTTATACCACACTACAATGAGCAGGTCCAGGAGCATACCTAGATAAGGACCCCTACATACCACCCAATGGCGAAAACTGTATATAACACATGTAACTATGACAGGGAAGGTGGGCCCCTCTCAGCTCTGGGCCCCATAGCCGCTGCACTGCCTGCACCCATGGTAGCTATGTCCTTGAACAGAGCCATTCACTCCACAGGAGCTCTCATGGTTCAATCAGCAAGGCACCGTACCACAGCACAGAGGATCGAATCATGGAAGAGTAGCACAAAAATATACTTTTATTTCCAAAATGTTTCAGTGTTAGTAAATTGGACTATTTTTATTTCATGTACCAATTTTATATATATATATATATATATATATATATATATATACACACACACATATAGAGATATTGACCTAAGAAGGTATATAGAAAGAGAAATACATAAGAAATTTTAGTCTGTCGCTAATATACTTAGATATTTTATTGTTCTTAATTGTGTTTTCACCTTATCAATTTATAACCACCAATCACAGACCATAATCAATAAAAACACAAATAATGATGGTAATGAGGGTATACTTAAACCAGACTACAATAGTCTGACTTTGTATTATACTATATTATAGTTATTATAGAATTATTGAATTGGGGTGGTGAAACTATACAGCCCAAGCAAACATGGAGAGGGATCTCAACTCATATCAACGTAGGGAGTCCAGTAGCACCAACCTCCATCTCAACAAAAACCCAATCCAATTCGAAAGAACAGATGACTCATTCAATCCAATCAGATATAGGGTATTGAGGGTACAAATTCAATATGCCTGTCTTTTGCAGAGGCGACTGAATATGTCTCCCTGAATATGTCTCCCACTCTGGGTGTTATTCCTATATGTTCTATACTCTGTATAGAGGTAGCCACATAACTGGTTTGACAGTTAATTATTATCCTTTATTTATAAGGCACCACAAGGGTTCCACAGCGCCCAATTACAGAGTTATTGTGGCCTATTACTTCAAATGTATTACCATCACCATTTATAGAGGATGCAAATTCACAGTTACCATGTTTTAATAGCTATAGGTGATACATCTTGGTTTCATACATTTATAGCAACACTTTCTGAGGGAAAGACCCATAGGATTACTCAAATATCTTGTTTGGGGGTCAACAGATGGTTCGAAGTGACTTGGTGAATGATAGTTTTTTAGATTATTTGCCTTTCTAAACACTCCCCTGATCTCATCTTCCAGGCAACCTGATAATATCTTATCCATTTTCAGAATCAATAGATTTTTATTTAGAATTTTCTTGATGGTGTGAGAGAAATTGTTGAACCTGGATATAAAAATAGGTAAATTTTTCACTGGAATCAAACTCCCACTATCATCCTTAGTAGTTATCCTCAACAAATCTTCTCTATCTCTTTCATATGTATTATCCAAAGCTTTATCCAGTATTATTTTGGGATACACCTGATCAACAAATGATTGTGTTAGTTCATCACTCTGATGACCAAAATCACTGGTTTCGGAACAATTCCTTTTTACTCTTGGGTATGTTATTAAAGCAGGGTTTATAATGACAACTAGAATAATTTAAAAAAGGTGTTATAATTAGTGATGAGCGGGTTTGGTTCCTCGAAAACCGAACCCCCCCGAACTTCACCCATTTTACACGGGTCCGAGACATACTCGGATTCTTCCGTATGGCTCGGTTAACCAGAGGGCGCCCGAACGTCATCATCCCGCTGTCGGATTCTCGCGAGATTCGGATTCTATATAAGCAGCCGTGCGTCGCCGCCATTTTCACTCGTGCATTGGAAATGTTAGGGAGAGGACGTTGCTGGCGTCCTCTCTGTTTATTGTTGAACTTGATTGTGCTTTATTGCTTAATTGTGGGGAGGACTGGGGAGCAGCTGTATAATATAGGAGGAGTACAGTGCAGAGTTTTGCTGATCAGTGACCACCAGTATACGTTGTCTGCCTGAAAAAAACGCTCCTTATCTGTGCTCAGTGTGCTGCATATATCTATGCTCACACTGCTTAATTGTGGGGACTGGGGAGCAGCTGTATTATATAGGAGGAGTACAGTGCAGAGTTTTGCTGACCAGTGACCACCAGTATACGTTGTCTGCCTGAAAAACACTCCATATCTGTGCTGCATTGTAGTATATAGTAGGAGTACAGTGCATAATTTTGCTGACCACCAGTATATAATATATAGGAGTACGGAACAGAAGGCCACTGCTGTACCTACCTCTGTGTCGTCAAGTATACTATCCATCCATACCTGTGGTGCATACCTGTGCGTTCTTCTAAATCACAAATCCCCAAGGAGAGTCCAATTGTGTCGGTTGCGATGCCTGACCTTCCCAACACTGGACGGGAAGAGCTTGCGCCTTCCACCATTTGCACGCCCCCTGCAAGTGCTGGAAGGAGCACCCGCAGTCCAGTTCCTGATAGTCAAATTGAAGATGTCACTGTTGAAGTACACCAGGATGAGGATATGGGTGTTGCTGGCGCTGGGGAGGAAATTGACAAGGAGGATTCTGATGGTGAGGTGGTTTGTTTAAGTCAGGCACCCGGGGAGACACCTGTTGTCCGTGGGACAAATATGGCCATTGACATGCCTGGTCAAAATACAAAAAAAATCAGCTCTTCGGTGTGGAATTATTTCAACACAAATGCGGACAACAGGTGTCAAGCCGTGTGTTGCCTTTGTCAAGCTGTAATAAGTAGGGGTAAGGACGTTAACCACCTAGGAACATCCTCCCTTATACGTCACCTGGACCGCATTCATCAGAAGTCAGTGACAAGTTCAAAAACTTTGGGTGACAGCGGAAGGAGTCCACTGACAACTAAATCCCTTCCTCTTGTAACCAAGCTCCTGCAAACCACACCACCAACTCCCTCAGTGTCAATTTCCTCCTTACCCAGGAAAGCCAATAGTCCTGCAGGCCATGTCACTGGCAAGTCTGACGAGTCCTCTCCTGCCTGGGATTCCTCCGATGCATCCTTGAGTGTAACGCCTACTGCTGCTGGCGCTGCTGTTGTTGCTGCTGGGAGTCGATCGTCATCCCAGAGGGGAAGTTGGAAGACCACTTGTACTACTTCCAGTAAGCAATTGACTGTCCAACAGTACTTTGCGAGGAAGATGAAATATCACAGCAGTCATCCTGCTGCAAAGCAGATAACTCAGGCCTTGGCAGCCTGGGCGGTGAGAAACGTGGTTCCGGTATCCACCGTTAATTCAGAGGCAACTAGAGACTTGATTGAGGTACTGTGTCCCCGGTACTAAATCCATCTAGGTTCCATTTCTCTAGGCAGGCGATACCGAAAAAATGTACACAGACCTCAGAAAAAGACTCACCAGTGTCCTAAAAAATGCAGTTGTACCCAATGTCCACTTAACCACGGACATGTGGACAAGTGGAGCAGGGCAGACTCAGGACTATATGACTGACAGCCCACTGGGTAGATGTATTGCCTCCCGCAGCAAGAACAGCAGCGGCGGCACCAGTAGCAGCATCTCGCAAACGCCAACTCGTTCCTAGGCAGGCTACGCTTTGTATCACCGCTTTCCAGAAGAGGCACACAGCTGACAACCTCTTACGGAAACTGAGGAAGATCATCGCAGAATGGCTTACCCCAATTGGACTCTCCTGGGGATTTGTGACATCGGACAATGCCAGCAATATTGTGCGTGCATTACATCTGGGCAAATTCCAGCACGTCCCATGTTTTGCACATACATTGAATTTGGTGGTGCAGAATTATTTAAAAAACGACAGGGGCGTGCAAGAGATGCTGTCGGTGGCCAGAAGAATTGCGGGCCACTTTCGGCATTCAGCCACCGCGTGCCGAAGACTGGAGCACCACCAAACATTCCTGAACCTGCCCTGCCATCATCTGAAGCAAGAGGTGGTAACGAGGTTGAAATCAACCCTCTATATGCTTCAGAGGATGGAGGAGCAGCAAAAGGCCATTCAAGCCTATACATCTGCCCACGATATAGGCAAAGGAGGGGGAATGCACCTGACTCAAGCGCAGTGGAGAATGATTTCAACGTTGTGCAAGGTTCTGCAACCCTTTGAACTTGCCACACGTGAAGTCAGTTCAGACACTGCCAGCCTGAGTCAGGTCATTCCCCTCATCAGGCTTTTGCAGAAGAAGCTGGAGACATTGAAGGAGGAGCTAAAACAGAGCGATTCCGTTAGGCATGTGGGACTTGTGGATGGAGCCCTTAATTCGCTTAACCAGGATTCACGGGTGGTCAATCTGTTGAAATCAGAGCACTACATTTTGGCCACCGTGCTCGATCCTAGATTTAAAACCTACATTGTATCTCTCTTTCCGGCAGACACAAGTCTGCAGAGGTTCAAAGACCTGCTGGTGAGAAAATTGTCAAGTCAAGCGGAACGTGACCCGTCAACATCTCCTCCTTCACATTCTCCCGCAACTGGGGGTGCGAGGAAAAGGCTAAGAATTCCGAGCCCACCCGATGGCGGTGATGCAGGGCAGTCTGGAGCGAGTGCTGACATCTGGTCCGGACTGAAGGACCTGCCAATGATTACTGACATGTCATCTACTGTAACTGCATATGATTCTCTCACCATTGAAAGAATGGTGGAAGATTAAATGAGTGACCGCATCCAAGTAGGCACGTCAGACAGTCCGTACGTATACTGGCAGGAAAAAGAGGCAATTTGGAGGCCCTTGCACAAACTGGCTTTATTCTACCTAAGTTGCCCTCCCTCCAGTGTGTACTCCGAAAGAGTGTTTAGTGCAGCCGCTCACCTTGTCAGCAATCGGCGTACGAGGTTACTTCCAGAAAATGTGGAGAAGATGATGTTCATCAAAATGAATTATAATCAATTCCTCCGTGGAGACATTCACCAGCAGCAATTGCCTCCAGAAAGTACACAGGGACCTGAGATGGTGGATTCCAGTGGGGACGAATCTGTGAGGAGGGGGATGTACACAGTGAAAGGGGCGAGGAATCAGAGGATGATGATGAGGTGGTGTTAGGGTCTCCTGCTCTGTGCTGCCACGTCGTCATGGCAACCGGGAGACAAGTGCTAGCGGAGTAACCTGAGCGTAGCTGATACTCCGGTTCGGGTCTTTTGCTGTGCAGTGGTTACAGGCTCTGTGCACGGCAGGGGATCCGGTGCTGGTTTTTGTGCTCACAGTCTGTGAGGTCTGAGTGGGGCGTGGACAGCACCTGCTATATAAACCCTCTTCTCAGGTTAGGCAGATGCTGCTGAATCTTTGTTGGTTAGTCAGTTCCTGAAAGCTAGCTAGTACTGTGTAAACTTTGTATTTGTTTGTTGCTTACTGCAAATAGGCCTTGGGATTTGGTATTACACTCTGCCAATCCAGACCTAGCAGTAAGACAGGAGTCAGTCGTTTAACCTGCTGGGGTTCTTTTGCTACTCTGTGAACCTAGCAAGTTTGCGGCTGTATTCTCAGACTTGCCTGCCAAAATCCTTTCTCACTGTGCAAGGTGTTCAGGTGTCAGTTTAGTGGCAGTAAGCTGAACCAGTGCACTGCAAGTGAGGACTAGGATTGTGGAGACTCTCCTTGTGTCTATTATTCCATCTCTGACCAAGGAGTTTACTGCCACACCCGTTGGTAACCCTTTAGGGTTTTGCTGTTGCCCTTAGCAACAGCATTTCGGGTTCTCTACGTATTAAATCACTACATCTCGCTTCTTTCCATCTGAGCATTCCTAATACTAGGGAGACACCCAGTTTCTTAGCCTTTGGGCTTCTCTGTTCACTTTGTGTTTATTTTGTTACCCTATCACCTTCTGTGTATGTAATGTCATATTCCCCAGTCTGTCTGTGAGTTCATTTGTTTTGCATCCCTCACCGTTCAGACACCAGTACATTCCTGCTGGCACTGGTGTGCATAACAGGTGGACATCTTGCCTCTGTAGAGCCAGTTTGTGCAAGGAGAGATTGATTGCTTCTTTTTTTGGTGGGGGCCCAAACCAACCAGTCATTTCAGTCACAGTCGTGTGGCAGACCCTGTCGCTGAAATGATGGGTTCGTTAAAGTGTGCATGTCCTGTTTATACAACATAAGGGTGGGTGGGAGGGCCCAAGGACAATTCCATCTTGCACCTCTTTTTCTTTCATTTTTCTTTGCATCATGTGCTGTTTGGGGACTATTTTTTGGAAGTGCCATCCTGTCTGACACTGCGGTGCCACTCCTAGATGGGCCAGGTGTTTGTGACGGCCACTTGTGTCGCTTAGCTTAGTCACACAGCGACCTTGGTGCGCCTCTTTTTTTCTTTGCATCATGTGCTGTTTGGGGACTATTTTTTTGAAGTGCCATCCTGCCTGACACTGCAGTGCCACTCCTAGATGGGCCAGGTGTTTGTGTCGGCCACTTGTGTCGCTTAGCTTAGCCATCCAGCAACCTCGGTGCAAATTTTAGGACTAAAAATAATATTGTGAGGTGTGAGGTGTTCAGAATAGACTGGAAATGAGTGGAAATTATGGTTATTGAGGTTAATAATACTATGGGATCAAAATGACCCCCACATTCTATGATTTAAGCTGTTTTTTAGGGGTTTTTAAAAAAAACACCCGAATCCAAAACACACCCGAATCCGACAAAAAAAATTCGGTGAGGTTTTGCCAAAACGCGTCCGAATCCAAAACACGGCCGCGGAACCGAATCCAAAACCAAAACACAAAACCCAAAAAATGTCCGGTGCACATCACTAGTTATAATCAACCTTTTTTCTAAAGGTCTTTGTATGTATTGTTTTGTTGATGTCCCAGGCGTGTAGCGCAATATCCAGGAAAGTAATTTCAGCTTTGTGAACAGTGCTTGTGAATGGGAGGCCATAGGTGTTTGTGTTAAGATAACTAACAAAAGAAGTGACTGACTGAATATCCTCTTTCCAAATAAAGAATAAATCATCTATAAATCTGCACCAGGTTCGCCCGAAACGGACCACCTCAGATAATATAATGACTCTCGAGGTGTCCTGTATATAATATATAGTTCTCATTATAGTGCACTTATTAATCCCAGCAAGTGAGGTGGGTGTCTTACATGACTTTTCACAGAAATCCGGTATAATTCCCTAAGCACATTTCATAATTTTTTTTTTCCTGAAAGTCAATGACAAACATTTTGAGGATTTTCTTCACTTTCCGTTGAAGATATACTAGTCTACTGCTGGATACACACTTGTAGATATATTTGCAGATCAATTGATCTGCAAATATATCTACAGACGGACTGGGCAGTGTGTTGTGCATACACACTGCCCGATCCGTAGGGACTGACGTCATGAAGTAAGCGGGCATTTACATGCACCCCGCCAGGTGTTCTGTCAATCACCGCAGGAGTCTGCAGCAAGTGTATAGGCGGTCGGCTGACCGTCCATACACACAGCATGATGCGCCAATATATCATTAGATATATTGGCTGTCGGCTCTGCTGCAGGGCCGACGTGATATGTCTGTGAACGACGGTGTTCACAGACATATTGCTCATACACACTGGCTGACGGACCTGTGATATATCAGTCGTTTAATAGAACGGACGATACATGGGCCAGTGTGTACGCACCTTAAGATATATTGGTGCATCTTTCTGTGTTTATCAACGACCACCATCAGCAGATATATATGTTGATCGCTTGAACTGCAGATATATATGCCAATGTGTACCCAGCTTAAGCCCATCAAAATAGATGGTTAGAATAAACTCATATCAAGCAACAAATCTAAACTTGCTCGCAAACACTTCTCCCATTGACTTTACATGGGAACTTTGTGTCCGGACCGTTGCCCCAATATAATTTTTCTCTTTGACTCGCACATCTACATGGTTTAAGACCTTTATTTTGATAACCATATTTTTACTTTCAGCCGTTCTCTCAAAATACGTCTCACAGTAAAAAAAAGTATAGAATTAATATGTAGATAAATCACTGTTGTATTAAGATGCATTTTATGTTAGTTCTTCATCCCAATGACGCTGCAGCCTGATACCTCTGTCACAATGACGTCACCAGTGCTGGAATAGCCACCAATGTCTGACTGGACCAATGTCTGACTCCAGCTGGAGTGGTTTCATCACTTGTGTCTCTGCTTGTGTAACATTGGACCCTGACCCTTTTAGTGCAGCAGCAGTTTTATACACAGTGATAGGTAAAAGCACAACACATTATAAACTAAAACAGGAATATTTAGTTAAACATTTGAGGTGATGAGTAGTAAGGGCGGGTAAGCAAATGGCTATAGGAAGCTTTATTTGCATTGCAAAGAGAGTTGGTTAAGCAGGTTGTATTAAATTCTCATGGAAGTGATCATTTAGCAGTGTACAGATAGCACATCACACTGTATATGAGATCAGCTTATGCTAATAGCATGGATCCAAAGAGCCAAAATCATTTAATAGGTTTCTTGTACCCACTGTTTCAGAAAAACTTAAAGGTTTCAGCAAATTTGGCTATTTTCAGCGCTTTAAAAATATCTATGCAACTTGGTATGCAATGTGCTAGCACATTTATGTCATATAATTACCTTTTGTTTAACTATAGCCAAGCAGTTTTGGCCAGTGTGCAACAGTAATGGAAATTACATTTATATAAACAGTTTTTCTCTTTATTGGTGAGCATACAGGTTGTATAAAATAGCTGTAAATACGGGTTCAGTATGAATTGCCAGCTTACAGAATCAGGGCGAGCATAATACCAATGCTGGGATCCTGAAGAGTGAAAGACCGACAGGGGTGAGTGTGGACTGTTTTCCTCTCTCCCCTACCCCCTACCCTCTGTTACCGCAGCCTAATCATAGCCATCACCCTTAGTGTCTGACCCCAACCACCCCCCGGAGGTGCCTAAACCTCCCCGCAGCCTAACCCTAACCCCTCGTCGGCCTTCTAAACCTATCCCCCACTCCCCTAAACCTAACTCGACAGCTATACGGTCGGAAGTCCAGCGTCAGTTTCCTGGACCTTTTGGGGTTCTAGCGTCAGGATTCTAAAGGGTGTCAGGATTCCGGCGTCTGTATTTTGACTGCAGGGATCCCAACAGCCGGCATCTTGACTACATCCTGTAAATATCACTATGAATCCAGAGTGTTTTTTCAGAAGTTCATAATGTATGTAGATCAACATTGCTAAATGACTCATCTTGTTCAGTCTGTCTTTCTTTCTTTTTTTTTTAAATACTTTATTGGACAACTGTATAACATTTACATACATCAGCATACGGCAAAAGGACACAATAGCATATCGGCCAGCACTCAGCCGGTATAAACAATGTAATACAGAAAAAAGAGGGTAAGTCAGGTCAAACAAAGCCATAAGGCATCACTCAATAATCACATTAAAAGGCTGGATGTCCCCGATCCAGTACTTCAAGATTATACCATGTAGTGTGAGATATGGCTTGACGTAGGGGGATTTTAACAGGATCATCTAGCATCTGTACATAAGGGAGCCATATGTCAAAGAATCTCGTTATTTTGTTCTCTTTATCAATTAGCATTTCCAGCCACTCCATATGGAATAGATATGATAGTCTTGGTAGAAATAAAGCTAGGGATAGGGAATCAGTAGCTATCCATTGCGACAGTATTGTTTTCTTACCAGCTGCTGCTATTTTAGTTAACAATAGGCGCTGGCCGATCGGTATCTTAGGGGTAGAAGATGTCGAATGTATGTCCCAGATGATCCACTCCAGGGAGACATCTATGGTGAGATGCAATCCGTCTTTGACAAAGGTTTGTATTAAGCCCCAGAATTTACGTACTTCTAGGCAGCTCCACAAACAATGGTAGATGTCGGCATCTATCATGCCGCATTTAAAACATTTAGAATTAGAAGCTGCCCCCTTTTGAAGCTGCAATTTTGGTGTGATGTAGGAACGGTGTAAAATTTGATAATTCATCTCAGCGTAGGATGCTGATATGAGCGTTTTATTGATCCTATTAAACGCAGTAAGCATGGTAGAGATAGCAATAGATGGGAAATCTGGTAGCCACTTTACCAATCCCGTCTGAGTGGTCTCCCAATCAATAGATTTTTTAATAAGCGTGTAGAGCAATGCTGTGGAAGGATGTACTCTAGGCGTCGATTGCAAAGTAATGTCTAGGGCGTTAGTCCTATCTTCTGTAGACATTGTGGCTATAGATTTATTGATGTAACCACGAATTTGAAAATATATAAATAACGGGATTTTAAAGTGTGGGAAACTTTCGCAGAGGTTTGAGTACGTGCGAACCTGGCAAGTGTCTCTACATATCAACTGGTATAGTAACCTAGTGCCTCGGTCCGACAGAGCAGACAGTGTGGTGCATGCAGCAGTTCCACAAAAGTCTGGGTTATGGGCCAGGGGAAGGAAAGTCGTGATACAACTGGAGATACCCATCCTGGAGCGTGTCTGCCTCCAAGCCGTGCAATTCGAGGTCAGCAATATATTGTTTTTTACCTGGTGGGGAAAGGCCGATGGACGCATATGCAATAAACTGGCAAGGGAAAGCTCAGGGCAGAAGGCCTGTTCCAAGCCAGTATTAGCGAAGGTCTCCGTCTCGTGTATCCAATCAACAGCGTAGCGGTAGTTCGCAGCCAGCATGTAACTCCTTATGCAAGGTAAATTAACACCCCCCAATTTTTGTGATTGGCTCAATTTAAATAGTGAGATTCTAGGTTTTTTCTATGCCCATATAAACTCACTAAAGGCTTTATTTAAAATCTTTATATCTGCTTCCGATAACAGTAAAGGCAGCATTTGAATGGGGTACAGCAATCTCGGGAAGGAGATCATTCTAATTAACTGGCATCGTCCTAAATAAGAAAGGGGCAGATGTTTCCATGCCTGGAAATCGGTTAAAGTACGTGTGATTATTCATGGAATGTTATGTCTGTATAAATTGGACGGATTAACAGGTATCTGGAGTCCTAAGTATGTGATTGTTTGGCTTGCCCATCGGAAGGGGAACTGAAAGTTCCAACCGTGCGTGGCATTTGGATGTAACGCCAAAGCTTCTGTTTTGGATTTCTTAATCTTAAACCCCGAGATCGACTCAAAGGTTGCCAGCAACGATAGCAGACTAGGAAACGCTTCTTGAGGGTTTGAGAAATACAATAACAAATCATCAGCATAAGCCGTGACCTTGAGGTCATAACCACCAATCCCAATCCCACGCCAGTCAGAACTCAAGTGACAATGTCTAATGAGCGGGCCCAACGCAAGGTCAAAAAGGAGTGGGGACAGGGGGCACCCCTGTCTCGTGCCTCTGTGCAGCGTAAATGTGTCCGTGTTCAGTCTATTCACTGTGAGGAACGCTGAAGGCGAGTCATAAATGGTACGGAAGAATTTGACAAAATCGGCTCCAAATCTTTGCCAGTGAAGCACCCTCAGCAGGTGAGACCACGACACGCGATCAAACGCTTTATCAGCATCACAGCTCACTAGCAAGGACGCTCCACCTGGCTTCTGGGCCGACATGGTCAAAGCAGCAACTAATTGTCTTATATTGTGTACCGACGTTCTCCCCTTCACAAAACCAGTCTGTGACGGGTGCAATAAAGTGGGCAATACTGCTTGCAGCCTATGTGGCATGAGCGCAGTTAAGATTTTAAAATCTTGGTTTAAAAGGGAGATCGGGTGGTACGATTGAACCAGGGTAGGATCTTTCCCTGGTTTCGGTAATACTATCACACAAGCTTCATTAAAGGTGGGAGGGGCAGCGTTTCTGGCCAAAATAGAATTAAGTAAGGTCAGAAGGTGGGGCGTGATATGGGGCAACAGCAATTTGTAATACTCTGCGCTCAGCCCATCTGGGCCTGGGGATTTTCCATTAGATAATTGTTTAATTACCGTCAATAGTTCTAATTCAGTAATAGGGTCCATAAGAGAGTTTCGATCCTCTACCGTCAGTGTGGGGGACCCTGCCGATCTCAAGAAGTTCATACCGCCAATGGGGTCATCTAGTGGTGCCGTGTAAAACTCCTTGTAGTAGGTTAAAAAGGAATCAGCGATGGCTGTCGGGTCGGAGGATAACTGGGTGCTAGTTTGAAGGGATAGAATGTGTGAAGTGGGGCGCTGGCTGCGAACTACATTTGCCAGGAGTTTGCCTGCTTTATTTCCCCATCTGAAGTATTTATGTTTTTGAAAGTCTAAAGCGTATTGGGCTCTCTCTGTACAAAGGGTATCGTAAAGATGTTTTGTTTTGGTGTAAATTCTGCGGTTGTCTTCTGTCGGGGAAGCTAGTAACGTCGCATAGGAGTTTGTTAGTGTCAGGCCTAGGTCACGAAACCGTTGGTTGAGGTGCTTACGCTTAGTAGCAACATACGCAATGATATAACCCCGTACCACCGGCTTGGACGCAGACCAGAAAAGATTGATATCATCCATGTGTTGTGCGTTGTCATTGGCATAGTTGAGAAAGTTAGTCTCTAAGTATGATTTAAAATCGGGGGAATTGTACAGATGGGAGGGAAATCTCCAATTAAAGGAGGTCGTCTTAGGGGATTTCAGTTCAAGTGTGAACCATGTAGGTGCGTGATCAGAAATGGCAATATTTTCTACTTTTGAATCGCATAACCTAGAGAGCAGTCCCGCTGGGAGCAACCAATAGTCTATTCTGGTAGACGTGGCATGTGGATGAGAATAAAAGGTGTATTCTCGACTAACGGGGTGTTGGTGTCGCCATGGGTCTATTAAATGAAATGAGGTCAGCAAGAATTGCAGTGAAGCTGATATGGAATAATTCTGTCCACTAAGAGTACCTGACCTATCAAGGGCCGGTTGTAGTGTTGAATTAAAATCACCCCCAATGATTAGGCTACCCTCGGCCCACTCTTGAAGTCGGACGTAAACGTCAGAAAAGAAAGCGTTATGATCCGAATTCGATGCATATATGGTCACTAGAGTGTAAAGCTCCCCTTCTAACTGTACTTTTAGGAATAGGAACCGACCCTCCACATCCTCCAGGGTGTCTAATATGTTATAACTAAGGGACTTATGGAATATAATCACTACCCCCCACTTCTTAGAGGTAAAGGATGCTGATTTATAACCTTGGATCCAACTATCTCTAAGCACGTTGGGGTCCCCTGATTTCCAGTGAGTTTCTTGCAGCATCGCTACATCTGGACGTAGGTGTTGCAATATCTTCCTTTGTTTACTCGGAGTATTTAGACCCTCCACGTTCCAAGTAAGGAACTTTAGATTTGTCTTAATCTCTAGAGAGGCAGCCATAGAAATTTTAGGTCTAACCTATACCTGTCCTGTCGGACACATAAAACAATAATGAAATAAACTGTGGGGCTCCCCATATCCCAGCGAGTAGGGAAACCCAACCATTAATAGAAGTAATAAACCTGTGCCATATTACCAACAATAAAAACTTTCGTAAACATTTTGATACAGTAAGTCCATTTTCCAAATTTTTGTGAACCCATAACAGTGGTCTAAGTGACTCACTATAAACTAGTAGTATAACTCCGATCGGAGTAAGGAGGAGGGGGAGAAAGGGAGGGGTGAGAAAGTGAGGGACAAGAAAAGAAAAAGAGAGGGGGAAAAGAGAAGGGGCGGGAAGGCCCAGCAATTATCAAATTCAAGAACCAGTAGTACTGCAATAAACAGAACATGAAGAGCATTAGTGATTTGCCATACATTACCAATCACGACCTCCATAAGGGAGATGATATAGACGTTAATTCTATGATAGATTTCAATATCAGTCCCTGTCTTTGGAGGCAGGTGAGGAGTGGCGTCGTAAGGATTCTGCAAAAGTCTTTGCTTCTGAAGATGTGTCAAACAGGTACGTCTTGCCGTTATGTTGAGCGCGGAGCTTCGCCGGATAGAGCAGAGCGAAACGTATTCCCTCATCGAACAGGCTCTTGCAAGTGGGACAGAATTCCCTCCTCTTCATGGCCACACTATAGGAAAAGTCTTGAAACAAAAGTAGCTTGTCTCCATGATAGAAGAGCTCCTGGACTTTGCGGTACGCCTCCATCACCTTGACTTTATCTGTGTAGTTGAGGAATTTGAATATAACTGGTCTAGGTCTGCGACGATCTGTCTGGAAGTCAGGACCAATACGGTGCGCCTGCTCAATTGCCATGGATTCACCATCCACCAAGCAGCCCAGCTCGATCGGTAGCCAGGAGGAGACCAAAGACAACAATTCTTTAGGTCTAATGGATTCTGGTAAGCCAATCATACAAAGATTATTCCGACGATTACGATTTTCTAAATCATTGAGCTTCTCCTGTATCGCAGAAATGGAAGACGCTTGAGAATCGATGGCGGAGCGGGCAGTGGTTAGATCATCCTCTAGGTTCGAGACCCGTTGTTCGACTTCATCCAGCCGTGTACTATGTTCTTTTAACTGCGTCATGGTGGAATCAATGGTGTCCTTCAGTCCCGCAAGTTTCTTGTCCAGCAGCGGCGAGAGTATATCAAAGATTTCCTGTGCTCTGGCCACCGCGTCCATAGTGTATCTAGTAGGATCTGGTATGCTATCCAAGACGTTAGCATTAGGTGAAGAGGGCGGTGAACTAACAGAAGCAGAGGCAGATGCCCTGGTGTCTTTAGCTTTTGCCGGAGCAGAACCACGTCCCCCTCTTTGAGACTTCGCTACGTATTTATCCATATAAGCGTAGAAGTGGCACGTTACAGTGAGAAAGTAGTTAATATCAAATATCCTGCCCTGCAGGGAGTAGTGAGCTCGGTGAAATGTGAGTGCGCAACCACTGTAAATGATGTATTAAATCACCACGACCTGTTTCCAGGTAATATCAGCTTATAGCAGGATCTGTGTAAGGCAGCCCGCGGTCAGGGGTCCAGTTAGGAGGTTATCAGAGTCAGGTTGACGGTACAAATTCTGACCCGCTGTACTGGGCTAGGCTGGTGGAGAGGCGGTCCGCCACTCTTGCGACTGTGGAGTGCAGGAGCCACTGGCACCTGGGCCTCACGTTGTAGGGGCCAGGAAACAAAGTCTGATTGTGTCTGAGGTGTACAGGCAGAGGGAGGTGGCCGTGGTCACATGCATAGGAGCCCGCTATTCCCAGGAATCACTATGGCGCCAAGCGGGACAGGCCGGTGGGTGGAGAGGGGCCCAATGTCACTTCCCGTAGCGGCTGACCCCCAGGTGTCCGGTGACTTCAAGCCGCGGAGGTACAGTGTGGTATGTGCGGGCACAGCACTAGGTTAGTCGAGGTAGCAGGGGGGTGGGGTGCACTCACCCGTTTCCAGGCCGCGTCACCTCCTCAGGCGGGCACACGCGGTGTCTCCCAGCAGCGCTCTTCACCACCAGCGTCAGCGGCACAAAGCTTGGGGGAACAGAGAGCCAATCGGGGCCTTCAGCGACGGCCATCCCAGGTAGAGGGCCAGGCCGGGGGGGGGGGTGAGGATCAGGACGCCCGGCCACTTCCAATATGGCGGCCGCGGGCAGCAGGCGCCACAGCTTGCGCTTGGACTCCAGGGAAGGAGGTGGTGGGGAGCCGGGGAGATGGTCTCCTCTTACCCACTACTATCTCCGCTGGTCCCTGGTGTGGATTCGGGGTCAAGTCCTGACATATAGCCCCTCAAACAGCGCTCGGGGTAGCAGGGAACGGAGAGCTCTTTTAAAAAGCGCCCACCGGAAGTCCTCCTGTCTGTCTTTCTTATTGCAGTACAACTGTTGCACCTTGGTCAGCAAGGTTGGTGTAGTGGCTAGTTATACTGCCTCACGTTACTCAGGTCATGAGTACAATTCCCAATTCAGGCACTATCTGTGTGGGACTCTCCTTATGTCCATGTGGGTTTGCTCCAGGTGCTTTAGTTTCTTCCCAGGCTCAAAAAAACATACTGGTATGTTAATTTGCTTATGACAAAAAAATGAAATAAAATAAATAATCCTAGTGTGTATGTAGATATAGGGGTATATTCAATTCAAGTCGGATCCTTTCCAACAAGCATTATCGGAAAGGATCCGACAAAGCACTATTCAATGAACGTCCAAATCCGACTGTCAGATTTGCCTGTTCCCGACAACTATCACATGCCCAGCCGCTCATACCCCGTGCTGTCCGGGGTCCCGTCTATGCTGCTGCTGCCACAGGTGTCCCGTCCGTGCTGTTGCTGACCCGCTCCTCCTCTCAGCTCTCCTCAGCCGCCCCCGTGTGCGAGATGACAGGGAGGGGCTGGAGGGAGCCTCAGATCCCTGCACTCACCCACACAGCCTAGTGCTAGCCGGGGAGCGCAGCACATAACTCCTGGGAAAGAGGAGCCTGGCCGGGGGGACGCCCGTCTGAGGTACCAGCCATGTGCCCTGCTGCCCCTATAGCCCGCCGTCTCTTCCATCCTCCCCCCGTCCCCACACCCCTCCAAATATGTCCCCGCTCCCCCATCATCTTCTCAATCCGACTTTTTTTAAAGTCGGATTGAGATTGTCGGAAACGGGGCCAAAACCTGTCGGATTTGGTCACGTTTCCGACAAAAGCATGTGGATCCGCGGCTATTCCACCGATCCACATGTTTTCCGACAAGTCAGGAATTCCCGACTTGTCCGAAAAAAACAGCCCCTATTGAATAGTTTGGAACCCCTTCCGACCTAAATCAGTCGGAAACTGCCGTCTTGCCGACAAGACGGCAGTTTCGACTTAAATTGAATATACCCCATAGGATATATAATTGTAAGCTCTGCTGGGGCAGGGACTGACATGAATGACTGAAACATTATCTGTAAAGCAGTGTATAAATATTTGTGCACTACAGTGGCGGAACTAGCGAGTGTTGTGCCCAGCCCAGGTGCAACAATATGGAGTCCACATTTTGTCTTTTTTCTCAGATATATGCAAAGCTAAACAGGAAGAGAAACACATAATATGTGTGGACTCCACAGTGAAGTCACAGTCAGTCTAACATAAATACACAACATTCACAAGTTACAACATCAATTCAAGATGTCAGAGTTAGACAGCAGACTGTCATGGCTCATGTATTTTGGTGGTTTAAAATGAAACTCACTCTCTCACTTACTTTTAATTCTGCTGCTGTAGCAGCATCAGGAGCTGTATAGTGCACACAGAGTGACATAGAGCGGCTCAATGGACTCCACTGAGTGGAGTGCAGAGCAGGCAGGTGCACACTGTCACCACACTAGAATTGCAGCACCATTCCACCTGTGTCTCAGGGGACAAGCCACCACTAGAGACATCATGTCACTGCCCCTTCATGTTGGGGCCTCATGACTGCCAAAGCAGCATTAACCTCACCTCCCCCCCACCACCACAATTTACCGACCATTGTCCCCTCCTCCCTCACCAGTTATAAAAGCAAATATCACCCCTAGACACGTGCCTGACATGCCTAGTGGGAAATCCATCACTGCGTCTCACCGTCATTCCCCCAGCATCTCTCCAGTGCCATCTCTCTTGCTTCTCACCAGCGACTCACCAACATCATAAGCCCTGCTTCTCACTAGCGCCGTGCTCTCCATGTCACACCAACATCATTCCCCCTGCTTCTCACTAGCACCTTCACCCCTGGCCCTTGGGTGGCTGGAGGGGGACACACACCTTGATTTAAGGGGTTCCCGCTCCTCCAGGGTACCCCGGCCAGGGGGCGACTAGTTGGGGGGGTAATGCCACGGCCGCAGGGACCAGTATAAAAGTGTCCCCCGGCTGTGGCATTATCTCTCTGGCTAGTGGAGCCCAGTGCTGGTTTAAAAAATACGGGGGAGCCCTCCGTGTTTTGTCCCCCATATTTTTTGAACCAGGACTGGACGCAGAGCCTGGTGCTGGTTGTTTAAATATGGGGGGACCCCAGTCATTTTCCCCCCTGTATTTTTACAACCAGGACCGGCTCAAAGAGCCCAAGGCTGGTTATGCTTAGGAGGGGGGACCCCACGCAATTTTTTTCTTTAATTTAGCACACTTTCACACCCCTATCCACAGATAAGCATGCACGGATCTCACTGATCCGTGCATGCCTATCAGAATACGGATAAAAAAAAAGCAGGTCTACTTTAAAACTGCTTTTTTTTACGAATTCTATGATTTACCAGAAGTGTTTGGCTTTTGCCGGCAGTGATTGTGAATACGAATTCTTAGTAAATTACCGAGTTGTATAAAATAACAGGCGTGTTTGACCGATGGTGTATTCATTCGTATTTGTGATCTCTGCCATTAAAACAAATTTGAATGCCCTCATCACTGCCGAGATTTCCGTTTAGTAAATTCCAGAGATGGCACTTTGAAAAAACAAAACAAAATCGGACAAAATCGGGAGCTTAGTAAATATACCCCCATGCTTCTCGTGGGGAGAAGCACTTCAAAGTCAGCAAGTATGTCCCACTAATCATCTTCTGTTGCAAAAAAATAAAAATAAACTAAAGCTGAAGAAGCTAACTTCATATGTAAGATATGGCATTGTGTTTACAGTGTAGTGAGCAGGAAACAAAGACTGTCCCAGAGGGATGCGATCAACATCCCGCTGCCCGTCCCAGACTTGTTTGATTCAGCCAGAAGAAATACTACTTATATACCCCTTTCACATCGCACAAATAACCCGGTATCGACACGGCATATTGCCGTGTCGAACCGGGTCAGTGTGCGATGTGAAAGGTCCTTTGACGATTTAGCGGGTCGCCTGACCCGGTAATTCAACCCGGTAAAAAAGAAGGGTTTTACCCGGGTTGATTACCGGGTCAGGTGCGGTGTGAATGGGAGCCGTGTCGATGCGACACGGTTCCCATTCACAGCATAGGGAGAGGCGGCGCAGGAGATGAGCTCATCTCCCAGCGCCGCCTCCACCCCCGCCCCAGCTGCTGCTGCTCCCTCCGCTGCTATGGCAACCGACCCGGTATATTGCCGGGTCGGAAAGCCAGCAGCGGAGCGCAAATGCCGGATCCCACCCGGTAAGTACACGTTTGTCTTACCGGGTAGGATCCGGCATTTGCGGTCTGAATGCGGTATTAGTGTCTTCATTCTCTTTAGATGGCCGTAACCATTGTAGCCAATGAGCTACATATACTAATTCTTTTTTGGATAGGGATTTTGGGGATCCAGCTCCATAAACTTGTTTTGATACTTTTCTGATTCTCACTGCAAAAAAAACAATAAACAGTCCTTAGATGTAGCCTTTGTTTTACTGATAAGGAGACACTTTGACCTAGTAGTATACACTACATAGAGGCACTTCACTCCCCAAGCACACTGCAAGGATAATGGATGAGCAAATAATTGTTCTTCCAATCCAGCTTACTTGGGACAACTACTCAACTACACACAATTAGAAATAAGTGGGAACACTGGAGTAGATCAGTAAGGGCTTGTAACCATTTTATCTACATATACAAGGTTTCCCACATCTCAAAATACAGGCTGTTATGGCAAAGACTACAATGGTACCAAGTTGTGATGCTTAGGGGGCACCATGCCATCCTCTGATGCTCATACCTCTTTTTGGCTCTTTATAGGAACTCTTTTTGTATGCTTGTATAGTTCCAGTATAATATAGTAAAGAAACAGGTGTCTATTCCGTGACTGCACACTACTTAGTGCACTAATTTAATTACAAAGAAGCTGCTCATATTAGAAGGCATGCCACCTAAGAAAGACGTTAGACCTTGATTCTGTAATCTGACCCAGCACATTCTGGGGACAATCTTCTTAAAAAGCTAATTAATGCCCCAAATAGCTGAAATATTTTCTGTTGCAGCTTAGAACACTGAAATCTCTCTTAATCACGAGAAATTAATTCTCATTAAACTTCTTGTATAAAGTGAGATAGTCACATCCATCTTAACTGAATGTCTTTCCTTAGCAGAAATTGACAGCTTGTGTCACATGCTACCCCATTTGCAGACGAGTACAGATGCGCCTGCACATGTCTTTTTTTTTTTAGTTATATGTTTAAGATGGGAAGCGGTTAGCATACCGCTACTCAGGATCCTGGCTGTAAGAATACCCATGCTGGGATCGGGATTAGCTGTGAAATGCCAGACCCGGAATACCGGCGACACATTCTTATCTCCCTCTGTGTCCACGACACCCATAGAGGGAGAATATAACCTGTGCAGAGCGCAGTGAGGCACTGTGCCCGCAGCATGACAAGCACAGCGAGCCTGCAAGGGGCCCACTAGCGCTCGCCCCGCTGCCAGCATACTGGTGGCAAGGGCGCAGCGCTCGTCATACTGATGGCCGGCATCCCAGTCACCGGTAATTCATATGTATGTATTCCCAAATGTAAGATATGTGCAAACTATAATATGTGCATCATAAGATATGTGCAACCTATAATATGTGCATCATAAGATATGTGCAACCTATAATATGTTCATCATAAGATATGTGCAACCTATAATATGTGCATCATAAGATATGTGCAACCTATAATATGTGCATCATAAGATATGTGCAACCTATAATATGTGCATCATAAGATATGTGCAACCTATAATATGTTCATCATAAGATATGTGCAACCTATAATATGTGCATCATAAGATATGTGCAACCTATAATATGTGCATCATAAGATATGTGCAACCTATAATATGTGCATCATAAGATATGTGCAACCTATAATATGTGCATCATGATATGTGCAACCTATAATATGTGCATCATAAGACACATTATATGGACAAAAGTAATCGAACACCTGACCATTACACCAACAGGGACTGTAATGACATTGTATTCAAATACATATACTTTAATATGGAGTTGGTCCCCCTTTTGCAGCTATAACAGCTTCCAGTCTTCTTGGAAGGGTTTTCACAAGATTTTGGAGTGTTTCTGTGCACTGATGTTGGACGATGGGGTTGAGGGCAGGGCTGTGTGCAGGGGTTGGTATCACGTTACTGGCGGCTGGTATCCCATCGGTCAGCATAATGCTGGCAGGAGGGGGGAAGCGCAATGAAGCCCCTTGCAAGCTCAGTGGTGACCTGCGCTCGCCACAGGTTCTATTCCCACTCTATGGGTGTCGTGGACACCAATGACTGGGAATAGTCCCTGTTAGTCGGTATGCCGACTGTCAGGATTTCGAGCCGGCAGGATGTAGGGGTCGGTATTGTGACCGGTGGTTTCCTGACCACCGTTCACATAACTACATCCCGTGTGCACGTCATTCAAGTTCTTCCACACCAAACTCATGAAACCATGTCTTTATAGTCCTTGCTTTGTGTACTGGGGCACAGTCACATTGGAATAGAAAAAGGTCTTCCCCAAACTGTTACCACAAAGTTGGAAGCCTAGTATTGTCCAAAATGTCTTGGTATGCTGAAGCATTAAGACTGCCCTTCACTGGAGACAAGGAGCCTATCACAAACCCTGAAAAACAGCACCATACCATCATCCCTCCCCCACCAACCTTCACAGTTGGCGCAATGCAGTACCCAGACTCGCCCATCTGATTGCCAAACAGAGAAATATGATTTGTCACTCCACAGAACACACTTCCACTGCTCCACAGACCACTGTCAATGTGCTTTACACCACTCCAGCCGACGCTTGGCATTGGACTTGGTGATGTGAGGTTTACATGCAGCTGCTTGGCCTTGGAAACCCATTCCATTAAGCTCTCGCCACACAGTTTTTGTGCTTACATTAATGCCAGTGGAAGTTTGGAATTCTTCAGCAGAGCGATGGCGACTTTTACGCACCATGTACCTTAGCAGTCATTGACCCCGCTTTGTGATTTCACACGGTCTTCCGCTTTGTGATTTTACATGGTCTTCCGCTTTGTGGCTGAGTTTTTGTTGTTCCTAAATGCTTCCACTTTCTAATAATATCACTTACAGTTAACCGTGGAATATCCAGCAGGGATGACATTTCACGAACCATCTTATTGCAATTTATGGCATCTTATCACAGTACCATGCTTGAAGTCACTGAGCTCTTAAGAATGTATTACAAATGTTTGCAAATGGAGACTGCATGGCTATGTGCTTGATGTAATACATCTGTGGCAACGAGTCTGCTTGAAACACCTGAATTCAATAATTAACAGGTGTGGCCAAATAAGATTGTATATACATTATATGGACAAAAGTAAGTCTAGATTTCCAACTGGAACAAATATGGCTCAGCCATCATCATCACCTCTTGCTGTTACAATAGATAAATCTCTCAGAGCTAGCAGCTTGCAGATTTCAAGATCTGTGTAATGTGGGCCATCCATCAAGCCAACTTTCCTCCAACCATCCAACTGACCAGTTGAACAACTTGTCTGTCTAACTAAAATGCTGCCCTACACACCTAACCAACTTTTTCATCAAACCACCCAACTTTAAGGTGACAAGTGAGGGGGGCATGGCTGTGCAAATAACTGCATCTTGCAGTGGGTGATGAGGCCATGTCGATACAATTCACAAATTATTAAAGATCTGGGTGGTATGTAGGAGGTAAGCTTGCTTTTTACTGAAATAAGGGAAAAGACTACAAAAATAAGGCATAGGCTCATTGCTGCATGAAACAAAATATTGAATAGTTTACCTTCTTTTACACAGAACAGTGGAAAAATAACTATTTACCATTTACTGTTATATTAAAACTCCAATGAGATGTAGTGGTCTCATCTAATTTCATTACATGTCAAATTTTACCCTACGTCTGGTACAGTATATGACTGTCATTACAATGATATACAAGAACACTATAGTGTCTATACCATTATGTGCAAGCCTAGCAGAGTGTGAATATAATTATATACCAATCTAATTGTGTGTCCTTACCATTATATACATTCACTGCACAGTGTCCATATAATTATATAACAGCCACTACAGTGTCCATACCTTCATATACAATTACAGCAGAGCGTCCATATAACAATTATATACACGATAACTAGAGTGTCCATAACATTATACACAAGCATGACACACTATCCATATCATTAAATAGATCTTACTTAATGTCCGTCTGGCTCCCAGGAGTGGCTGCTGCTGAGAGTTAGAGAATGAGAGGACACTTGCAGTGCTGGTAAATGGAATCAGTGGCACAATTCTAACCCCCTTACTGGCTGACCCGTCACCATTTCACAACAGGACAGTGGGACCAAAGTTATGCCGCAGTTGAGCTGATATCACTTCAGTATTTCTGCCTCTCCAGTATCACCAGGCCAACTGGCACAAAGCTAAGAATTACACCATTGGCTCCATGCTATGGAGTCTATTTACTAAGCCATAGATGGAGATAAAGTACCAGCCAATCGGCTCCTGTAATTTTTCAAACACAGTCTGTGGCATAGCAGTTAGGAGCTGATTGGCTGGTATTTTATCTCCAGCAACTTTATCTCCATCCAAGACTTAGTAAATAGACCCCTATGCTCTTTACGGTCCAGTATTATGAAGGCTATTGCTAGTTTAAAATAGAGATTTGCGACGGACACTTTTCGGGTTTTGTGTTTTGGTTTTGGATCTGGATCCCCGCTCGTATTTTGGATCTGGATTGGAGTTGCCAAAACCACCCTTTCAGGTTTTGGTTTTGGTAGATTTTTGAAAAAACATAAAAACAGCTAAAATCACAAAATGTAGGGGTAATTTTGATCCTACGGTATTATTAACCTCAATAACATTAATTTCCACTCATTTCCAGTCTATTCTGAACACCTCACAATATTGTTTTTACGCCAAAAGTTGCACCAAGGTAGCTGGATGACTAAGCTAAGCAATACAAGTGTGCGGCACAAACACCTGGCCCATCTAGGAGTGGCACTGCAGTGGCAGACAGGATGGCAGTTTTAAAAACTAGTCCCCAAAGAGCACATAATGCAAAGAAAGAAAAAAAAGAGGTGCACCGAGGTCACTGGATGACTAAGTTAAGCGACATAAGTGGGCGGCACAAACACCTGGCTCATCTAGGAGTGGCACTGCAGTGGCAGACAGGATGGTAGTTTTAAAAACTAAGCCCCAAAGATAGGCTGACCATAATATCCCTTTAAACTAGGACACTAAAACCAGATGACATACAGACTTGAAGTCAGCCAACCACAGAACCTGTGTCATTTATGAGTGTCCCAGTTTAAAGGGATATTATGGTGAGCCTTGTTATCACTTGTTACTGATCTTAAATGTTGCTCCAACCAATCAGCTCATGTCAGTTTACAAGCTGTGTTTGAAAAATGACAGTTAGGAGCTGACTGGTCAGAGCACTATAAAGGATTAGTAATGTATGATAACAAGAATATCACTTGTTATTTAATATGCCTCTTAAACTGCTCTTCAAAGGGCAGATTTCTGCAGCATGTAGACGTCAATGTCGCTGAAAATTAGTTTGTTGGAAATAGAACATTGCTTTTTCTGCTGCAGAACCATACAAATAAGAATAAGCTGTTCACATGGGGATCCGGTCTGAAGATCGACAGTGTCTAGGTCGACAATGTTTAGGTCGACCACTATAGGTCGACAGTCACTAGGTCGACATGGATGGAAGGTCGACAGGGTTTCTAGGTCGACATGTGCTAGGTCGACAGGTCTAAAGGTCGACATGAGTTTTTCACATTTTTTTTCTTTTTTTGAATTTTTTCATACTTAACGATCCACGTGGACTACGATTGGAACGGTAAAGTGTGCCGAGCGAAGCGGTAGCGGAGCGAAGGCACCATGCCCGAAGCATGGCGAGCGAAGCGAGCCATGCGAGGGGACGCGGTGCACTAATTTGGGATCCCGGTCACTCTACGAAGAAAACGACACCCAAAAAAAAAATCCTCATGTCGACCTTTAGACCTGTCGACCTAGCACGTCGACCTAGAAACCCTGTTGACCTTCCATCCATGTCGACCTAGTGACTGTCGACCTATAGTGGTCAACCTAAACATTGTCGACCTAGACACTGTCGATTTGATGAACCACACCCGTTCACATGCTCCAGTTAGTTTACTACTTCTATTTCCATACAGACCCAGTTGTTACCAACAAGGAATTGTGGGTAAATTCATACAAATGGAAACCTTTTCACCTTGAAGCATGCTAACTCACAGACAGCTGTTATATCAGCACAAGACATAAGGGCTTATTTATGAATCTCAGCCCACAAATTATATGAAAACAGATGTTTTCACAGAAATACACCAATATTAAGGATGGTTGTTATTTATAAACACTACAGCACAGGAGACATCCCCTGCGGTCACTACTAAACAGATGTCCTCATGTTATTCTACGAGGGTGGAGATATTAGGCTGTTCAACAGGCTCCAAAAATGGGTTTAGATTGTCTTTCCTACTACGGGTGATGCACCGCTGGAGAGAGATTTGATCCTAGCAGGTTGCAGAGCTCCTCCCCTCCATCTTGGCTAAGATTTGTTCTGCATATATGTAGCCTAATGGCAGTTTTGAACCATGGCATAAAGGTGTCACAATGGGAAGCAGTTAGCTTCCCGACATACAGGATCCCGGCGGTCTAAATACCGATGCAAGGATCTCGAAGGATGCCGTAATCCTGGCACCTAGATACCGACGCCGCATGGGATTCCAGCGTCACAATATCGACAGCGGGATTCCTGAATATCCAGCGGGCCGCGCTGACGTCCTGCCGCGGGGGGTGGGGTAGGTTTAGGGAGGAGAAGAGGGTGCAGGGACAGGAAGGTTAGGGTTATGAACCGGGGAGGGAGGGCTGGCACATAAAAGGGGAAGTTAGGGTTAGACACCAAGCGGGGAGGGTTAGGTTTAGGCAGCGGGGAAGGGAGGGTTAGGCACCCACAAGGGAGGGTAGGGTTAGGGTAGGGGGCATAGGAGGGTTAGTGTACTTTAGATGGGGCTGTCGAGATTCTGACGGAGGGGATGCCACTGTCAGTATTCTGACCGCCGGCATACAGTCTATCGGGAAATCATACTGAACCCATCACAACTGTTGCTGGAATATTCTGAATGTTTGCTGTGCTTGCTGGATTTGTGACTACAGAGAGAATAGGCATGGAGTCTAACGTATTTGTGGCTTTGTTCAAAGGGGTTTAGGTGTTGCAGAGCGTGATATGTATGTTGTGGCCCTCTGACTGGTTTCCTAATGTACGGGACTGCTGGGCACTGGAAAAACTGAAAGCAGGCATTAAACAGGGTGTTGTGAGGCATACTGAAGAGTGGTCATCAGAAAGTGGTCGGTACCAGGGGATGGGCAGAATCAGGTCAGAAGAAAGCCAGAAAGTCACTAGGGTGGTCATTCTGAGTTGATCGCTAGCTGTATTCGTTCACTGTGCAGCGATGAGGCAAAAATACGGCACTTCTGCGCATGCGTATGCAGCGCAATGTGCACGCACGATGTACTATTACAACGAACTATGTAGTTTCACACAGGTTCTAGTGATGCTTTTCAGTCGCACTGTAGACCGCAGATTGATTGACATGAAGTGGGCGTTTCTGGGTGGCAACTGACCGTTTACAGGGAGTGTTCGGAAAAACGCAGGCGTGTCAGAAAAAACAGGGGAAAAGGGGAGAGACCGTGTAGAGAGTCAATGATAAATAACAATAATGATATAAATGCCGGTGGGTAAAATTAAATCATATTTATTTTGCACATGCTAAACAGTAAAAATGCTCATTTCTGCAGTGTGAATAAAAAAATCAGTAATGGATACAAGTATCAATATAAAAAGTAACAGTAATGACTGAATCTATTTTTGCAGCTCAATCGATACATGTAACTCTTTCTCTCATATGGATTTGTAATCCTGAAAAAGTGGCTGGACACCCAGCAAAGGGTCCCAGACAGCAGGGATAAAGTGAGTAGCGGCTCCCAGCAGCACCTTTATTCATTCAGTGCGGCCATCCGTTTTAAAGTTCTTCCAGTGAATTTATACATCTGAGTTTACATCTGACATTATTTTTATACTTACAGCGGTCTATGGATCAAAGTGATTAATCAATTCAGTAACAGTCAATATTTCATTCATCAGTCTCCAGCCACTTTTGCACAGATAAGTCTTTGGGGCTGTTGCAATTGAGTCAATATTATTATTATTATCATCTAGTATCCACTTGCGCTATTAGGTATTTGTATTATGCCGGAAAAAACGCAGGCGTGGCTGGGGGAACACAGGGCGTGTTTGTGATGTCAAAACAGGAAATAAATGGTCTGAAGTGATCGCAAGCGCTGAGTAGGTTTTGAGCTACTCTGAAACTGCACAAAAAAAAACTTTGTAGCCGCTCTGCGATCCTTTCATTCGCACTTCTGCTAAGCTAAAATACACTCCCAGTGGGAGGCGGCATAGTGTTTGCACGGCTGCTAAAAACTGCTAGCGAGCGAACAACTCGGAATGACCCCCTATATGCAGTACTAAGAGCTCAAGTGAGGAGAATTGTCAGACGGGCCAGATAAGGACACAGGTAAGTAAATTGGGAGTTTTAGCAGATCATACGCTGGAGATCAGAGACATCCCTATTTACTGAGGGATTTATATTTGGCACCAACGTGACATCATGTTTTTGGCACGCCTGCCTCATTAAATATTGAGCAGAGCAGTGTGCGCATTCCTATATAAAAGCCGTGGAAAGCAGAATCTTCCACAGCAGCATCAGAGAAGGAGAGCAGATGCCAGCAGCCCCACAGCAGCTGCCGGAAGAGAAGGAGCAGATCACCAAGGTAGGTGCTGGACAATAAGAGTTCAGCACCCGCCTGCCACAGCTAGGCAGCCGCACAGGGAGAACCAGTGCCGATGGACCCAGTAAGAAGGATTCCAAAGGGGGAAAGCATCTATAGGAGCAAACAAAATAGTGCGCTTATCTCCCTATGCGGAGGCCTGGCAAGCCAACTGAAAAGCATGACTAGACACTTGAGTGTTAGTCCATGGAGGGCATGATGATGTAGTAAAGTAGCATATAAGGCAAGGTATATCCTTGGAATACCTTGGATCATCCTATGATATCTAAATCATCCGTAATAATAAGGTTTTCCTACTTTGATGACCTAAGTGGATGCAAATCTCTGACCGGCAGTGTCTCAAAACATCATTTGCTAATGGGGCTTTGAGCTTGATGAATCAACAATGTATCAAAATGTACAGTTGCTTAACTAAAAGTGGTAAAATGAGAAGATTATGCTTACCTGCCATCCTCAGATTCAGCTTTGTGGGGTAGGACATAGTTGTGCTTTTGTTTGTACAAGTTGCTACTGATCGGCCACCACCAGGATTCCATTGACTTCAGCAGACAAGAAACAGAAAGGTAAGTGCCAAAGAAAGGAGACGTGGAAAAAGAGGGAGGCCTGGAGCTGGGTGCAGGGCGGAGGAGGGCCTTGAAGGCAGGCAGTAGTATGGGAGAGCAACCGGAAAGGGGATTATCTCTATCCTGACAGTGCCTGTTGTAAGCCTAGATAGCATCCGCACACTGCGTGTCATGACCCAGTACATTGACTGGAGCCTCTAAAATATTGGAGGGGGGGGGGGGCACATTCTTTTCCTCCCTATTTCGACACCTATGGGTATGGGGGAGATATAATGAGGATAAAGGGCAGACATGCAACATAGAGAAACACAAAGAGGTGGAAGAGCAAAAGAAAGGCTTAGATATAGATGTATATGCAAAAGGAAACAGACACACTGGGCCTGATTCAGAGATGTACGCACTGCTCATGTCAGTTGTAGTGGAATGATTTTTTGATACTGCGCTTGTGTCCCGATTATCTCTGTACAGAGAAGCAGTTGCATATTCGGATGCATGCATGAAGCGGGGGGGGGGGGGGGGGAATCCGGTGTGGGCAAGGAAATTTTAGTGCACCTGTTACCAGCTTGTTATGTGATTTGTGGCCATCTGGTGCACACTGTCTTAATAGCGTCTATTCTCGAGGGCCCTCAGCCTTGGGGCCCGGGAAAGGAGAGAGGCTGGCTCGGGCAGGGAGAGGGGAGAGGCTGGCTCGGGCAGGGAAAGGAGAGAGGCTGGCTCGGTCAGGGAAAGGAGAGAGGCTGGCTCGGGCAGGGAGAGGGGAGAGGCTGGCTCGGGCAGGGAGAGGAGAGAGGCTGGCTCGGGCAGGGAAAGGAGAGAGGCTGGCTCGGGCAGGGAAAGGAGAGAGGCTGGCTCGGGCAGGGAGAGGGGAGAGGCTGGCTCGGGCAGGGAAAGGAGAGAGGCTGGCTCGGGCAGGGAAAGGAGAGAGGCTGGCTGGAGAGAGGCTGGCTCGGGCAGGGAAAGGAGAGAGGCTGGCTCAGTCAGGGAAAGGAGTGAAGCTGGCTCAAGCAGGGAAAGGAGTGAAGCTGGCTCAAGCAGGGAAGGGAGAAAGACTGGCTCAGACAGGGAAGGGAGAGAGACTGGCTCAGACAGGGAAAGGAGTAAATCATACTTACTGTGTTTGCTGTTCAGTATTTGTGGAGGTTGAGAGAGAAAGCTTGTTCTTGGATGTCAGCCCAGTGGAGGAGTAGAGGTGAAGTCAGGCAACAAATTACGTGACCCCTTTCAGAAGAAATGCACTGGTAATATGGCACCAGCAAATAACACGGCAATGCTGTGCCGACACTGTTTTATTATAAACTTTTTTATAACAAAAAAAAAAAAAAAGAAGCAGGGGCACAAAGACAGCGGTAGATTGTGCCTTGGTCATCAGTGAAGAGTGGTCAGTACCCATAGGCTGTGGGGTCCCACCAGGTGCCACTCTAGCTCCATGATGAGCCTTTTCAACACTGCCTAGTGGCCATGCCTGCACAGTAGACAAACCAGGAGAGAACCTGGAAATATAGTGATAGCTATTGTTGTGACTAATGACAAAGCTTTGCCAGCAGAGCTGTCCCAGCGAGAAACTCTGGTTAAATTACTCCAGTAATTCATCTAGTGGTAAGAATAGAAGTTAATTGCTGAGCAAAAAAAAAGTTAAATAAGCCACATATATTCTGACTTCTGTTTGGTAAGGTTTGGAGAGTCAGAGCATCAATATACAGTATTGTACTGTAGGATAAAATGTACTAAAACTATTTTATTTGGGGGTTTTATTACAACAGTAGAGAAAATGTGGCTCTTCAGATGCTGTTATACCTGAAACAGGGGTGTAGCTGTAGGGGTGAAGTATGTGCTATTGTTATGGAGTCCAAAAGCTTAGGGGGCCCCTCTGGGGCCTGGCTCAACTGCACCCAGGTCATAAAGTCATCTACCAAGTTCCTGGAATTGCCTGCTTAGCACTGTGTGACATAATATGAACTGGGGGCATTATGTGGCATGTGTACTGGCAGCAGTACAATGTGGAATAATGCAACTTGGGCCACTACAATGTGACATAATATGAATTGGGAGCATTGTGTGGTATAATATGAATTAGGGCACTACTGTGGGGCAAAACATTAACTAGGGTACCACTATAGTACATAAAATGAAGAAGGGCACTATTATGGGGAATTAAATTAACAAGGGCCCTACTATGGGGCATAAAATGAACAACTGCGGTGGAGAGAGGTGTTTCTCTGCTAGGGGCCCACAAAGTTCTGGCTACCACCCTTACATGAAATAAATATAATTAGAAGTAAATGCTGAAAGTCCAGTTGAAAGCTGTGACTGGTATGTGAAATACTACAAATACGCTATCCTGGCCCATAGTTAACTAAGTCAGAGATTGTTGAACCAAAGCCTGTTATGTCAGGTTTGTCCATTTGCAACTCATTCTTAATTATGTTAACAGAAAAAAATACCAAGAACATACCTCACTTAAACTAAAAGCTGAGTTCAAGCCTGTAGTTTTGTTTCAGGGTCAGTTTAAAAACAAACCAGATATTCCACTTCAGGTGTCATGACATGGGTTAGTAAATTTTGTTAGACAATAAAAAGTAGGTAGTTTAAAGTAATATTTTATATTTAGCCGCATATCCAAGAAAAACAGCACTACTAGGTCTAGTTTACAATTCAAAATAAACTAAATAGTTAATAACAGAGATCAATATTTAAAAAAAAAAAAAAACTATGTTTGCGATAAAGTATTAAGCAAAAACCATGTAACAATTTTAATAATATACAGTATATACAAGAAGATAACACATAAAATCAGTAAACAGCATGACCCTTTAAAAAATACTTGACTTTAGGATCACTGAATCAGTACAAATGAAATTCTGATTAAACATTTTATGGGAAAGTCAATAAAAAACAATATGTCCTAGCATTTCACATGAATTACTGCGGATATGTTTCAAATGTTATTTCAATTTGACGGCATAAAGGGTTTTGTGTTTTTGTTTTGTTTTTGGTCTACAATGAAAATCAGCTACTGTACTGTCCTGCAAACCCTAAAACTAACACTTATAATTGAGCCAAAAATGTACACTACTGGGTTCCGTCCTGGCAGTTTTATTGCTACGAGCAACCTCTTTGCACTCCAGGCAATCTTCTCATAGGAGGGAGTGGGCTAAAGCCATCTAAAGATGGTGTTAGTTCACATAATCGAGACCTGGAAACATAGTTTATAGAGCATGATAAAAGAGCACAATCGCAACGTCCCCGTTCATTGTATGGGGTCTACCATTGTACTACAGCCTAAGGGGTTTATGTACTAAGCATTAGAGCAAGATAAAGTGGACGGAGATAAAGTACCAACCAACTAGCTCCTAACTGTCACAGACTGTAACATGGCAGTTAGGAGCTGATTGTCTGGCACTTCTCTTTGTCACTATATCCATCCAAGGCTTAGCACATAGGGCCTAATTCAGAGTTGATCACAGCAGCAAATTTGTTAGCAGTTGGGGAAAACCATGGGGGTAATTCCAAGTTGATCGCAGCAGGAATTTAGTTAGCAATTGGGCAAAACCATGTGCACTGCTGGGGAGGCAGATTTAACATGTGCAGAGAGAGTTAGATTTGGGGGGGGGGGGGGGGGGTGTTCAATCTGCAATCTAATTTGCAGTGTAAAAATAAAGCAGCCAGTATTTACCCTGCACAGAAATAAAATAACCCACCCAAATCTAACTCTCTCTGCACATGTTAAATCTGCCTCCCCTGCAGTGCACATGGTTTCGCCCAATTGCTAACTAAATTCCTGCTGCGATCAACTTGGAATTACCCCCCATGTGCACTGCAGGAGGGGGGGGGGGCAGATATAATGTGCAGAGAGAGTTAGATTTGGGTGTGGTGTGTTTAATCTGAAATCTAAATTGCAGTGTAAAAATAAAGCAGCCAGTATTTACCCTGCACAGAAACAAAATAACCCACCCAAATCTAACTCTCTCTGCAAATGTTATATCTGTCACACCTGCAATGCACATGGGGGGTCATTCCGAGTTGTTCGCTTGCTAGAAGTTTTTAGCAACCGTTCAAACGCATTGTCGCCGCCCACCGGGGAGTGCATTTTTGCTTTGCAGAAGTGCGAACACCTGTGCAGCAGAGGGCCTGCAAAAATATTTTGTGAAAAAGGAGACCAGCCCTGGACTTACTCTTCGTATGCGTTGATTCTAACGTTGGAGGGATGGCTTTTGACGTCACCCGCCCGCCCAGCCACGCCTGAGTTTTCCCTGGCACGCCTGTGTTTTTCTAAGCACTCCCTGAAAATGGTCAGTTGACACCCAGAAACGCCCCTTTCCTGTCAATCTTCTTGCGGCCGCCAGTGCGACTGAAAGCTTCGCTAGAACCTGTGCAAAACCACAAAGGACTTTGTACCCGTACGTCGCGCGTGCGCATTGCGGTGCATACGCATGCGCAGAAATGACAATTTTTAGCCTGATCACTGCGAACAACGGCAGCTAGCGATCAACTCGGAATGACCCCCATGGTTTTGCCCAACTGCTAACAAATTTGCTGCTGCGATCAGGTCTGAATTACCCTGAATCACCTGAGAAACTCTATTAATTCATAAAGTGTCATAAGTGGTCATTCCGAGTTGATCGCTCGCTAGCTGCTTTTAGCAGCAGTGCAAATGCTTAGCCGCTGCCCTCTGGGAGTGTATCTTAGCTTAGCAGAAGTGTGAACGAAAGGTTAGCAGAACAGTGCTGAATTTTTTTCATACAGTTTCAGAGTAGCTGCAGACCTACTCCTTCCTTGTGATCACTTCAGTCTATTTAGTTCCTGTTTTGACGTCACAAACACGCCCTGCGTTCGGCCAGCCACTCCCCCGTTTACCCAGGCACGCCTGCGTTTTTATCTGACACGCCTGCGTTTTTTAGCACACTCCCGGAAAACGGCCAGTTACCTCCCAGAAATGCCACATTCCTGTCAATCACTCACCGATCAACAGAGCGACTGAAAAGAGTCGCTCGGTCTTGTGTGAAACTGCATAGTTTTTTGTGAAAGTACGTCGCGCATGCACACTGCGGCCCGTACGCATGCACAGAAATGCCGAATTTTAGCCTGATCGCTGCGCTGCGAACGGCAGCTACCGATCAACTCGGAATGACCCCCATTCTGCAGTTCACTTCAAGGTTTATTTTAAAGAGAACATTTTCAAAATACTAATGTTGACATTATTTTGTTGTTATGTTTTAATAGATTCTAGTGCTATTATAAGGAAAACAATATAATACAGCACACCATAAGGGCCCTCATTCAGCTTCATTAGCAGTTTTGCTAAGATTGCAAAACTGCCAATGATAAAATCGTATGCTGGAGGCAGCCCAGTAGAGGGCCGCCCAGCATGCAAATGGCTGTCAGCGATGCAATCGCAATGCAATTGTGATTGCATCACTGATTAGTGAATGCTCCCCTGCCTCCACAGCCAGGCTGCGAAGGCAGGCGCAGGGCAGCAATCTTTCGGGTCGCATCAGCCACACGTACTGAAGTTGCCCCCGTTTCCAACACCATGCCCGCCTAATGCTGCATTGCTGCTCCTGCAACACTGCATCGACGTCCACGACCGCCCCTTGAAAACCTCTGCTTGTCAATTAGGCAGAGGTGTTCGTATCTCCCCGCACGCGCGGGTCCTGCGCATGTGTAGTGAGGTGGTGAGTGGGGAGATGCAATTGCATCTCAATAGCGACTGCTACTGAATACCCCCTAATACCTAATACCCATAGGCCCCTAAGAGTGGTGAAGAGTGCATACCTCCCAACATTTGTGAAATCATAAGCAGGACTCCCGCACTGACGCAATCGCAAGTCATGCCCCGTTTGTCGTCACTAAAGGGGGCATGACCAGTGCTCTGTGAGATGCTGGCATGCACCCCTCTCCCTCTGTCTTCACTGAATAGATGCTATGCACACAGCATCTATTCAGCGCTGCTCAACTAAGCAGGGCAGCGATGACAGGAGCCTCCCAACTGTCGTCCCCCCCCCCCATCACGGGACACTACGGCCCATGGGTGGGACAGCAGGACAGTCTCCCCAAAAAACGGGTATGTCCCGTGAAAATCGGGACAGTTGGGAGGTATGAGAGTGTGTGGCCTGGGCATACTCTAAATTTGCAGTGTAAAAATAAAGATGGCCAGTTTGTGGATAGCATTGCTACCTCAACATACTTAATTCCACAGGTTTGTTTTGGTGTGTGGAGTTTGCATGTTCTCATTGTGTTTGTATGGGTTTCCTTCGGCAGGGACAGATGTGAATGATTCATTATTCACTGAAAACGGCTTTATAGTATAATGGTACTATACAAATAACGATTTAAAAAAAACAAAATAATAATAATAATAATAATAAAAGTGAGTGCAGCAAGCAAGAGCATGCAGTTTTCCATCCTTTGTACCTCAACATTATTTGTTCACCTTCAGATTGTGCACCCTTGCAAAATTTGTGCTAAAAATGTTTACTTACTGATGCTGCTTTTGGTGGACGCACAGTAGGTGTGAAGTAGGTAGAGGCCTTTTTACTGTAGCCTAAAGCACCAGAAAAACTGTATTCATTCATCAACTGTCATACTGCAATTTACTTCAAGGTTTATTTTTAAAGAGACCATGTGTAAAATACTAATGTTGACATCATTTTGTTGTTATGGTTTAGATGCTGTTGCTGTTATAAGGAAAACACTATAATACAGCACAGCATAAAGTGTTTGGAAAAAAACTAATAATACATAAGTACCTTGTCTCATTTTGGTGCCCTGTGCCAGCAAGAGCATTGGCATCCCCACCTCCCCATATTTTAAATAGGGAAAGTGCAACTGTAAAAAGGTGCACAGTTTTGCTGGGAAGGGGCGTGTCCATACAATAGTGCCCCCAATTATAAATTATGCCACACAGTAATGTGACCTTATTCACATTATATCACACAATAGTGTGCCTCATTCACATTACACCACACTGTATTACTCCTTACTCACAATACCACACCGTATGGTGTATCCAGTGGCAGGGCGGCTGATGTGAGGCAGGCAGGACCGTAACTAGGACTGCTGAACTCAAGCAGCATTGCATCCACATTACACCCAGCCCTAAGTGTTTAAAAATCAACAGCTAAACAACACCAGTAAACAGGTATTTTAATGTTACATTTTAACAATTGCAACTTTATTGATCTCTAAACCTAAATAGCTTTAGTGTTATTTCAAACACACCATGTACCACAATTTACTTTTCTTAATCTCAATACATGTTATTTTCTCTAAAGCAAATATATAATTCATTCTCCCTGCAACTCACCCCTCTGTATACATTGCTGCCTCAATTATCTACTCCCCTCTTATTATTAAAACATTAAAATTATCTTTTTACTAATCTTTATACAATGACAATAACATCCACAACCTGTCACCATAAAAAAAACATTTACAAACCTGCTACAAGTATATTTATCTATCCTGCTTCTATTAGCTGGTGATATTTTACTAAATCCATGCCCCAACCACTTGCCCCACTCACATTCACCTGATTTTCAGCAATATATAAATCCAGCTTACCTCATAAACATCACATATCTCCCTTCACCCTCCAAACCACTAAAATGTGCCTTATGGAATGCACGCTCTGTTAACAACTTCAACCTGCTGGCTATAACAGAAACGTGGCTCACACAATCAGACATGGCCTCCTTGGCAAAACTGTGCATGCATATGCACCGCAATGAGCAGGTGCGTCGTACGGGTACAAAGCAGATCGTTGCGGAGCGATGGATTTAATGAAGAATCCAATCGCACAGCCGATCGCAAAGAGATTGGCAGGAAGAAGGCGTTTGTGGGTGTCAACTGACAGTTTTCAGGGAGTGTTTGAAAAAACGCAGGCGTGTCCAAGCGTTTGCAGGGCAGGTGTCTGACCTCAATTCCGGGGAAGAACAGGCGTAAGTGATCGCAAGGGCTGAGTAAGTTCAGACCTACTCAGAAACTGCACAAACTGTTTTTGTAGTGCTCAGCTGCAAAAGCGTTCGCACACTTGCAAAGCTAAAATACACTCCCCTGTGGGCGGCGACTATGCGTTTGCATGGCTGCAAAAACTTGCGAGCTATCAACTCGGAATGACCCCCCTAACCAAACTGCACCATCATACATCTCCTCACTTATCCCAAAATATCTCCCTACCAGTCCTCTCCGCTCTGCACAAGATCTGAGTCTCTCATCCACATGTATTACCTGTTCCCACTCAAAATTACAGGATTTTACCCGGGCTTCACCCACTCTGTGGAATGCCCTAGCACGCACAAGTCTCCAAACCTTTAAACGTTCCCTGAAAACTCATCTCTTCAGACAAGCCTACCAAATTCCAGACCCACCCACATAACCTTCAATGCATCCTCTCTGTACAGTCCACATAACCTCACATTTTGTCTTCCAACATTGCTGGGTGATTATATCATACAACCCATTAAGAACCTAGCAATCTGGTGGACCATTATGCAACAGGTAGCATCTATTCTTGTGTATCAATGCCTATTTCCCTATAGACTGTAAGCTTGCGAGCAGGGCCTTCCTACCTCTATGTCTGTCTGTCTGTCTTTGCCCAGTTTTGTTCTATAACTATTGTTCTAATTGTAAAGCACAACGGAATATGCTGCGCTATATAAGAAATTGCTAATAAATAATAAAATAAATAATAGAGTGAGTATTGCAGGGTAATAGATATGTACATATATTTGGAGTTGCAAATATATGTGTGCTGCATAGACTGCAATAATTTTTCCCTGCATTTTACTTACCGACGGGTACCATACCAAAATTTAAGTGCAGTCTGGGCCTAGAAGATGGGGATGACTTGTAATTCTTGGCACACTCTCACCTTCGGGCCCCTTAGTTGCTACGCCCCCTCTCTTGCATTACATGTGAAACACACAATACTTACTGAAAGATAAAGTACAGTGGCAGAAACACAATTCACATATAAAAAGATAAAGAACTTGTAATTAATGTGGACATGGCGGTGTAATGTGATTCTGTTGAATAAATTCTTTGCAACTTGTAATTGCTACAAGAGTCACTTTACTGACAGCCCTGCACAATACTTACAACCAAGAACAAACACAGATGATAAAATAACTAGATGAAAACTTCTGATATGATTTCATAACACAAATATGTAGAATTCCAGGAAAGCACAATGTTCCTTGAAAATAGTCTATTTTACAACTGGGGATTTCAATAAGCAGCATACTGTAGGTCTGGTAGGTAACAGTGAAATCAATTAAGTGTTGCAATCACACAACCAATGGCCATGCAACATTGCTGCCCCTCACCCTTTGTGTTTGTGAAAAGTTTGTTTGAGACATGTTAAATTGCTCAACAATTACAGGACAAAAGGTCTGTTTACTTTTGGATGTGGGATGAGGTGTGAGGAGGAGAGTCACTGTTTGGGGGTCTGATTGAAGAGGGGGAAGGGAAGGGACAGTTTACATGATAGAAACACTGTTTTATGAATAGCCTAAGTAAATATGCATATACAATTATACACAAGTGATGTTAATAAATATATAAGGTACCGTCAATTATAGGCTTACCATACAATCCGTTTAAACCGAGATGCTCATGGATTACACAGGTTCTGTGGCTGATTAAAACCAGGTAAAATGCAGGCATGAGGTCAGCCAGCCACGGAACCTGTGTAATTAATAAGTGTCCCAGTTTAAAGGAATAGTATGGCAAGCCTAGTTAATTATATTTTTAGGTCACTGCTTATCGTGACAATAAAAAATATTTTCGGCTCGACCTATCATCAGCAGGCGACACTATCTGGCAGATGGAAGAGTAGTTACTATGCCAGTTAGGTGTCAAGAAGCACATGCGGGAACTGCTTACATGCGCACTGGAACTGTACCCTGACTTCTAGTTCCAGAATCTTAAAGGAAAAATACATTTTAAAAAAGTTTGACAATAAAAAAAAAAAATCAGAAAAGAAACACAAAATTGCAAAAAAAATGTTTTATTTTAATAATAAAGCATTTTTCCTGTGTGCACTCCATTTTTTCAGGATTTAGTGTCTTTTTTTTTTACTTTACAGTAACTACAGCAAAAAATAGTGTATGTACAATTATATATTTTGGAGCCAGTAGCGGTACCATTGGGAGATATGCACAAGATCCAAAGCAGATTTAAAAAATAAAATAAAAAAAATTTATAAAAGTATTTTATAAATAACATATACCATTATCATTGTAATGGAGATTGTATAACAAAAACTGCAGGGAATTGTTTTCTGTTACCCGCTATATTAATACTTCACATCAGCTCATAAAAGAGAGGCAACCATACAGATAGTGCAATCATTTGCAATACACAATTTGTATATATGTATAAATGCGTACATGCCTACATATACACGCATACAACAGCACTGATCATTTTCTGAGCTCCAGCAGTTTTTAGCCATTACTTATGCATGCTCCCCTCTTTACGTAATTTGCATTGAGGGTTTATTTTTACATAACACACCTTGTGCAGCCTGAAACAACGACTCAGCATCACATTAAAGGGCTCCTTTCACTTTTATTGCAGAGAGCGCTGCAATCAGGACCGTACCACCTCCACTCTTCCCCCGTCACACCTTTCTAAGTGGTTCCACCCAACCTGCCCCTTCCAATGCAAATCTCCACCCAACCAGCCTTCATTTTAACCTGTTGGGGATTTTTTTTATTTTTTTTTCTCATTTTTTTTTCTTAATAAGATCAAGGTACAGGAAGAGCAGCAGCGGGAAAATATATCTCTCCAAGTGCCAGGAATCCCAGGAATTCCTGAAATCTGATCTTTTCTTTTCTTAAGATCCTGCAGTGGAAAAAGGTGCATTTTTAGGGAGTTCAACTTCACGAAACTTTTTTTTAATTTTTTATATCTTAACTGCAGAAGCGATCTGTAATTTTAATCCAAATTGTATGCAAGAACAATCTGCTGCTTTAAAAAGGAAAATATAGAACGTTTAGGAGCTTTCGCAAGAGAACTTATCTTTGGACTGAACCAGAAACAGACAGTACTGGGATTTTTACATTTCACTTGAATTAACTTTTTTTTTTCTGCATTTTGTTTTATTCCTTCTTTAAGAGCATTTCTATTTGTTTATTTGCTTCTTGCTATGCGAAAACTTCTTAGGAGTCACTGTTTTTATCACCTGGCTGTTTTTGGAATTGCTAGAGAGCAGCTCACATCCGATGTGACACTGAATTGAATGCTGACAACACGCTGCTACTATAGCCTCTGCTGCTGATGGATATTACACTATTGTGCTGATTTCTTATCTCCTGCTGTTGGAAATCTCCGTGTATTTGGGAAGCTAAGAGTGGTGGTAGGGGGCCTGAACAATGTTCCAGTTTGAGCCCGGGTATATGGAAGTCCCCAGGCCCAGCTCCCCTCCTCTCTCCCCTGCAGCCTTCGTTAATTCGGTGCAATATGCTAACGTCCTGGAAGGGAGATTCAAACAGCTTCAAGGTGAGACGACGTGTTCTTGTTATACAGGTTACTCCTGATGTATGTTGCCTCTTCCGGCACAGATCTACTGCATTCATCATGTATGTGTTAGAAGCTTATTTATTTATTTATTAACAGATATTAAATTAGTGCACACATATTCCGCTGCACTTCCTTTATTGAGAATATGTGCTAACTCACATCAGTCCCTGCCCAGGCAGAACTTACAATCTAATTTGTTCCCCAATTCGCATTAGGGTTATTTATTTAGTTTTTCAAAAGCCAAATAACCTAAAATTATATTTTTGGAGTAAGGAGATAAACCGGAGGAAACCCACACAACATATGAAGAACATATAAACTCCACACAGATTAGCTGATCTGGGGATCTAATGTTATTAATCATAAAGAAAATGTTTACCTTTTCAGCAGTAATATATTGTGCAAGTATGGGCTAATTCATTAAATATAGTCAGGTGCATGACATGGATATTTACCTGGGTACTCACTAGGCGATGTGCTCCATGAGCGATATCGTCATTGTTTGACCTTGAACTCCCGAGCAAACGACCTAGCGCATATACACTGAACAATATCGGTAACTATATCGTTCAGTGACGTTATCCTGCACAAACCCCATACATGCAGTTTTTGATGATATCGTCAGATTGACCTGCATGTACGGCCAACAGAACACCTCGTTAACGACCCGCGGGAGCATGCATTGTTAACGATATAGTGTGTACATACTGGTTGATATTATAAACTATATCGCTCATAAGGGTCAAAATGAGCCATAGCATTTCAAATATCACCTAGTTTGTATGGGGTTTAAGTAATCTAGCTTAATTTTGTCCCATTTTAAAAGCTTTTTCAATATAAAATAGACCTATGTGCCTGTTACTCTGTAAGTTAAGTATGCTGTCGTTGTCCTGTATATAACTAATACCCCCTACACATTTGGCTGATGGACAACCCAGCGGCGGGGGGTGTGGTGTGGTGTGGTGATGGGGTCACCGGCCCATAGCCCTGCATGCTAATATGGACAATAATGGGCCTAATTCAGACCTGATCGTAGATGTGCTAAATCAGTTTCACAAACATGCGGGGGACACAAAGCACAGGGCTAGTCCTCCCCACATGTCGGGCCCTACTCCCCCCCCCCCTGCACAGGTACAAAAACATTGCACAGCGACGATGCTTTTGCACCAGAGGAGCTGCGCTGGCAGGGAGCTACTCGACGCTTCCTGGGTTGCAGCGGCCTGTCAATCAGGCAGAGGCGATCGCAGGGCTGAGATGGCCATCTGGCTCTCTGCGCAGTTCAGACCTGATTGTACGCAAACGCACAGCAGCTATCAGGTCTGAATTGGGCCCATTGTCCATATTGGCTTGCAGGCATAAACGAGCCAGCACCAATGATGAACGACCGCGGGGGCCGCACACATCGGCAAGTGTGTAGGGTCCTTAAGGGATCTATATACTAAGACTTGCAGATAGATAAAGTGGAGAGAATGAAATTACCAGCCAGTCACCTCCTAACTGACATGTCACAGGCTGTGTTTGAAAAATGACTGCTGGGCACTGGTTGGCTGGTACTTTATCTCCGTACGCTTTATCTCTCTCCAAGGCTTAGAACATAGAACCATTAATCTTTCAAGTGGAATTATTTTCCTAGAATTTAGAATGAAGCCCTTGGATTTACAAGTCTATTGGTTCCATGCACATGACATGGTAGCCTTATAAGTAAGTCATGATTATACAGGTTTGTCCTATTTTTGGCATATTGTGATCCAGCAAATACTGTACTATGCAATATTAAGCCTACACGCAAATGCAGGTTTTGTCAGTCGTATCCATTGCTTGCTTTATCCTGCTCTTGTCTGCCAACCTGCTTTGGTGTCTTGGCTGACTAGAGGCCACCTTACACATTATCATGCACTCTTGGACTTTTCGACCAATCTGCACAAACATCTTTCAGTGTGTATGTCCAGTCCATCATTCATTGCATCGTCCCATTGGATGCCCTGCACATTCAATGGGAAGATTCCACCAATGACGTGGTTGCTACATGCCGCATGCAATGCTATATCACGTTATATGATGCATCTTTTAGTGTGTACGACGATGTGGTATATCATTACATCACATCCCCGGGTTGCACCATCTTTTAGGTGTATACCCAGTTTAAAATGATTCAGTGTGTATCCCGGTTGTCGGGATGCAGGTGGTCACATGACCAACACCAGCATCCCAACACTGGTGATCTTCCTCCCCCTCCTCCATCCCCTTAATTCTTTCCCGTCCCTTCTTTCCCCTCCCCATACCCCTAGGGGCTGGTGGCTAACCCTTGGGGAGAGGGGGGGGGGAGGCTTTTACCTAACCACCCTAGTGTGCCTAACCCTAAAAGTTAACCTGATACTTGACTTCGGGATGCAGTTGTCAGTCTTTCGGCACCGGTTTCACGAGTAGTGTCGGGATTCTGGTGTCTGTCACATGACTGCCAGCATCCCGACAGCTGGCATGCTAAACTCAGCCCATTTAAACATTTGGTTGTTTACCCTGCCCATCAAACCATCAGGTTCATTGAATTGTGAAAGCTTCAGTTGAACAGATTCAGAGTCTCCATATATGTTGCATTTTTGTGTTTTTTAAAGCTTGTATGTCATGATTTTATAAAGAGGTATTATACAATGTGGGAGCCCTTTCTCATGAACACCTTTGATATACTTCTATTTCTGTTGTTGGTGTTTGAAAGTATAAGCTCATTACCTCACTTCTTGCTGTTGGTCTGCTTGTTATGCTACTTTGTTCTTTAATCCTATTTATAGTATATAATAATCCTTTTATACAGGGATTTTAAATAGAGCACTCCTATATCTGAGAGAAGAGGGCAAAACATTGTGTACCTTTTTAATTATTCTTTGGATTGACATTCATTGTCTTTATACCAGTTTTACGCAAAACATTTTTTGGGGAAATATGTTTTGTAATGTTCGGCAACAAGTGTTGATGTGCCATTGCTCTCTGTGCTCTGGTCCGCATGTTGCACATTTGTACAGTATTGCACAGCCACAAGGAAGCTGCTCTGCAATACCATATAACTAAATTGTAATCTATGTAAAGGCCCATATAGATGGGCCGATGCGGAAGAGATGTGTGCTGAACGAACCGCTCAGCACACATCTCTCCCGCCGCTCAGCACAGCGCGATCTGTGCTGAGCGTGCGGGGGGAGACGGGGCGGCCGCTCACTTTACCCAGAGGGTGAAGTGAGCGACCCGCTAGATTGGCCTGCACGGCAGGCCAATCTAGCACCAGTGATAGCGATGCACGGGGCTGCGCATCGCTATCGCTGTTAGGGCTACACACGGAGCGATCTTGCTGAAAATCTAAGCAATCTAGTGAGATTGCTTAGATTATCGCTCCGTGTGTACCCCCCTTTACGTCTCCTGCATGGAGTGCTGCGTCAGAAGACACAGCATTGGATTACCATTGCAGCCGAAGCTTACTCGGACTGGCTATCAGAACTGGTCAGCTGGGTCCAGTAAGTCTGTGTCCAAAAATGTAGAGTAGACCCTGGGCTCAGCACACGTCCCTGTTTTGTAGAACAGCCCTGGTCACTGCACCTGCTCTGACCTCCAAACACCACAACATGTGAATCATGTTGCAGCTAAGGGGGGACTGCAAACAATCATGCAAGACCCGTTCTGCATATACTTAGAGCAGTTCCTGCACATGTGCAGCTCCCCAACCAGCAGATTTGTATGTAAACCATCATACAAATCTGAATCAGGCCCTTAGACCCATACAGATAAAGGGCCTAATTCAGACCTGATTGCAGCAGCAAAATTGTTCTCTAATGGGTAAAACCATGTGCACTGCAGGGGGGCAGATATAACGTGCAGAGAAATTTAGATTTGGGTGGGTTAATTTTTTCTGTGCAGGGTAAATCCTGGCTGCTTTATTTTTCACACTGTCATTTAGATTTCAGTTTAAACACATCCCACCCAAATCTCTCTCTGCACATGTTATATCTGCCCCCCACCCTACAGTGCACATGGTTTTTCCCATTAGAGCACAATTTTGCTGCTGCAATCAGGTCTGAATTAGGACCAAAGTTCCTTACTCAGTTGTGCCTGTCCAGTTCCTGTAAATGTTTGTGATTTACAGTGCTTTAGGGCATTTTGCAGTCTCTATTAAGCTGTTTTAAATTGTAGCTGAAACTCCAGTCTATGTATATGTACGTGTCCGTAAATAGAAACAAAATTAATCTTTGTCTCTTCTAGCTGAAGTGTTGTGATATAATTGTAAGGTTTTTGTTTTACTTTGTTGTATGGAAGCCAACACAATAGCTGAGTTCTTGCTAGATTGATTAATTACTGATTACTCAAGTCTATTGTTTAGAATGTAAATAGAAAAACAATGACTAGTATAAAACCTACAGATAACTGGTTTCTTGGTCATTAATACACTGTATAATCAGTAACTCTTTCAAGGCTGACAGGATTATCATTCAGTACACACCACGGGTGTGGTATGAGTTGCCGGCGGCCGAGTCCCCGGAGGCCAGCATACCAGCGCCGGGATCCCGACCGCCGGCTTGCTGACAGCGGGGTGAGCGAAAATGAGCTCCTTGTGGGCTCGCTGCGCTCGCCACTCTGCGGGCACGGTGTCGCGGTATGCGCGCCATGCTATCTATTCTCCCTCCAGGGGGGTCGTGGACCCCCAAGAGCGAGAAAAGGTGTCGGTATGCTGGTTGTCGGGATTTCGGTGCCGGTATACTGTGCACCAGGATCCCAACAACCAGTATACTGAATACCACCCCACACCACACACGTCGGTGACCAAGTTAGACAAAAGGCGGACTTCCGTGTTGATCTTTACAGATTATTCACCATGACCAATAATGATCTTTATTTCAGAATCATTGCAAATTATTCAGAGTAGGCCACAAAAATTAATTTAGATGCTGGAAGAGATCCAGGTGCTTACTACATGCATAGCTGAATCTCTTCCAGATTGGAGTAAAATAATAAAAATAATAATTTTATTTATATGGAGCTTTTTTCCTTAAGACTCAGTTGCTTTACAGACACTTTGTACAAGGCTTTGGTACAGAATATAGAAAACCACACAGATAATTAAAAACAACAGCAACCTAGAGGTCACAAAAAGCATGTTGCAGGGTTGGTTCATTCATTTTGGGTAATAACTTAATTGATCATTTATTCCACCTACGAAAGGTACCAGATGAGGCAGTCATGGTGGGCGCACTACGTAGGCTTACCCTGGGTGGAATAAGTTACCCCTAGAAGAGATGACACAGAATGGGTGTTTTCTGTATCCTAATGCTCGGAATGAGGTCCCACCATAGCCATCAGGTCCATGTATTTTTCATCTCATCCATGAGCGCACCAGGTAAGGCAGCCATATTGGGTGCACTGGCTCTCCCCTGCAGTCTGAATACTACAGAAGGGTAAAAAAGAGAGGGGGGGCACTAAATTTAGGCGCAGTATAGATATTATATATAATATATATAAAAAAGCAGCTATAGGGAAAACACTCATTGATAGTGGGATCCCAGTGTTATATAGCGCTCTGGTGTGTGCTGGCATACTCTCTCTCTGTCTCCCCAAAGGGCTTTGTGGGGTCCTGTCCTCTGTCAGAGCATTCCCTGTGTGTTTGCGGTGTGTCGGTACGGCTGTGTCGACATGTTTGATGAGGAGGCTTATGTGGAGGCGGAGCAGATGCCTGTAAATGTGATGTCACCCCCTGCGGGGTCGACACCTGAGTGGATGGTGCTGTGGAAGGAATTACGTGATAGTGTCGACTCCTTACATAAAAAAACAAACCATCAGGGGCTCAAAAACCATCAGGGGCTCTAAAACGCCCGCTACCTCAGATGGTTGACACAGATGTCGACACGGATACTGACTCCAGTGTCGACGACGAGGAGACTAATGTAACTTCCAGTAGGGCCACACGTTACATGATTGAGGCAATGAAAAATGTGTTGCACATTTCTGATGTTACCCCCGGTACCACAAAAAAGGGTATAATGTTTGGAGAGAAAAAACTACCAGTAGCTTTTCCTCCATCTGAAGAGTTAAATGAAGTGTGTGAAGAAGCGTGGGCTTCCCCTGATTAAAACGCTGGTAATTTCTAAGAGGTTACAAATGGCGTACCCTTTCCCGCCAGAGGATAGGTCACGCTGGGAAACATCCCCTAGGGTGGATAAAGCGCTCACACGCTTGTCAAAGAAGGTGGCACTACCGTCTCCGGATACGGCCGCCCTGAAGGAATCTGCTGATAGAAAGCAGGAGACTATCCTGAAATCTATATATACACACACAGGTGTTATACTGAGACCGGCTATAGCTTCAGCCTGGATGTGCAGTGCTGCTGCTGCGTGGTCAGATTCCCTGTCAGAAAATATAGATACCCTAGACAGGGACACTATTTTGCTAAACGTAGAGCATATAAAAGACGCACTTTTATACATGAGGGATGCACAGAGGGATATTTGCCGTCTGGCATCCAAAATTAGTGCAATGTCCATTTCTGCCAGGAGAGGGTTATGGACTCGGCAGTGGACAGGTGATGCAGATTCCAAACGACACATGGAAGTTCTGCCTTATAAGGGTGAGGAATTGTTCGGGGATGGTCTCTCGGACCTCGTTTCCACAGCAACAGCTGGGAAGTCTACATTTTTACCCCATGTTCCCTCACAACCAAAGAAAGCACCGTATTATCAGGTACAGTCCTTTCGGCCCAATAGGGGCAAGCGGGTTAAAGGCGCGTCCTTTCTGCCCAGAGGCAGAGGTAGAGGGAAAAAGCTGCAGCATACAGCCAGTTCCCAGGAGCAAAAGTCCTCCCCCGCTTCCTCTAAGTCCACAGCACGGCTGGATTCTAAACATTCCAAAGTCACAGCTGGTCCCTACGACGCGCCTGCTGTTCCTAGGGATGGTTCTGGACACAGAACAGAGAAAAGTGTTTCTCCCGGAGGAAAAGGCCAAGGAGCTGTCATCTCTAGTCAGAGGCCTCCTAAAACCAAAACAGGTGTCGGTGCATCACTGCACGCGGATCCTGGGAAAAATGGTAGCTTCCTACGAAGCGATTCCATTCGGCAGGTTTCATGCAAGAACCTTTCAGTGGGACCTGTTGGACAAGTGGTCCGGATCGCATCTTCAGATGCATCGTCTGATAACCCTGTCTCCGAGGACAAGGGTGTCTCTGCTGTGGTGGCTGCAGAGTGCTCATCTTCAAGAGGGCCGCAGATTCGGCATACAGGACTGGGTCCTGGTGACCACGGATGCCAGCCTTCGAGGCTGGGGAGCAGTCACACAGGGAAGAAACTTCCAAGGACTATGGTCAAGTCAGGAGACTTCCCTGCACATAAATATTCTGGAACTAAGGGCCATTTACAATGCCCTAAGTCAGGCAAAACCCCTGCTTCAAAACCAGCCGGTACTGATCCAGTCAGACAACATCACGGCGGTCGCCCATGTAAATCGTCAGGGCGGCACGAGAAGCAGGACGGCGATGGCAGAAGCCACAAGGATTCTCCGATGGGCGGAAAATCACGTGTTAGCACTGTCAGCAGTGTTCATTCCGGGAGTAGACAACTGGGAAGCAGACTTCCTCAGCAGGCACGACCTCCACCCGGGAGAGTGGGGACTTCATCCAGAAGTCTTTCAAATGATTGTAAACCAGTGGGAAAAACCACAGGTGGACATGATGGCGTCCCGCCTAAACAAAAAGCTAGAAAAATATTGCGCCAGGTCGAGAGACCCGCAGGCGATAGCTGTGGACGCTCTGGTAACACCGTGGGTGTACCGATCGGTTTATGTGTTTCCTCCTATTCCTCTCATACCAAAGGTACTGAGGATAATAAGGAGAAGAGGAGTAAGAACTATACTCATTGTTCCGGATTGGCCAAGAAGAGCGTGGTATCCGGAACTTCAAGAAATGATGTCAGAGGACCCAAGGCCTCTACCGCTCAGACAAGACCTGCTACAGCAGGGGCCCTGTCTGTTCCAAGACTTACCGCGGCTGCGTTTGACGGCATGGCGGTTGAACACCGGATCCTGAAGGAAAAGGGCATTCCGGAGGAAGTCATTCCTACGCTGATAAAAGCTAGGAAAGAAGTAACCGCAAACCATTATCACCGCATATAACGAAAATATGTTGCGTGGTGTGAGGCCAGGAAGGCTCCAACGGAAGAATTTCAGCTGGGCCGGTTCCTGCACTTCCTACAGTCAGGGGTGACTATGGGCCTTAAATTGGGTTCCATTAAGGTCCAGATTTCGGCTCTATCGATTTTCTTCCAGAGAGAATTGGCTTCACTACCTGAAGTTCAGACTTTTGTTAAGGGAGTGCTGCATATTCAGCCCCCTTTTGTGCCTCCAGTGGCCCCTTGGGATCTCAACGTGGTGTTGGATTTCCTAAAGTCACATTGGTTTGAGCCACTGAAAACAGTGGATTTGAAATATCTCGCGTGGAAAGTGGTCATGTTGTTGGCCTTGGCTTCGGCCAGGCGTGTTTCAGAATTGGCGGCTTTGTCATGTAAAAGCCCTTATCTGATTTTCCATATGGATAGGGCAGAATTGAGGACTCGTCCCCAGTTTCTCCCCAAAGTGGTATCAGCTTTTCATCTGAACCAACCTATCGTGGTGCCTGCGGCTACAAATGACTTGGAGGCTTCCAAGTTGTTGGACGTAGTCAGGGCCCTAAAAATGTATGTTTCCAGGACAGCTGGAGTCAGGAAGACTGACTCGCTCTTTATCCTGTATGCGCCCAACAAGTTGGGTGCACCTGCTTCTAAGCAGACTATTGCTTGCTGGATCTGTAGTACGATTCAGCTTGCACATTCTGCGGCTGGACTGCCGCATCCTAAATCAGTGAAAGCCCATTCCACGAGGAAGGTGGGCTCTTCTTGGGCGGCTGCCCGAGGGGTCTCGGCTCTTCAACTTTGCCGAGCTGCAACTTGGTCAGGGGCAAACACGTTTGCAAAATTCTACAATTTTGATACCCTGGCTGAGGAGGACCTTGAGTTCTCTCATTCGGTGCTGCAGAGTCATCCGCACTCTTCCGCCCGTTTGGGAGCTTTGGTATAATCCCCATGGTCCTTACGGAGTCCCCAGCATCCACTTAGGACGTTAGAGAAAATAAGAATTTACTCACCGGTAATTCTATTTCTTATAGTCCGTAGTGGATGCTGGGCGCCCATCCCAAGTGCGGATTGTCTGCAGTACTTGTATATAGTTATTGCTTAACTAAACGGTTATTGTTGAGCTATCTGTTGAGAGGCTCAGTTGTTATCATGCTGTTAACTGGGTATTGTATCACGAGTTATACGGTGTGATTGGTGTGGCTGGTATGAGTCTTACCCGGGATTCAAAATCCTTCCTAATTGTGTCAGCTCTTCCGGGCACAGTATCCTAACTGAGGTCTGGAGGAGGGTCTTAGTGGGAGGAGCCAGTGCACACCAGTAGTCTAAAAGCTTTCTTTATAGTTGTGCCCAGTCTCCTGCGGAGCTGCTAATCCCCATGGTCCTTACGGAGTCCCCAGCATCCACTACGGACTATGAGAAATAGAATTACCGGTGAGTAAATTCTTATTATTGTTAATCAATTGTCTCTTCTTGGTCAATTATATAAAAAAAAAAAAAATAGAGTAATACCACTATAAGCAACTTGTTTCACATTGGTATACGATTGTCATCCTGTGCAATAGATTTGTTCCCCCTTTTCAGTTTATTTGTAGATTATTATTTTTTGCTTTGTTTTTATTATACATTTTGAATTTTTACAGTTTATTTTTTTTACAAGCCACTTTTAATAAATTAATGTGATTGCTTAATCTCCAAAGAGCCTCATCACTTAAGAGAAAGGTAAGACCCTGTTTCTCTAGCTCAGGTTGGTTGTCCAGGACCAATTCAAACTATTTATTGTCAATATAAAGGCCGTATTCACGGGCAGAACTGGGGAGAGATGTGTGCTGAGCGAACTGCTCAGCACACATCTCTCCCCCCACTCAGCACAGCGCGATGTGTGCTGAGAGTGCGGGGGGGGGGGGGGGAGGGGGCGGGGTGCTCATTTCACCCAGCGGGTGAAATGAGCGGCCTGCTAGATTGAGGCCAATCTAGCACCAGCGATAGCGATGCGTGGGGCTGCGCATCACTATCGCCGTGGGGGGTACACAATGAGAAATCATTCTTAAAATCTAAGCAATCTAGTCAGATTGTTTAGATTTTAGGCTGGGATCGCTCCGTGAGTATCCCTTTTACTAGGCAAAACTAGTGCTTGTGGCTGCCAATCATAAAATATGTGGACAAACAGAAGCAAATCTTGTCCCTCACCACATAATTGATCCTAAGGATGATATGTAAACATAATTTACTTACTTTAAGATTTTTTTCAAAATTTCTCAATAAAAAAACTTTTGACCTAGAGGAACCGTGAAAAAAATGCTGATACTCAGGGGCACCATGAGTCAAAAAAGTTTGGGAACCACTGCTGTACACTATTCCCTGGCTTCCTTCTTTCTGATGTATAACATTGTAAATGTCTGATTTCTTGAGACTTACAATACTTTATAAAATAAAAATAGCCTATGATTCTGCACATCCTTCAACAATATCCTATAATGTGTTTTGTTTTTTTTTTGTTCATATATTGTTTTATTTATTTAAAAAAAAAAATCTATATTTTTTTTTGGGGGGGGGGGTGGGGGGGTCGCCACAAAGCCATGTCTTGCGATTACAATGTTGTCTGCAGAATTTCAATTGTAAATGACATGTAGTTGCAGCCTGTACACCATTGCTGAGTGATCTAGGGGTTGGCAATGAGTGAGAGCTGAAGTTTTATTGTTCTTTCTGTCTCTGGTGTCCCCCTCCCTTCAGCCACACCCTGCATCATCTTTACTATTGCATGGTACAAACAAGCGACAGATTATATTTGTTCACTGCCACAGGGTCCTGGAACGTACTGGGAATTATTATTGTACAAAAGAATACATTCATGTTCTCATGTGTAAATATACGTTGTATTTTCTATTATATATCACTTGTACTAAATATTTGTAAAACTATAGCATGCATATATCATGCAATACAGGTACATAATATATGATGGAAGTTTTGTAGATGTGCATTGTCCGGTTCAGTGCTTAAAGTGGTCCTAGAGAGGTGGTGGCACCACCCCGGCGCTCCTGTAATAAATGGATTGTGCGTGCCCCCCCCCCCCCCCCCCAAAATGGGCATGGTCTCAAAAAGAAAGGGGCATGGTCATGCAATAGTATCCCCAATTAAAATTATGCCACACAGTAGCACAATCTTATTCACATTACACCACATAGCAGTGTCCCTTATTCATGTTATAACACACATTAGTGCCCCTTATACACAAAGCCCACAGTAGCAGCACCCCTATTACACATAGAGGTACATTTACTAAGCAGTGATAATAGTGGAGAAGTGAGCCAGTGGAGAAACTTCCCCATCAACCAATCAGCACTGAAGTAACATCTATCATTTGCATACTATAAAATGATACAGAGCTGCTGATTGGTTAATGGGGAAATGCCCACAGCAGTAGCACCCCTTATACAATGCCCACAGTAGTAGTGACCCTTATGCAATGTCCACTGTAGTGGTAATGCCCACAGTGGTTGTGCACCTTATGTAGAGCCCATAGTAGTTGTGCCCCTTATGCAATGCCCCCAGTAGTAGTGCCCCTTATGTCCCCAGGAGTGATGCCCCTTATGAAGTGCCTTCTATACAATACACTCATTAGTAGTGCCCCCAGTAGTAATGCACTTAGTGGTAATGCCCCTGTGTAGTAATGCCGCATGTAGTAATGCCCCCAGTCGTTTAGCCCCAGTGGTAATGCCCCTGTAGTTATAGCCCCTGTAGTTAGCCTCCATGTGGTGTAGTTTGCTTCCAGTAGTTAGCCCCCATGTGGTGTATTTTGCCCCCAATAGTTAGCCTCCATGTGGTGTAGTTTGCCCCCAGCAGTTAGCCTCCATTTGGTGTAGTTTGCCCCCAGTAGAAGCGCCACTTGCATTTTAACATATAAAAAAAAAACCCACAATACTCACCAAGCCCCGCTCCCGCGTCCAACCGCTTCAGTCCTCCTGGCGTCCGCTCCTCGGCACTATGGGAGAGACGTCATGATGTCTCTCCCATAGCGCACACTGCCAGAGCCGGAAGCCGGAGCTCAGGAGTGAGCTCCTGTCTCCGGCTTCTGTCGAGAGCGCGAGGGGCACCCAATGGTAACACAATCTCAGCGGGCTCCCAGCATCTCCCTGCGGCGCCGGGCACACATCGGGTTAGGTGAGCCAGAGGAGTCGGAACTACGTTCCGTCTCCAAATGTAACTGACGGAACGCAGTTCCGCCCTGTTCTGGCTCACTTTAACCCCTGGTCAGGTTACCCTTTCAAACTATGGTTTAGTTTTTATTCATGTAACACCTATTAAATGAGGCCTTCTATAATTTTTATGTGTGTGCAACCTTTTGTGTTTGGGTGACCAAAGTGATATAGATCTGCCTGTTTTCCAGACGTTTGCCACACATGGGAAATGCTAAGGTTTTTAGGTGCTAAGGATTTCATATTGGGTTTGAATGAGTAGATGATTGGTATTGCCTGTTCTCACGCAACCATATAGCTTCAGTGGTATGCAACTTGGGGATACGCTTTGGTTACAAGATCCTGCCGCTTTTTCTATAACCTTTTTTAATTGAGTTGTTAAGAGTAAAGGCCCATACACACTTGGCGATTTTGAGCTGAAAGCTCACTTTTGGTGTGTTGAGCTGCTTTCAGCTCAAAGCCGCCCAGTGTGTATGAACAAGCGATGTGCGGTGAGTGCTGATGCGCGCTCCCGCTTCATCGCTGGCGGCTGCCATTCATCTACTGGTATTACCAGTAGATGAAGGGTGGGGTGGGTGGCTTTCCATATGGAAAAGCCGATCACCCACGCTGACATCGCTGCTTTTCTGCCCAGCGATGTCGGCGATCATCGCTATGCATACACGCTGGGCAAAAACGCCCAGAGTGTATGCACCTTAAGAGGTATAATCTACAGATGCACTACATCTCTGAATTTCAAAATGGTGCCTTGGGGAAGAGGCAGCGCATTTTTCACAGTTGCATTGTGCTGCGTTACGGTGGTTGTGCCTTTGTGTAATGTCAAATAAAACATGATCTTGTGCTGCAAAAAAACCCTAGAGGAGCAATATAACACAAGATAGCTGCAACATTTAAAGATGGTATGGGATTTAAGGCAAAGTCAGGTTGTTAGGAATTGTTTGGTTTCTTTGCTTGTTCATACTAATTGCTTTCCCAAAGCATGATGTTTAGACATACAGATGTGTCCTCATATATCTTTCCTCAATACACCACATAGCGGGAAATGCCTGGCGTGAGTGAGCTGACAGGTCCCGTACAAGTCTGTTAGCATTGGGTGTCTTTTTTTTTTTTTTTTGGCCAAAAATGCAGCTTAGTCGCATCGCTATGTGATTAGGATGCACAAGCAGACTCTGCGGATTAAAATTATATGCAGCATGTCTATATTCTCTGCGTCTGCTGCTGTAACTGCATACAAAATAGTATGTTTTCTAGCAAAACGCTGTAATCAACAATTTCGTATGCAGATACAGCCGCGGTCACACACAGACTATAGGCATGCCACATATCATTTTTATCAGCATAAGCTACTTGTGTGTCCTATTAACATCATTTTGCAAATAAGATGAATTTTAATGATAAAAGTCTTGCATAAAGACGCTAAGCGCTACTGGGCCACGGCATGGCGTGACTAAAAGGGCGGTTTAACATACAGAGAGGCTAGGTGTAAGCGGACTTGTTTATTGAATAATCTCTACACAGGAGACATGGACACCGTTTGAGGTCAGAGGAAAGAAAATTTCATAACCAGTGAAGGAAAGGGTTCTTCACAGTAAGGGCAGTAAGGATTTGGAATTCACTGCCTGGGAAGGTAGTAATGGTGGACTCAATCAATATGTTTATGTTTAAAAATGGATTAGATAAATTCCTAACTGAAAGAAATATCCAAGGATATTGCATTTAAAGTGAGTGTATGTTAGAAAAAGCATGATTTATAGTGTTAGTTAAGGTGCATGCACACTGCGTTTTTGCCCAGCGTGTATGCATAGCGATGATCGCTGGGCTGAAAAGCGCTCCGTGCATACACACTAAGCGCTTTTCCCTCCTGCCCAGCGATGTCGGCAGGGATAAGCGGCTTTCCATAGCAGGACGCTATGGAAAGCCTCTCACCCCGCTGGTAATACCAGTAGATGAACGGCGGCCGCCAGTGATGAAGCGGGAGCGCGCATCAGCGCTCACCGCTCATTGCTTGTCCATACACACTTGGCGGATTTAAGCTGAAAGCAGCTCAACACACCAAAAGTGATCTGCTTTCAGCTCAAAATCACCCAGTGTGTATGGACCTTTAGCCTTAATAACTTAACTTGATCTGGGTCAGAATAGTTAAAATAGTGTTAAATACAGATTAGTGTAAGAATTATAAAATAAAAAAAAAGGTTGAACTAGATGGACATTTTGTCTTTTTTTTTTTTTTCAACCTCAATAACTGTTACTATGTAGTAGCTGATTAGTTGTCCTCCATTTTTTTTAATATATCTTCTTTGGATGTTTAAGATCAGAAAAAGAATAAACAAATGGCAATTGTTACAATAAGTATGGAAACAATAAGTAGTAGTAGGCAGCTGACCTTGAGAGAGAGAGAGAGAAACAAACAAGAAAGAGAAATAACAGGAGTCTCATCTAACTAATCACTGTTCCTCGACCAATATCTGTAAAGTTTAGATTTTATGAAGAAATACCAGGGGTCTAGGGAAAACAGTGCGGGATCTGGCATTTGCTAAAGCACAACATCACCCATTTTGTAACACATATAATAGTACCATGAAGTTAAAGCAAAACATGACCTCAAGCAGTCTCTAAAGGTGCGTACACACTGAGCGCTTTTTCCCCCTGCCCAGCGATGTCGGCGGGAGTGAACGGCTTTCCTTAGCAGGACACTATGGAAAGCCGCTCACCCCGCCGTTCCTCTACTGGTAATACCAGTAGATGAACGGCGGCCGCCAGCGATGAAGCGGGAGCGCGCATCACCGCTCATCGCTTGTGCATACACACTGGGCGGCTTTGAGCTGAAAGCAGCTCAACACACCAAAAGTGAGCTGCTTTCAGCTCAAAATCGCCCACATGCGGAGAGAGTGGGGGAACATGTGGTAACCATGTCCCAAAAAAACATTCTGCCTTTCCTTCCTTATTTATTGTTACCTCTCTCCAATCCATGGAGAACAAAAGAGACTACAGAGCACTAAGGTAACATTAACAATTTAAGCAGAGATTAGAGAGTAGTGTCTCTCCCTTTTTTCTTTTTTTTTTTTTTCTTTATTACAGCAGCCGGTATCTTTTTAATAACTTATTGGGAGGGGGGTGGGGGGGATGTATGAAGCAGTGGAGAGCGTGGAGAAGTTGCCCATGACAACCAGTCAGCTGCTACGTATCATTTTATATGGTGTACTTAATACTTTTTACCAGTGGCTGAAGTGGAAATTTTGAAGTGGGGTTACGGAAAAGGTAAGGATGCAATTATGCGCCGGCCGAAGGCGCACGCACTCCAGAAAAGGGGGCATGGCCATTTAAAAGGGGGCGTGTCCAGTGTAGTAGAACCCCTTATACTATCTAGTACTGGTGCCCCTTTCACCTTATAGCACACAGTACGAGCCGAAATTCACATTATAGCACACGGTACGAGCTGAAATTCACATTATAGCACACGGTACGTGTCGCAATTCACATTATAACACACTGAAGGAGCCGAAATTCACATTGTAGCACACTGAAGGAGCCGAAATTCACATTATAGCACACGGTACGAGCCGAAATTCACATTATAGCACACGGTATAAGCTGAAAATCAGAGACAGGGACATCCAGAGTGACAGCAGGGATAGGGACAGAGAGTGACAGCAGGGAGAGAGAGTGATAGCAGGGACAGGTTCAGAGAGAGAGTGACAGCAGGGAAGCAGGGGAACATTACCTGACTGTGGCCGGCGGAGGCACCCATGGGCAGCGGCGGTGATAAGGATGCCTTTGGTGCGGTGAGGTCCCTCTGACCGCCATTTGTTGGTGGCGGCGGTGAGCGGCTTGAGCTAGTCCAGCGCTCTACACAGCCGCCGAGCACCATGTGCAGCAGGATGGCCACTTCCCTCGCCTCCTGCTGCATACTCTTTCATTTAATTAAAAAAAAAACTTCTGTGTCATTGGAAGAAGTGGCGGTATGCCATACCGCCCCACTTTGACCACTGCATTTTACCTCAAAGCTGATTGGTTGTCACGGGCAACTTCTCCACTGGCTCATTTCTCCAGTCCGTTCACTTTTTCATACATCTACCCCTGAGTCAAAACATATGGCCACGGGGATGACAAGAGGAGAGCCCACTTTGAGGTAAAGTAAATGAAATACATTACAAATTGTTTGCACTTCCTTCCAAGCTAAAAGCCTTTAGATTGGACCATAGTCAGGACTCCAGACACTAGACTTGCATTTATAACACATAAATTATATATGTCTTTGCTATAAATGGAGGTTCAGGTAGAGCAGTTCAGAAAAAAAGATTTTTTTTTAATATTTGATAATATAAATAACAAAGCGCTTGAAATATGTGAACGTAAACCTGTAAAAATAAAAGATTTAGTTATTATGTTTACAGCTCTTTTTAGTGCACAGTTTTGCAGTAAAAGGGTTCCAATGTAATGCCGTTAATAGATAAGTGGGAACAGAAGCAGGTACTCGCGAATGCTAACTCTCCCTAACACTCGTACCTGTATTGTGTACGGTTCATGGCTGGTTCCCTTTTACGGCTTCTTCCGTCCATCCGCCGCCGGCTGGTGCTGGGCTCGCATCTCCTGATCTGTGTCTGGTGTCTCAATCGTCCGCTCCCAATGCGTTTCGGGCTGCATGCCCTTTCTCAAGGAAAGCAGAAATGGCCTCAAGTTTCCTTTTTATTTGTAAAAACTTTAATCAATTAATAAAAAATAGAAGTTGTAATCCATGTTAAAAAAGGCGGCTGACTTGTGTTCCCTTTTGAGGGATGGTCTCCATTTTGGTTAGGTAATGCGTGTTCTAACAGTATTGATGCATGTATATGATATGTTGTATAATAACCTATATGTAAGATAAAATTCGATTTATACAATAAATGAGAGATGGAAAATGTATTCTAAAAAGGATTGCGGAAGAAGGTTTACTATTATAAAAAGGCATTGAGTTCAATGTCCATATTCAACCCCATTGGGCTTAACGTATTCATGGGGTATATTGTTTCATTTGTTTAGTTCTGCTGACATATTTCTTGCTATCCAATTTTTTATTTTTTTTTACTTTTTGGATTCCCAAAAATGTAATAACTTGAAGGGTCTTTGTTATGATGGTCTGCATAGTATTTAGATACACTATGGGCTGTATTCAAATTATATATCACGCCCAATCTCTTTTCTAAAGTGATCTCTGTTATCACGCATATTGTGATCAGGTTTAACTGCGTAAAGTATTGAGCGCCCTCGCTACCCCAGGAATAGCGAACTGAAATGATTATACCACGCACATCAGCAGAAATAGAACGGGTATTGAACGGGGTGAAAAGAATTGAATAATAAGGGGGGTACACAGGGAGAGATCCGTGCTTAAATTCTAAGCAATCTGACTAGATTGCTTAGAAGTTAAGCACAGATCTCTCCGTGTGTATGCCCCACGGTGATAGCGATGCGTTTGGCCGATGTACTGGTGGCCACAATTGCAATTTGTCTGAAATGCTTTGATTGGACGAGTTGATTTTTCCCTTGTTGTTTTGCAGGATATGCACTTTAAACAGTGATAGCTTCCATTTCTTTCTTTTTTTGTTTCCAGTTTCTGATTTTATGGAGCTTTTAACTAGATTTTGTTTTAGACTTCTTGCTCTCTTATATATTACTCGTCGATTCTCACTTATAAATGGTTGCAAGGTCTTATCTAGATGTAAAATATTCCAGTGTTTTTTTTTTAAATTATTGCTCAAATGCAAGATGTTGACTATTAAATTGTGTAGTGAATGCAGTATCGAAATTTTCTTTTGTTTCCTTTTAGTCTGTATTTGATGAGGTCCTTTCTGTTTTGTGCAATGTTTTCAATTTTTCTTTGCAAAAGTTCTTCATTCTTCATATCCCCTCTTTTTATAAATTTCTCCTTCATTGTTTCTCTTTGTGGTACGTATGTTTCATGTTGTGTGTTATTTCTTTTTATTCATCTAAATTGTCCTCCTGGGATATTTCTAATCCATTTGCTGTGGTGATTGCTATTATTAGAAAGAGTGGTATTACCACTTACTGTTTTTGTATGATTCCTTGTTTGTATTCCTTGATTTTCAATAAATATTTCCACATCTAAGTAGACAACCATATATATAGTAGGCATTCTTTCAGTGTTGTTTCTAAGCCTCTCCACACAAATATCAGAACATCTATATATTGTTTCCAAATGGTCAGTGTACTTGTTGTTCTTCCCACCTAGCCACAAATAAATTTGTGTAACTAGGTGTGAACGAAAACCCACTGCAACACCTTTTCTCAGGTTATAGAACGGTCCTCCATTCCAAAAACTGTTTTGATTTAAGATATACTCTATACGGGTTGGGGCTGCAGAATGGGGGGTGGTGTCAGGGCAACAAAGCACCTATGGGTGTCGTGGACACCGACGAGTGGGCTTTTGATCGCTCGGGATCCCAGCATCGGCATGGTGACCGCCGGGATCCTGAGCGCCGGTCACATGACCAGATCCCGTCTATACATTCCATTATGAAGTTGAGCGGAGGATTTGATATTTCTGTGTTGTTTGAAAGAAAATATTTTGTTGCATCACATCCTAGATTGTGGTCTATACAGGTGTATAGTGATGTGATGTCACTAGTGCAGAGGATGTAATCTGTCTGCCCTTTCTCCACGTGAGTTTGTTATGATGTTTCTTGGCCACTAATTTTATTTGACATATAGGTTATTATACAACATATCACATACATGCATCATTACTGTTAGAATACGCAATACCTAACCAAAATGAAGACTATCTCTCAAAAGGGAACACAAGGCAGCCGCCTTTTTTTTTTTTTTTTTTTTTTAACATGGACTACATCTTCCGTTTTTTATTACTTTATTAAAGTTTTTACAAATAAAAAGGAAACTTCAGGCCATTGTGCTATCCTCGAGAAAGGGCATGCAGCCCAAAATGCGTAGGTAGCGCACGATTGAGACACTACCCACAGAGTTCAGGAGATGCGAGCCCAGCACCAGCTACTCACGGGAAGGAAGAAGCCGCACAAGGGATCCAGCCGGGTACTGTACACAATATAGGTACGAGTGTTAGGAACAGTTAGCGTTCGTGAGTACCTGCTTCCGCTCCCACTCATCCATCAGCGGCATTACATCGGAACCCTTTTACTGCAAACTGTGGACTCTCAGACATCATGCTAAAAAGAGCTGTAAACATAATAACCAAATCTTTTCTTTTTACAGGTTTGCGTTCACATATTTCAAGCGCTCTGTTATTTATATTATTATTGCATTTATAACAATTAGAATCTAGAATCTCCTACAAGAAGTTTCACTTCCAGGGTAAAATATGTACAATGAAGTATTTTGTAAACTAGTTTATTTATTGTCACACATCCCCTCAGGATAGCAAATAAATCCATATTGGCGAACTCCAAGGTCCATTTAGTAAGACAGAGTGTCTAAAGGGTAAATGTAATAGAGCATGTGCAATGTAGGCATTGGTGAGTTCCTGATGTTTTAAAAGGGCAATCATTTTAAAAGGCAAAACCAATTTGGAAACCTAAAGGGGGGGTACACATGGAGAGATCTGTGCTTAATTTCTAAGAAATCTGACTAGATTGCTTAAGCCCCGTACACACGGGGAGAGATGTGTGCTGAGCGATCTATCACTGACCGCTCAGCACACATCTCTCCCCCCACTCAGCACAGCGCAATGTGTGCTGAGCGAGGGGGGGGGGCGCTTATTTCACCCAGTGGTGAAATGAGCGACCTGCTAGATTGTGCCTTCATGCAGGACTTATAGCACCGGTAATAGCAGGCCAGTGCATAGCTATCGCTGTGGGGCATACACACGGAGAGATCCGTGCTTTAAATTCTAAGCAATCTGGTCAGATTGCTTAGAATTTGAGCACTGATCTCTATCCGTGTGTACCCCCCTGTAGAAATTAAGCACGAGTCTCTCTGTGTGTATGCCCATAGCGATTAGCGATTCGCGGCCCCGCGCGTCACTATCGCCGGTACAAGATTAGCCTACATGCAGGCGCAATCGAGTAGATCGCTCACTTCACTGAAGTCTTTCCAGGAAGACATTGTACAAGTATGTTGTTGGTTTCACATTTATACATGTCTAGCGTTATTCATATAACTTTTTTGAAAACTCCCCACCAAATTGTGTGTGTGTGTGTGTGTGTCTGTGATACTAGTCGGTGCCGCCACAGCCATTAACTTCACTGCCCCATACCCTTCTTTAGCCTTGTGTCTTGGTGGCAACTGTTCATGACCCAAATACTTCCTCTAAGTTAGGTTTATATCACATAGGCTATATAACATATATACATGTGTAAAAACACTTGCTATTTTGCTGTGTTTGAAGTATTTTATCTAAAGAAGCTATAAACGGTTTATTTTATGCTGGTTGCCTTCGGAGATAAAAGGGACATCTGTCTGTAACCTTGCAGCGTGTTTATAGTAAACATGGACTCTGTGTCTCATAAATAAAGCCATCAGGGTTGCATTCAGAGAAAGTCCTTGTTCTATAAATTATAGCCTATGCCTCCAAGGCAGGACCCCTGTACAGTGTTGCAACTGTTGTGCTTGATAATGTCATATGATGATGCTATGTGTTTGGCTATAGTAGCCCCCTTTGACTTGTTTTCTCCGCTTTTTGAAACTCCTATTCAGACAAGATATGTACTTGCAATATATTTGGCAAGGATTTAAGCTGCCTTTTTTAAGCATAGTTAGGAGTCGGAATTGTTCTTTACATAAACTCTGGAAGCATTATTGGGGTCATCACATCATGTGAGCAACCTTGACGGGAGCCGGTACAGAGTGTTGCAACAGGGCCAGTACCAGTCTATCCCTGAACGCAACCCCCCGTACTTCTACCCAGTGTCAGGGCAGTCGAGAGCCGGGATGGGCCCAGGTACATTTCAAGGGGCCTGGCCTAATAACAGGAGGTGTGGTCATGTACCCTTAGAAGAAAATAGTATTTTAAGCACCTCCATTGTGACACTGCAGCCCAGTACACAGCTGCATGTGCTGGGCTGAGGAAAAGAGCTGCAGCTGCTGCTAGGTAAGGGGGAGGGGGCCTGGGCCCCTGCTGGACCCTCACTGGACCCCTCCATCAGACCTGGGCCTTGGTAATTTGTACCCCCCCCCCCCCCCCTTGGCACCACTGCCCAGTGTACGGTTGCCCTACCCACTGCTCTGAATTAAGGAACTGTCTTTTTTTTTTGTACTGTCCGGCTAATCCAATCCACAGATTCTTTATATCTGTTTAAATTAGAGATGAGCGGGTTTGGGTCTCGAAGAACCGAACCGTACCAAACTTTGTACCCGGTTCCGAGCCCGGCTCGGGTTTTCCCGCCTGACTCGGAAACCAGAACGAGGCAAAACGTCATCATCCCGCTGTCTGATTCTCGCGAGATTTGGATTCCATATAAGGAGCCTCTCGTCCCCGCCATTTTCACTCTGGCATTCGAGAGTGTGCAGAGAGGACGTGTCTCCGTTCTCTGTGTCCTCAGTGTCCGTGGATTGTGCTGAATCTGTCCAGTCACAGTGCTTGTGTCCTCTGCTGCCATATGTCCAGTGGTGCTGTGTTGTGCTGCATCAGTTCAGTGGTGGTGACCTCTGCTACCATATGTCCAGTGGTGCTGTGTTGTGCTGCATCAGTTCAGTGGTGGTGTGTTGTGCTGCATCAGTCACAGTGGTGGTGTCCTCTGCTGCCATATGTCCAGTGCTGCTGTATAATATCTCCCTTACAGTGTTGCTGTGTTGTCCTGCATCAGACCAGTGGCAATGTCCTGGCCATCAGTCATTCCAGTGACCAGGCAGTCACAGTGGTATACGCTGCTGCTATATGTCCACTGCTACAGTATTATAATAATAATAATAATAATAATAATAATAATAAAAATAATAACAACAACCACCACAAGTCCCTTACAGTGTTGCTGTGTTGTGCTGCATCAGACCAGAAGTAGTGTCCTGGCCATCAGTCATTCCAGTGACCAGGCAGTCATACGCTGCTGCTATATGTCCACTGCTGCCGTATAATAATAACAACAAGTCCCTTACAGTGTTGCTGTGTTGTGCTGCATCAGACCAGTAGTAGTGTCCTGGCCATCAGCCATCAGTCATTCCTGTGCCGCATATTGTGTTATATAACTCCAGAAACATAATGGAGAACAAAAATTTGGAGGATAAAATAGGGAAAGATCAAGAACCACTTCCTCCTAGTGCTGAAGCTCGTGCCACTAGCCATGACATAGACAATGAAATGCCATCAGCGTCGTCTGCCAAGGCCGATGCCCAATGTGATAGTAGAGGGCATTTTAAATCCAAGAAGCCAAAGTTAAGTAAAAAGACCCAAAACAGAAATTTTAAATGGTCTGAGGAGAAACGTAAACTTTCCAATATGCCATTTATGACACTGAGTGGCAAGGAACGGCTGAGGCCCTGGCCTATGTTCATGACTAGTGGTTCAGCTTGACATGACGATGGAAGCCCTCATCCTCCCGCTAGAAAAATTAAGAGTTAAGATGGAAAAAGCGTAGAAAAGAACTGTGCGTTTTGAGATGGTATCACAAATCCCCAAGGAGAGTCCAAGTGTGTTGGCGATTGCGATGCCTGACCTTCCCAACACTGGACGGGAAGAGAGGTGGCTCCTACCAGCATTTGCACGCCCCCTGCAAGTGCTGGAAGGAGCACCCACAGTCCAGTACCTCTTATTGAAATTGAAGATGTCACTGTTGAAGTACACCACCAGGATGAGGATATGAGTGTTGCTGGTGCTGAGGAGGAAGATGACTTTGAGGATTCTGATGGTGATGTGGTTTGTTTAAGTCAGGCACCGGGGGAGACACCTGTTGTCCGTGGGATGAAGAAGCCCATTATGATGCCTGGGCAAACTGCCAAAAAAGCCACCTCTTCGGTGTGGAATTATTTCTCCACAAATCCGGACAACTGGTGTCAAGCCGTGTGTTGCCTCTGTAAATCTGTAATAAGTAGGGGTAAGGATGTTAACCATCTAGGAACATCCTCCCTTATACGTCACCTGCAGCGCATTCATCATAAGTCAGTGTCAAGTTGTGAAACTTTGGGTAAGAGAGTAAGCAGTCCACTGACAACTAAATCCCTTCTTTCTCCTGTACCCAAGCTCCTGCAAGCCACACCACCAACTCCCTCAACGTCAACTTCCTCCTCAGTCAGGAACGTCAGTAGTACTGCAGGCCATGTCACTGTCGAGACTGAGGAGTCCTCCCCTAACCGGGATTCCTCCGGAGGATCCGTGAGTGGTACGTCTGCTGTTGCTGCTGCTGCTGCTGTTGCTGCTGGGAGTCGATCATCATCCCAGAGGGGAAGTCTGAAGACCACTTGTGCTACTTCCAGTAAGCAATTGACTGTCCAACAGTCCTTTGTGAGGAAGATGAAATATGACAGCAGTCATCCTGTTGCAAAGCGGATAAATGAGGCCTTGACACTTATGTTGGTGTTAGACGTGCGTCCAGTACCCACCATTAGTTCAGTGGGACTTAGAGAATTGATGGAGATCGTGTGTCCCCGGTATCAAATCCCATCTAGGTTCCACTTCTCTAGGCAAGCGACACCGAGAATGTACAAAGACGTCAGAAAAAGAGTCACCAGTGTCCTACAAAATGTGGTTGTATCCAGTGTCCACTTAACCACGTACATGTGGACAAGTGGAACAGGGCAGACTAAGGACTATATGACTGTAACAGCCCACTGGGTAGATGTATGGCCTCCCGCAGCAACAACAGCAGCGGCAACAGTAGCAGAATCTCGCAAACGCCAACTCGTTCCTAGGCAGGCTACGCTATGTATCACAGCTTTCCGTAAGAGGCACACAGCTGACAACCTCTTACGGAGACTGAGGGACATCATCGCAGAATGGCTTACCCATATTGGACTCTCCTGGGGATTTGTGATATCGGACAACGCCACCAATATTGGCCCTCATTCTGAGTTGTTCGCTCGCTAGCTGCTTTTAGCAGCATTGCACACGCTAAGCCACCGCCCTCTGGGAGTGTATCTTAGCTTAGCAGAATTGCGAACGAAAGATTCGCAAAATTGCGAATAGAAATTTCTTAGCAGTTTCTGAGTAGCTCCAGACTTACTCTGCCACTGCGATCAGTTCAGTCAGTTTCGTTCCTGGTTTGACGTCACAAACTCACCCAGCGTTCGCTAAGGCACTCCCCCGTTTCTCCAGCCACTCCCGCGTTTTCCCCAGAAACGGCAGCGTTTTTTCACACACACCCATAAAACGGCCAGTTTCCTCCCAGAAACACCCACTTCCTGTCAATCACACTCCGATCACCAGAACGAAGAAAAATCCTCGTAAAGCCGTGAGTAAAATACCTAACTTTTGAGTAAAATGACTAAGCGCATGCGCTCTGCGAACATTGCGCATGCGCAGTAAGCGACTAATCGCAATATAGAGAAAATCGGCAACGAGCGAACAACTCGGAATGAGGGCCATTGTGCGTGCATTACATCTGGGCAAATTTCAGCACGTCCCATGTTTTGCACATACAATTAATTTGGTGGTGCAGAATTTTTTTAAAAATGACAGGGGTGTACAGGAGGTGCTGTTGGTGGTCCGAAAAATTGCGGTCCACTTTCGACATTCTGCCACCGCGTGCCGAAGACTGGAGCGACAGCAAACACTCCCGAACCTGCCCTGCCATCAACTGAAGCAAGAGGTGGTAACGAGGTGGAATTCAACACTCTCTATATGCTTCAGAGGATGGATGAGCAGCAAAAGGCCATTAAAGCCTATACATCCACTTACGATATAGGCAAAGGAGGGGGAATGCACCTGAATCAAGCGCAGTGGAGAATGATTTCTGTCTTGTGCAAGGTTCTCCAACCCTTCGAACTTGCCACACGTGAAGTCTTCTTCATCTGGCCAGCCGCCGCCTCCCAGAGCCTCAGTGCTCCTTCGTCCTGCACTGCCGGTGGGCTGTGGAACGCACCACTCTGGCTTCCGGTTTCGCGGTCCGTGGCTTCCGGGGGTGTGAGCGGGGTGTGAGCGATCAGCGTTCACTCGGGTGATTAACTCTGGATGCAGCTCCAACGCGTTTCCCCCCCTCAGGGGCTTCGTCAGCCCACCGGCAGTGCAGGACGAAGGAGCACTGAGGCTCTGGGAGGCGGCGGCTGGCCAGATGATCGAGGAGGGAATCTGAACGGAGACGGAGGCGGGGAGTCGGCAGACGGAGTAAACGATAGAAGGTACACCTGTAATACGTCTTGCTAACAGGAAATTAAATAGTACCTACTACGATCCGGAATAACTCTGTCAACATATCGGGTGTATATGGTCCTATTTTTATTGCCATAGATACAAATGATGGGACCTTAGTGTGACGTTTTAAAGCACACCACTTTTTTATCCATAAAGAACACTGTTTTATATATTGTAAGCCCTTGTGGCCAAGGAATTCAGGTCCCAGGACATTTTAAGCCGATTAGGCTGTGACTGTGTGGATCTATTTATACTCAGATGGACTAACATGGGAAATAGATTCCATATATGATTTATTGTGTTCATAAAGAATTTTAATTCAATTTTTGTGGTAAATAAATGCGCTATTATTATTCAGTCTGGTATTTCCCTATATTTTGTCTTTTTTCTTTTTCTTTCTCTAATTTCTAATTTAAATGCTGCGCCTGGATTTCACATTCTAAAAACAATATTGTGAGGTGTTCAGAATAGACTGGAAATGAATGTCATTGAGGTTAATAATACCGTAGGAGCAAAATTACCCTCAATTTTTTTTATTTTAGATGTTTTTATGTTTTTTTCAAAAAATCATCCAAAACCAAAACACGAAAGGGTGGTTTTGGCAAAACCAAGCCAAAACCAAAACACGAAAGTGGAATTAGAACCAAAACACAAAACCCGAAAAGTGCCAGCCGCACATCTCTAGTTTAAATCAGCATTCCCAAAACCAAAAGGAAAAATGTAGTCTCTTCATAGCCTCCCATGTTTGTGGGGCTTTGCTGTGGCAGAGACAGTGGTGGGACGGTAGAGTATTTTACTTATGTAAATCCGATTTGGGAATGCTGCTTTATATTTTAAAAAAAAAATAGATTATTTTTTTATTTCTATGGTTTTTTTACTTGAAAATATTAACTGTAGATGTGAAACACACTCTTAAGGTAGGCATAACAATTACTATAATTGGGCCTATTTGCCAATGTTTGGGTCACCTGTCCTTTTTTTTTTTTTTGTAGTGTCTAGGCATGACTGTTTTGACCTAATGCTGATAAAGCAGTCCATAAACAGCCAGAAACACTCAGACTTGACAGAAGATATTGGCCAAAAGATCCCGATATGCCGTTTTTGTGCATTTTTGACAATCTTCCCATGTTTCATACAATTTAGCTTGATTAACTTATTCTCCTTGAGGGCGGACATATGCAAATTCAGTGGGGTGTTCCAGAAAATCAGTAACGTTGACAAAAAATAAAATCTGTTCTGGAAATGCAATATAAAATTCTTTCCAAATGGTACAGGTGGATCTTTTGTTGGCAACAAGTACACACCTTCATATCTGGTGGCATTGCTCACTGTTGTTGAATATCTGGCAAACAGTGAGGAGATGTGAGAACAGTCACCTTATAAACGAAGCCAGAGCAGTCATCCCTTGCCTTTGGAGATCCACCTCTCCTCCCTCCATCTCTCAGTGGTTCAACAGTAGATTAGAACCACTTGGCCCATCTAGTCTGTTCACGTCCATACACACACTTACACACTAGGGTTCTTTTTTTTTTTTATCTGCCAATCCAACTACCAGTATATTTTAAGATTGCTGAATGGAAACCCATGCGAGCATGGGGAGAATATACAAACGCCACACAGATGGGCTGACCCTGGAGACAATGGCATGCAGTTAAATGTGGCATGTACTAGTCTTCTAGCTAGGCTATTTCAGCAGGGTGCTGTGCCCTGCCCAATTTTACATTGAGAAAATGCACCCTGGCTTTATGGTGGTGCCCCTCTGAAGCAGTCTACCCCCTACTGTGCCCGCGGGACACTGCGGTTTAGCGATTACTGTCTGTGAATAGATGCACACTGCATCTGGCTGTCAATGTGACACACCTTTTAGTGTGTACCCAGCTTTATGGTGCCTTGTGGACCGAGTTTGGGAAACTCTGCCTTTATAGGATAGTCTTAATTATACAGCACTTATATCCCATCAGGTTTGAAAATGCTTTACATTTGCAGAGATAAAAATGCGTGATACAAAATAAACATTTAAAAGGTTACAACAAAAAAAAGCATCCGAGTGTTAGCATTAATGAAATGCTGGAGAAACCAGGTCTGTTTCTTGAGATCTCCAAAATGGGTCCTCCCATACTCTACAGAAGAGATGGTTGGCGCTGCAAAGCACAGTTATGAAGTAAAGCAATATTCTAAGTATGTTGGCAGTCCCTCATCTGCAGATTGAAGTGAGAGTACAGGGAATAGGATGCTGTGTCCAATACCTAGGAGCAGGACTGTAACTAAGGTGTGCGTGCTGTTCCACCTATGCAAGGATAGGGGGCACCACCTTTTGCTGCTCTGTTGGCACCTGCATTTGGCTTGCAGGGTTCCTGGAGATCCACATATTTTCCATGACATTGTTTCTCTTTGGCGGGAGATAGGGGTCTTGCTAGGGTTGGATTAAGGTTTGTGAGTGTCCCGAACAATTTAATTGACTCCCCCACCCCCGTGCTGCACCACTATGCTACCAATAAAATTGACACAACTAATATTACTTTTTAAATAAATAAAGTTTTTAATGGAGTATTTAAAAAAAAAAGTGTTGCTGATTCACTGTGCTAATATGTGGGAGCACAAAACCAGCTCATCCCCAGCCCGCATCCATGACAACGCAGAAGCACAACGCAGAAGCACCCGTCCGCACAACAGCAGTTCATTGCTATCACCCAACCTATATCTCGCACCATGAGCTGTACCCCCCGTGCATGTTAAGGGGTGTAGTACTGCCTCCATTCACAATTCCCTGGGAACTGGTTCATGGAAGCATTTGAATGTAATATACTGCTGTCGGGAGCAGGTCAGGTGCCGGGGCAATATCTGCGGCAGTGTGGGGGCCCCTGGCACCGATCGCCCAGTCCGCCCCCTCTATAAACCGGCACTGGGTCTTGCCCAGGGCGCAGTATTGAAGCAAAGTTATTTAGGGTTTTGAATGTTTTCAAGCAGAAATGGACTGGGGCTGTATAATATCCCTGGCATTTTACTGTGTGCTCGTACAAGAAGGGGACGTGGTCATAGCTTACGTCTCTCTATCCCGGGGGGCCGAGCACTGGGAGGTGAAATGTTTCCAGGCTGGCCCTTCTGGCATTTGGGCGGCCCAGCCGGCCTGTAAGCCAGCCTTGGAGAACCAGTGCTGTGTAATAGGAACAGGGCTGGTTAGTTAATCTGGCTACAATATTTTATATCCCAGGTACAGCATACTTCCCAACACTGTAAAAGGCCATATTGGGACTCCTCGTATACGCAGAAGGCCTATGCATGCATGATAGGGAACATGGTCTCATACACACAAGGGGCCTAATTCAGACTGGATCGCGGCAGTGATCGTAGTCTGAAGCCCTTTGCTGAGTGCGCACGTGCACCCTGGGAGCCTAGTGAGATGCTAACAGCATCTCAGGGCTGCTATCGCCTCTGCCCTTTGGCGGGGCGCGGCCCGGGCAATGAAGACGTGTCCGGAATGTAGCAGGAGCTGCGCAGGCAGGGAGATACTCGCCGGGTGGAAATCATCGCCGGGGGGATGGGGGGGGGGGGGGGGGGCCTGACATGCGGGGCGGAATAGCCCTGTGCTGGGCGTCCCCCGCATGTCAGAGAAACTGTTCGTAGATGTGCTAAATTTAGCACATCTACGATCAGATCTGAATTACCCCCATGGTCAGGGGTGTGACATTTTGGGGGCATGACCGCACCTCCTCAATCATTATTACTCTCCTTATCCCCAGACAGCTTAGATGGGTCATCTGTTTCTGACAGATCTTTTGAGGCAAATGCAAGTTCCTTTACTAAGGACGATGGTAACAGACAGTGGATTTGGTAGACTTCTACATGCAGTCGCACATTTTCAGTATACAGTTAGCATAACAAAGTAAGTAGGATGCCATGCCACATCTGCGCACAACTCAGAAACAGGACCTTAGTGTTAAGGACCACACTAATACCGCATTCAGATCGCAAATGCCGGATCCCACCCGGTAAAAGAAACGTGTCCTTACCGGGTGGGATCCGGCATTTGCTCTCCTTTGCTGGCTTTCCGACCCTGCAATATATCGGGTCGGTTGCCATAGCAGCGGGGGGGGGGGGGGCGCTGCAGGGGCGGGGGTGGAGGCGGCGCTGGGAGATGAGCTCATCTCCTGCGCCGCCTCTCCCTATGCTGTGAATGGGAACCATGTCGCATCGACGCGGCTCCCATTCACACTGCACCTGACCCGGTATTCAACCCGGGTATAATCCTTCTTTTATACCGGGTTGAATTACCGGGTCAGACGACCCGCTAATTCTTGGAAAGTGCTTTCACATCGCACACTGACCCGTGTCGACACGGCAATATGCCGTGTCGATACCGGATTATTTGTGCGATGTGAAAGGGGTATTAGGCTCCCCACATTATCAGAGTTGTGCAAATACACAGCTTAAGTCAAGATGGTCCAGGTGACCATCATGCATTGAGTCTGTCCCTTATTAAAGAAATGTTTTTTGCTTTATATTATTAATCAAGTTAGGATTAATGCAGCCAAATCATATTACATGTATTAATAATTTTACGGTTCTGTGTTTGTGACTTTGGCATAAAACGCAGATAGCATTACAATTGTTCTGGAGGCCTACCAACTGATGTGCCTGTGCCAGTGTATATAGCTCTAAGCCAGTGGTTCTTAAACTCTGTCTGCAGGACCCCACACAGTTCACGTTTTCCAGGTCACTCAGCAGGTGCACTGTGAATGAACAAAATCCACAGGTGACCTGGAAAACATGAACGGTGTACCGAGTTCTAGAACCTGTATGTACTCTATGCAAAAAAAAAAAAAAACAATTTTATTTTTGATAATATTTAAATGCTAATTCAATCCAATGTGAAACGACATTTTGTAATTTTCACAAATATGTAAACACTTTCATACCATAAGGATTTGGAGTCTCAGGGACTTGGGTGCAATATTTTACAAATGCTAAGGCTCCTTTTTGTGCGCTGTGTGTACGGTGTTCTGGGAGCCATCTTGGACTCTGGGAAACTCTATGTATTGTCCTTTATTGATGGTACCTGTTATGCATACAAAAATCCTCTTGATAGAGGTACTGTATTATCAGATAAGCTCCTGCAGCTTGTACCTGCATAGCATTGAATGTTATTTATTAACTATATGAAATGTTTTACAATATGCAGTGATGGCAGATGTTAACCATAAAGGACCCTTGTATGCAGCTGTCAGGAATCAGGCCCTATGTACTTAGCTGTGACCACCCAGTTCTGTTCATGATTTAGACTATTATATACACAGAATGACGCTATTTGGTTGGTATGGGCAACCTCTCTCTCTCTGGGCGGGATGTACTAACCATCGCATCCGCAATGCAATACATCCCACCACTTACCGCATAGATACTAATCGCATATGTACTTACAAATACGATTAGTATTGCAAATGACAGCTCTCCTGATGAGAACTTCTGGGTTTAGGACTCAGAACTCCCTCTGAGCATGCGCAGTATGATGCGGGGGAAGCTGGGAGGGATCTCTGGGCAGAATGCGGAAAGAAAACCATAGGCTTCTGTAAAGTAGTACCAGCAAAAGCTGTCATAACCCGCCGCATCCAAGTCCTGCAAGCATTCCGGAGCTTGGTACATATGGGAAATGCGTAGTAGTAGTTGTTTATGGGTTTTGCCGCATTTTCCCTATAGTACATCTGTCTCTGTCTCTCTCTGTCTGTGTGTGTGTGTGTCTCTCTTTCTCATTTGATACTTCTTATATGGGATAAGGAAGGATTAGCGCCCCTGTGTCCATGCTGACTTTTTTATATAATGACAATATTCTAGTCCTCTGAAGTGTGATTGTATAGTACTGGATGCATCTTGCTTTCTGGGTGTAGCCTATTTTTTTGCCATAGGAAAATGAGGGGTTCTGCCCTGACATGCACCTGAAGAAAAATGTGTTAAATTAAAGGGGATGTCTGGTAAGTTAAAATAAGAGAAATGTCATTTATTTGGAGGCTGTATCTGCAGAAAAGGAAATGTATGTTACCTGCCTATACAGATCTCTGCATGTCTCATACCAGGGTTTATAGGTGTTTTGATATTAATTTGAATTCTATATAATACACCTCAGTTGTAAGCATTGACTAATGAGAGGATTCTAGCATACGTGTTCATATTTGCAAACCATTTCCTAAGACACTTTGATGTTCAGCAGGTGAAGCTGCACACATTGTACAGAGTGCCCTATACAGACACTGCACCTACCCAAGGTTATGTAACCTCTGGCCATGATACTACAACAGCTTAGTTTCAGTTACAATTTTGAAACTATTGCAACAAATACAGAAGGGAAGTACCAGACAAACATTCATTCTAGTATGTATTCGGCGACTAGGAGTAACAAAACTAAAGCTGCATTCTACTGTCATGAGATCTATAAAGTTGCCATATTAGATTAGCATAGAGAGCAGAATTTCTTATCGGGTGCATCAGGAATTATTCATAGCTCATTCACAAATGCATTATAAAATATATAATATATATATATATATATATATATATATATATATATATATATATATATATATATATATATATATATATATATATATATACATATATGTATATATATATATATATATATATATATATATATATACATATATGTTTTCTTGATTTTTTTTTTTCCATAACAAAAACAATTAAGAAAACTGTTTTGAAATAAAATGCAGATATATCCTTCCATTTACCTTTTTAGTTATTCACTCATAGGACCTGATTCAGGCTAGTATGTAAGACCAATGGATTATGTATTAACCTGATGGTGGAGGAACTGCGAATATGATTGGGGGCAGGAAGGGGGAGACAATGGGGACTGTTCTACAAAACAGGGGTGTGACCCCCATTTAGTAAGCGTGACGAGGCCAGGGCCTGCATCTTCCGCAGTAATGGATGGGATATGTGGGCTTGGGATTGTCATTATTTTTTACTTTAGTAAATTCTAAGATCCCAATCTGTATTTTTTTCTTCTACTCTCATCTCTCCCCAGGGCTGGATTAAGGGCCACATAGGCCTGGGACTGAGAATGTTCAAGGGCATATATTGAAAACTGGAGGACTGGTGCTGTGCGAGTGTGGCCAGTGCACATGGGCAGATACACACACCCTACACCAGGGGTAGCCAACCCTGGTCCTCGAGAGCTACCAACAGATCATGTTTTCCAGGTCTCCTCACAGAATAACAAGTGAAGTAATTAGCTCCAACTGTGGATCTTTTAAAATGTGTCCGTAATGACTGCACCTGTGCACCTGCTAGGCGACCTGGAAAACGTGAACTGTTGGTAGCTCTCAAGGACCAGGGTCACTACACACTCAGCCCTACTGTCTCTTAAACTCATAAAAAAATGCATAATTGTGTGAAAACAGAAATACAACTGTAATACTTATGATGTGTGGGCCACTGTATGGCTAGCTGTTGGCTGGACATCATCATGCTGTAATAGTGATGGATCTATTTTTATGTGGAGTCCTTGAGCTGTAGTTCCATCCGCCTCATGGTTAATATGGTCCTGCCTCTCCCTACAGCACCTACTGCCTTCTCCCTCTCCCTACAGCACCTACTACCTTCTCCTTCTCCCTACAGCACCTACTGCCTTCTCCTTCTCCCTACAGCACCTACTGCCTTCTCCTTCTCCCTACAGCCTTCTTCTCCCTACAGCACCTACTGCTTTCTCCCTCTCCCTACAGCACCTACTGCCTTCTCCTTCTCCCTACAGCACCTACTGCCTTCTCCTTCTCCCTACAGCACCTACTGCCTTCTCCTTCTCCCTACAGCACCTACTGCCTTCTCCCTCTCCCTACAGCACCTACAGCCTTCTCCCTCTCCCTACAGCACCTTCTCCCTCTCCCTACAGCACCTTCTCCCTCTCCCTACAGCACCTACCGCCTTCTCCCTCTCCCTACAGCACCTACTGCCTTCTCCCTCTCCCTACAGCACCTACTGCCTTCTCCTTCTCCCTACAGCACCTACTGCCTTCTCCTTCTCCCTACAGCACCTACTGCCTTCTCCCTCTCCCTACAGCACCTACAGCCTTCTCCCTCTCCCTACAGCACCTTCTCCCTCTCCCTACAGCACCTTCTCCCTCTCCCTACAGCACCTACCGCCTTCTCCCTCTCCCTACAGCACCTACTGCCTTCTCCCTCTCCCTACAGCACCTAATGCCTTCTCCTTCTTCCTACAGCACCTACTTCCTTCTCCCTCTCCCTACAGCACCTACTGCCTTCTCCCTCTCCCTACAGCACCTACTGCCTTCTCCCTCTCCCTACAGCACCTTCTCCCTCTCCCTACAGCACCTACTGCCTTCTCCCTCTCCATACAGCACCTACTGCCTTCTCCCTCTCCCTACAGCACCTACTGCCTTCTCCCTCTCCCTACAGCACCTACTGCCTTCTCCCTCTCCCTACAGCACCTACTGCCTTCTCCCTCTCCCTACAGCACCTACTGCCTTCTCCCTCTCCCTACAGCACCCACTGCCTTCTCCCTCTCCCTACAGCACCTACTGCCTTCTCCCTCTCCCTACAGCACCCACTGCCTTCTCCCTACAGCACCTACTGCCTTCTCCCTCTCCCTACAGCACCTACTGCCTTCTCCCTCTCCCTACAGCACCTTCTCCCTCTCCCTACAGCACCTACTGCCTTCTCCCTCTCCCTACAGCACCTAATGCCTTCTCCCTCTCCCTACAGCACCTTCTCCCTCTCCCTACAGCACCTTCTCCCTCTCCCTACAGCACCTACTGCCTTCTCCCTCTCCCTACAGCACCTACTGCCTTCTCCCTCTCCCTACAGCACCTAATGCCTTCTCCTTCCTACAGCACCTACTTCCTTCTCCCTCTCCCTACAGCACCTACTGCCTTCTCCCTCTCCCTACAGCACCTACTGCCTTCTAACTCTCCCTACAGCACCTTCTCCCTCTCCCTACAGCACCTACTGCCTTCTCCCTCTCCCTACAGCACCTAATGCCTTCTCCCTCTCCCTACAGCACCTACTGCCTTCTCCCTCTGCCTACAGCACCTACTGCCTTCTCCCTCTCCCTACAGCACCTAATGCCTTCTCCTTCCTACAGCACCTACTTCCTTCTCCCTCTCCCTACAGCACCTACTTCCTTCTCCCTCTCCCTACAGCACCTACTTCCTTCTCCCTCTCCCTACAGCACCTACTTCCTTCTCCCTCTCCCTACAGCACCTACTGCCTTCTCCCTCTCCCTACAGCACCTACTGCCTTCTCCCTCTCCCTACAGCACCTTCTCCCTCTCCCTACAGCACCTACTGCCTTCTCCCTCTCCCTACAGCACCTACTGTTTTCTCCCTCTCCCTACAGCACCTACTGCCTTCTCCCTCTCCCTACAGCACCTACTGCCTTCTCCCTCTCCCTACAGCACCTACTGCCTTCTCCCTCTCCCTACAGCACCTACTGTTTTCTCCCTCTCCCTACAGCACCTACTGCCTTCTCCCTCTCCCTACAGCACCTACTGCCTTCTCCCTCTCCCTACAGCACCTACTTCCTTCTCCCTCTCCCTACAGCACCTACTGCCTTCTCCCTCTCCCTACAGCACCTACTGCCTTCTCCCTCTCCCTACAGCACCTTCTCCCGCTCCCTACAGCACCTACTGCCTTCTCCCTCTCCCTACAGCACCTACTGTTTTCTCCCTCTCCCTACAGCACCTACTGCCTTCTCCCTCTCCCTACAGCACCTACTGCCTTCTCCCTCTCCCTACAGCACCTACTGCCTTCTCCCTCTCCCTACAGCACCTACTGCCTTCTCCCTCTCCCTACAGCACCCACTGCCTTCTCCCTCTCCCTACAGCACCCACTGCCTTCTCCCTACAGCACCTACTGCCTTCTCCCTCTCCCTACTGCCTTCTCCCTCTCCCTACAGCACCTTCTGCCTTCTCCCTCTCCCTACAGCACCTTCTGCCTTCTCCCTCTCCCTACAGCACCTTCTGCCTTCTCCCTCTCCCTACAGCACCTTCTGCCTTCTCCCTCTCGCTACAGCACCTACTGCCTTCTCCCTCTCCCTACAGCACCTACTGCCTTCTCCCTCTCCCTACAGCACCCACTGCCTTCTCCCTCTCCCTACAGCACCCACTGCCTTCTCCCTCTCCCTACAGCACCTACTGCCTTCTCTCTCTCCCTACAGCACCTTCTGCCTTCTCCCTCTCCCTACAGCACCCACTGCCTTCTCCCTCTCCCTACAGCACCTACTGCCTTCTCCCTACAGCTCTTATGGTGCCCATACACTTATGAGATTATCGGTACTAGCCTTCGATTTCGACCACATCTGTGAGAGAAATCGAAGGATTGTATGCACATTTTAGTACTTTGAGACGCGATGCGCAGGCACGCCGGTCGAATATTGTGTCTCAAAATATTATGTGCTGCACTTAATATTTCTCGTATCGCAGTGCGATCGCATGTGGTTTTAAACCCACATGAGATATATCGCACTGCGATGTGCGATGGGCACCCGCCGGGAGCGGCCTGAGGCCGCTTCCACTCGGCGGTGACGTGCCCATCACGTGATTACCATGCGATCTATCGCATGATCGCATGGTAATCACTTTGGCAGTTCAGGTGCGATTTCATCGAACCTGAACTGCCGGTGTGATGCCCCGTGATGTTGTGTCGTGGTGCAACGCACAAGTGTATGGTCAGCATTACTGTTTTCTTTTAGACCTGCAGAGCTGGCAGTAGTGTGCAGGGTGAATTTGGTGATTGTGGGGTATAAAACCTTTGAAAAAGTTTAATTAGATAAGTTGCCCATAGCAACTTATCCACTTTTTCATTAAATGCAGAATGCAGTGGGCAGCATCTACACTTTATACAGCTCCCTCTTATGTCACAAGAGCATGTAGCTGCCATCTTGTTATAAGTTATTATGAATTCTTATAATGTATAATTATCACAGGCATGTGATGGGGTTTCCGTGTATCTTGGCCGACATACTTATGCTTGGGTGTCCATTTATAAACACAGACTTGAGAAGGCCTCTCAGTTTCAATTAAGTGACAGTATGCATTAGTGATTTATATCCCTAGGGTGTGGTTCATAGGGTCGACCACACTTAGCTCAACAGTGTCTAGGTCGACCACTATTGGTCGACTGTAACTAAGTCGACACCCAAAATAGGTTGACATGAGCAAGGTCGACCTGACAAAAGGTCGACATTAGTTTTTTTTTCTTTTTTTTTTTTTCATTTTCTAGTATGAAAAAGTGAGAAACTCATGTCGACCTTTTGTCATGTTGACCTAGTGATCATGTCGACCTGGAAACCCTGTCGACCTAATGCACGTCGACCTAGTGACGGTCTACCTGAGTGTGGTCAACCTAGAGACCGGATACCATTTCCCTATATCCCCATTTCATTCCATGGTCAAAGGAAGCAGAATAGAATAACTGGAGTGATTAGATATTTTGCCTTTGTGTCTCTGTTTATTGAGAATAAGGGGCAATTCAATTACATTCAAAGGAGGCGGATTCGCTGTTGCTGTGCTGTTTCAATGCAGGCAGTGGCAGCCCGATTTGCCTGGCCTGCTGGATTCACCTAAAAGTGCTCACTGCTTATGGGACAGCGAACGCTTTTTAGTGAGATCCCCACTGCCGTAAAGTGTGGCAGTGTCGCATGGATTCGTCAGGCGAATCTGCTGGCACTTAACTGAATTCCCCCCAGAAAGTCAAAAATTTAGAACATGTTCACATAGTGCTAATAATAGAGTTATTTTAATAAGGCTGGAGAAAGATATGAAATGTGGGCCTGATTCTGATGTGGTTGGTGTTGCACAGTCTGAAGGAATTGGCTGTGTAATAACGTACCACAAATATTCTAATGCAGCAGGCGGAATCTGTAGGAAATAAATGCCTCCTGTCAGCATCTGTGATCTGAGCGCTGTATCCGAAGATGCAGCCCTTGGCAAGTCTCCATAAACTGGAGCTTACCCAGACTGGTCGTCGGAACTCTTCTGCTGGGTTCAGGAAGTCTGAGTCTAACAACGCAGACCCTGGGCTCGGCAGGCCTACAAAACAGGGGTGACATGAACCCATTTTATAGAACGATCCCAGTTGCCACCCCCAAACTCTACAGCATTTCAATCATGACCCCGCTAAGAGAGCACTGCAAGCGATTACACAGTACCCCAAACCATTGGCCTTGCATGTAAATAATCTGATTCGTGTACACATCTGAATTGGGCCCTGTTCTGGTTAGATGTGACTTTTTCTGTTTTAGATTTGGCTTCCCAGGGAATACATACATTTTACAGACGGCCGTCATTATCCCAGCCACCAGTATGCTGGCTGTGCTCACCACGCTGCAGGCAGGGTGGCTCACTGCGCTCTCCACAGAATCTATTCCTCCGCTATGGGTGTTGTGGACATGCACAGAGAGAGAAAAGCCTGTGGCGCCGATATTCCAGCAGCGGGATTTCACCGCCTGTCGGGATTCCGGCATCGGCATTGTGACAGGCGGTCTCGTGATCGCCTCCCCTTCCCAAAGATGGCTTGTGTATACTTATTTGCTACTTGTACAGGTTGAGTATCCCATATCCAAAATGCTTGGGACCAGAGGTATTTTGGATATTGGATTTTTCCGTATTTTGGAATAATTGCATACCATAATGAGATATCATGGTGATGGGACCTAAATCTAAGCACAGAATGCATTTATGTTACATATACACCTTATACACACAGCCGGAATGTAATTTTAGCCAATATTTTTTGTAACTTTGTGCATTGAACAAAGTGTATCTACATTCACACAATTCATTTATGTTTCATATACACCTTATACACACAGCCTGAAGGTCATTTAATACAATATTTTTAATAACTCTGTGTATTAAACAAAGTTTGTGTACATTGAGCCATCAAAAAACAAAGGTTTCACTATCTCACTCTCACTCAAAAAAGTCCATATTTCGGAATATTCCGTATTTCGGAATATTTGGATATGGGATACTCAACCTGTATCACTCTACACCACCAGATGATTTGGCCATATTTGGTTTGATGCATAAACATTATACCCACAGTCATACTGTAATATGTTTGTCACATTTAATGACTGAAAACTCCTCCTTATGTGTCAGCTGTTGCCCAAAATCAGCAGAGATTCGTCACATTAGCATAATCACTGAATGATTATTTCCCTCTCTGTCACATGTAGCATTCTAATTCTGTGGGAAGCATATCATGTGAAGAAGATTGGTTTCCTCACCATAACTACAGTACTTACAGGGCTGAGGTTTTTCTTTTTAAATGCACACAGCTGTTAATGATTCGTACCCTCTCTCATTGAATACTAGTTGAAATCCTGCAGCATATGAGTTACCAGTGATTAAAGAGGAAATTTGAAATTATTTTAAATGTATCCAATCCACCTACTTGATGCACCTGTGGTGCATCGGCAGTAGAAGTGTCATATTTGTCAGAAGACTTGTTTCAAAAGTTCAGGCTGTACTGTAGATGAGCAGATAGTATTAGTGACCTAAAGGGATGGTCTTTATTTGCAAGCTCTCCTATCACAGGCATAGCCATCCTTGCCACGAGTGCCACAAGGGGCACTTGAGGATGTTTTCAGTGGTTATTTCTTACCTCCCAACATTATAAAATGTATTTTCGGGACTCATTGGCGAGTGTGCCAAAGGGAGCATGACCTTGTGTCTGAGTGGCCAAGCTCCCTGTGCATGACGTCATGCTGGGGGCTTGGCCAGTGATCTAGCCTCTCCACACAGTGTGGATGGCACGCACCATTCAGAACAGCGATGACCGAGTGCCTCCCGCTGCCCGCGATCCACTCTGGCCCCTGCGTGGGAAAGCAGGAAAGTTCCCAAAAAGCGTGACTGTCTCTCTGTAATAGAGACGGTTGGAAATTATGCCATGTTCTCCTACATGCGCCGTATTGTTGCTCCCCTTCTGCTCCACCTCCTTCACTCACAGAGAACTTTTTGGTGCTAAGCCCTTTCCAAACTAGGGAAGCAAATCCTGGTCTGCATTGCTAGAGAAGCCTGACTTCGTCTTGACTGGCCCGCACAGAGCCCTGACCTCAACCCCATCGAGCACCTTTGGGATGAACCAGAACAGAGATTGCGAGCCAGACCTACTTGTCCAACATCAGTACCTGACCTTATAAATGCTCTACAGAATGAATGAGCACAAATTTCCACAGAAACACTCAGAAGTCTTGTGGAAAGCCTTCTAAGAAGAGTGGAAGCTGTTATAGCTGCAAAAGGGGGACCAACTCCATATTAAAGTATATGTATTTGAATAAAATGTCATTAAAGTCCCTGTTGGTGTAATGGTCAGGTGTCTGAATACTTTTGTCCATAAAGTGTAAGACTAGTGGGCCTGCTTCTGATTTGGAGGTAAAGCAAAAAAAGCAAGTAACTATGCACCTGGGAAAAACCATGTTGCACTGCAGTTGGGGCAGATGTAAAGCTGGGTACACACTTAGCGATATATTGGCCAATATATCGTTTTGCTGCAGATCAGAGCACTATATTGGCCATATTGGTAAGTGTTACACTCTATTTGTGTACTTCCCCACAGTCATCAGTGTCACCTTCTGGTCGTCCCTGCTACAGACCTGACAGAAGACATCGCTAACGAGGGCCATGCTTGTGAAGGCAGCATGGCCGCCGCCGTCACTCCATCGTCCCCGGCATTGGCAAGTGTGTATTCACTTGCTTATGCTGCTGCTGATGCGCGTTGCATTGGCTGGGTACACCCAGTGCCGTAACTAGACATTTTAGTGCCGTGCGCAAGAAACAGCATCGGTCCCCGCTCCCACCACCAACTATAAAACGGGGCCAATCCACATGCGAAAAATATAGGGGCGTAGCTTCATGGGGAAGGGGCGTGGCCACATAGCTCTTTTTTACACAGTACGGCAGGCAGAGTCCCCGTTTACACATTAGGCAGGTAGAGTCCCCCTTTTACACACTACAGCATGTACAGTCCCCCTTTTACACAGTACAGTTAGGCAGAGTCCCCCTTTTACACACTACAGCATGTACAGTCCCCCTTTTACACAGTACAGTTAGGCAGAGTCCCCCTTTTACACATTACAGCAACAGAACCCCCTTTTTTTTCTACACATTAGAGAGAGAGAGAGAGAGAGTGTGTGTGTGTGTGTGCGTGTGACCCTGCCAGCCGCACACGCTCATATGCAGGTGTCCCTCTCCAGTGCTGAACCGGGCCTCTCACAAGCTCTGTCTGTATTACCTCTGGATGCGACCCAACATTCACATGCAGCCGCTCCCAGTCCCTACCCAGGGCTGAGGCGGCAGCGGCTCTCACAACCTGTATCAGCAGAGCCAGCGGAGGACCATCTACGGGAGCAGCCACTTGCAGGAGCGCTCCGAATCCCTCATTACACAGGCGGCAGCTGGCACCTCTCATAGGCGGAAATACCGCACGGGGACCTGTGTAACAGCAAATGCCACCTGCGGCACCGCTCCCCGTCCCCTACAGAGGCGGCGGGACACTGGCGCCGGCGGACAGCTGAATTTTCACTATTCTCGCACTCAATAAAACGGCCGTACGTGGGGGTGTGCTGCCAGATGGTGCACCTTCAGTGCAGTTGCGCTGTGGGCAAGGCACCATCGGCACACGCCTAGTTACGGCCCTGGGTACACCCATTGCGCAGTGTGTACCCAACTTAATGTGCAGAGAGAGTTAGATTTCGGTGGAGTATGTCTAAACTGAAATCTACATTTCAGTGTAAATATAAAGCAGTGTAACAATTGTGGGCTACATACAAAAGCAGCCAGTATTTACCCTGCATTCCCTTGCATAGCAGCTCTGTTTGTTTCAGATACAAAGTAACTTTTTTTGCTTTGCTTCCAAATCAGAATCAGGCCCAGTGTTCGTAAAAAAATGTAGTGTCGGGTCTAATGGGTGCTATCATATCACTTTTCACACATTTCAGCTCGCCACCCCGGCGGGTGTGGGCTGAACTGTAGACACCGGCAGCCGATCGTGCCCAAACTGAGCTACATTGGAATAGCTCCGTTCAATGCCATCTAGTGGCATCAGGTGGGAATAACATTTTGAATTCTGCCCAGTCAGTTCAATAACCTGTTTCGCTTAATTTTCCAATTATTTGTTTTTCAAATCTATACATTTTAGTCAGATTTTATTATTTTGGTCTCACACAGTTGTTATTATTAATTATCCTCCTTTATTTATGTGGCTCCACCACAAGGGTTTCTGTAGCTCCTAAGTACATAAACAAATGAGCACACAATAAAGCAGTGACTTATAATACAAGACAAGTACATGGTTAATGAACATTTCTGTATCAGTGGTCATAGTACTCGAATAAGCAGCAAGGTGGTGGAAACCAATGGTTAGATGCTATTGAAGGGAGTATGGCGTAGATCAGGGATGGGAACCCTTCGGCCCTCCAGCTGTTGTTGAACTACACATTCCAGCATGCCCTGCAACAGTTTTAGCATGGCCAAATAGCAAAACTGCAGCAAAGCATGCTGGTATGTGTAGTTCAGCAACAGCTGGAGGGCCGAAGGTTCCCCATCCCTGGCGTAGATGATTGTATAAGTAACAAGTAAGGGAACTCAAAGCTCATGATTGAAGAGGGCCCTGCTCATGAGAGCTTACATTCTAAAGGGGAGGGCAGTCAGACAGTGGGGACACAGATGGGGTAGACAGTGAGCAATGAATAGAGGGTTTGGATCAGAGATGGCTGGGTTTAATAAAGAAGTGGGATTTGAGAGCCCTTTTTGAAGTTTTGTAGAGAGGTGGAGAGTCTGAGAGGGAGAGAATTCCAGAAGTACGGAGCAGCATGGGCAAAGTCTTGGATGCGAGAATGGGAGGAAGTAATCAGATGGCAGGATAGGCAGCAGTCATTTGTGGAGCAAAGCGGGCGGACAGGAGAAGAGACCTGAGATGTCCGTTGGACAGGAATGGCTGAGGGCTTTGTAAGTGACACTGCCTGGGAACTGTAGTCTGGTCAGCAGAATTGCCCAATAAAAATCTGCGTAATATTTCAGTAATGTACTACTGTATGTTCCCTTATCAGCATAGGAAGGACAGCATTGCATATTCCTGGCCCATTTTTTTGTTGTTGCACATAACCTACACTTTAATGAATAGCAATTGGTGTGGACAATACAAAAATGTAAGATCTTGATTATTATAAAACTAAGAAATGTGGTTTTCCACCTAGTAGTCTGTTTTCTATTCAGTCAGTCAGTCAAGAGGCTGAATACAAATAGACATGAATTAGTATTTTACATCATTAAATTAGAATTTGAGATGAATTAGTATTCATCCGACCCCGTTTTCCCTAAAAGCATATGGACAACCTGGGTCCAGCCTGCGGTGTGAAAAGAGTTTCAAGCTGCTGTGACACAGCTTGAAACAGTATTCAATTACCCAGATCAGGCACGTGTTTTCGGTGGAAAAGGGGTATAAATCGTTCATCTTTGCCCCCCACATGTCCTTGTATTTCACCCCCCCATCTCCCTTCTGTACCTAATGTCAGTCAGTCAGTCAGTCTCTCTCTCTCTCTCTCTCCCTCTCCCCCCCTGCCCCTGTCCCTCTTATTCCACCATCAGATCACTTTATATGTATTCACATAATTTACAAATAATTTTAAATCATGGTTTAATGCCCTTCATTTTATTTTAAGATATATGAATACTTATGTTATCCATTTTATACATCAGATGTACTATGACAGGTAATTTCAATAAGTCTCTGCTAAGTTTCCTTTTTATTGTGTGAGACCAGTTTTGTCCAGGCAGCGCATTCCTCTATCCTGCAGCAGCCATGTTTCATCTTGTTTATCATACCATGTTGACTCGTTCACATACAGAACACTTCCATGTTTTCATATACAAATGTTTCACATGATTGCCACCAACTAGAAGAGCATGTTGAGATTTGTAGTGCAGCAACCTGGTTGGTAAGAATGTACTGCAAAGGGGAATCTTTTTATACAGGTGCAATATATTATAAAGAAAATGGTCTAAAGGTTTCTGAAAAATTTCCATATGATGTGTTTTTATATTTATTGTAAAAACAAAACAAAATTCCCATTTGCATGTAAGTATGTTGTATGCAGTGTAAATCGTCTATTCTACAGTCCCCAAAATATATTTACTGAACTTGGCAATTATGTGTTTGTTTGCTTTTCATGCGTTTTGTTGGTAATGGTAATAAAACGCCCAAGAAATAAGATTTGGATAGTAAGCATAACATTTAATATATGTAATTATTACAGGTACTGAATTGTTTAGTGTTTAGAATTGGAAAAATAGGACAAATTATTTAGGATGTGGGACTGGGTCTGGAAATTAGGGGCTGTTAGCAAGTATGAAAGTTATATTATTTAGCCTTGTTTGCATTATCTGGTTTATACCCCTTTTACACCACCTGAAATATCCTGGGATTTTGTACAGGAGCCCGCAAAATCCCGGGGCTGCAGGCGGTGTAGAAGGGTCCTTCTCCTAAACCCCGAGTCCACTTTCCCAGAAATCCAACCCAGCTTGTACACAGGGTTGGACACGAGTAAGAGGCGGTGTACATGGGTAAGCCGAGTCAGCCGACCCGGCACCCATTTACAGCATGGCAAATTTCCCGTACCGCAGTGTCCGGCGGGCGGGCGGAAAGCTGGGGGTCACGGCACACGGTGTCTATGCAGACAGCGGTGCCGTGCTGGTTGCCATGCAGCGGCTGGGGACATGGCACATGCTGTCTTTGCAGGCAGCAGTGCTATGTCTGGTGCCTGGAAGCGCCGGAGGCTGGGTGCAACACTGCAGCTTCCAGATTGCTGAGCTTGCCCCCGGTGAGACGCTCCGGCGCATCGGTCTGCAGTGTTTCCCGGCGCTTGGAGATGACATCATCTCTAAGCGCCGGCCCACAAAACACTGCACCCTGGTGCAGTGTAAACGGTGCCGATCCGGGAATATCCAGAATCATCACTGCGGTAAACATGGGGGGAGTCCCGGGTCTGACCCGGCTTGGAACAGTGTTCCAAATCCTGGGTCAGACCCGCGATTTTGGTGTAAAAGTGGTATTATACTTCTAATCAGTGTAAGTCTGTCTGTCTTGGTCCATAGTTAAATAATTTTTGCTGTTTGGGTGTCACTCTTGACTCCTCTCTCTCCTTCACACCCCTCGTCCAATCTGTGGCTCAATTCTGTCTGTTCCAGCTACGCAACATCCCTCAGGTCAGGCCATTTCTCTCCCAGAGTGCGACTAAACTTATCCACTCACTGGTCATCTCACGGTTCCACTATTGCAACATTATCCTCACAGGCCTCCCATGCTCCCATCTTGCTCCCCTCCGTTATGTTCTCAACTCCGCAACTAGACTTATCTCCATCCCCTGCCGCTCCACATATGCCACTTCCCTTCGAAAAACCTGCACTGGCGTCCATGCCCCTACAGAATCACCTTCAAACTCCTCACCCTCATATACAAGGCCCTCTCTCTATTCCACTGCTCCCTACATCTCCAACCTCATCTCCCTTCATACTCCCTTCATACTCCCTCCCGTCCTCTCTGGTCAGCCAATGACCGTCACTACATCCCATACACAACTCCAAGATTTTGCTCATGCTGCCCCTTTCACTGGAACGAGCTCCCTCGCTCTATTAGACTCTCCCCGACCTTGCAAAGCTTCAAACGGGCACTGAAAACTCACCTGTTTATTAAAGCATACCCTTTGGCATAACCATGTCTCAAAGCTGGACTCCGAACTCCCTTGCCTCATGCCTTAGCTATTTCTGCTTTGCTTACTTCCTGCCGTCAGGCCACCATCTGGCTCCCCCCCTTCCCCCCCCCCCTCTAGATTGTATGCTCCTCGGAGCAGGACCCTCCTCTCTCGCACTTCAATAACAGCTCCACCCTACTCAGCGACCGTCTGTACCCGCATCTCCTCTCGCTCATAACCGTTCATCTCTTCCAACGGCTGCACACCCCTAGTACTAGTACTATGCCAATTACTTATTACAATAATTGTAGTGTGCACTGAGAATTGTGGTGCTAATTGTTACCTGTGCTCTGTTTTAGTTTCTCTTACGGCCTAGAGGATGTTGGGGTCCACATTAGTACCATGGGGTATAGACTGGTCCACTAGGAGCCTTTGGCACTTTAAGAGTTTGAGAGTGTGGGCTGGCTCCTCCCTCTATGCCCCTCCTACCAGAGTCGGTTTAGAAAATGTGCCCGGGGGAGCCGGTCACAGCTAGGGGAGTTCTACAGAGTTTCTCTGGTGAAAGTTATATTTTTTTGTTTATTATTTTACAGGAAGGTTGCTGGCAACAGCCTCCCTGCTTCGTGGGACTAAGGTGGGGATTAGTGTCCGCCCTGCGCGGTCTGAGTCACTATATCCACTGATAGGACACGGAGTTCCTGAGGAGATCGAACGTTCCCCGCCACAGGGGATCGCTCACCCCAGCAGCATGCTGCCACCCCCTTACAGAGCCAGAAGATCAGTGGCGAGTTAGTCACCGGCCCCCCTAGCAAGCGGGGAGCTGGTGTGAAGATGGCGGCAACAGGGTATGGAGCGCAGTACTAACTGCGCTCTGGGGCTCAGCGGTACTTAGTGCAGCGCTGTGAGGGGCGCCCTGAGCCAGCGCCTACACCCTACACTGAACTTCAAGCCTGTCGGGGTCCCAGGATTGCTGCCAGCACAATTCCTCAGGCCAGTATAATCTTCAGAAGAGCGGGAAGACAGCGCCATGTAAGGGGGGCAGAGTTTCTCCTCAGAGCGGACCTAGCAGCGTTCAGCGCCATTTTCCTACCTGCAGAAGCGCTGTCAGTGAGAGCTGTCCCTCCACATCAACTCCAGCTATCTGTTACGGTACCACGTGGTTGTAGAAGGGGTGGGGGGTGGGGGCTGTGTACAGACTGTGTAACCTATTAAGGTGCACAGTCAGCGCTGGTTAGCGGTCTCCCTATCTGTTAGAGCTGCGTGTGGGTTGGCTCCAATCTCCGTGTCTCTCTTGCCATTCTTGGGGGGAAACTCTGTCTGCCATCCAGAAGTTGGTGGAGGCACAGGTCATTGTACCAGTTCCACCCCATTTGCAAAACAAAGGTTACTATTCTAACCTTTTCGTGGTACCGAAACCGGATGGTTCGGTCAAGCCCATTTTGAACTTAAAATCGCTAAATCCCTTTCTGAGGGAGTTCAAGTTCAAAATGGAGTCTCTGAGGGCGGTGATATCAGGACAGGAAGAGGGGGAATTCCTGGTATCCCTAGATATCAAGGATGCGTACCTCCACATTCCGATTTGGCTGCCGAATCAAGCTTATCTCCGATTCACACTGTTGGACAGTTATTTTCAATTCCAGGCCCTGCCATTCGGCCTCTCCACAGCGCCGAGGGTGATGGCAGAAATGATGGTTCTCCTCCGCAGACAGGGGGTGAACATAATTCCATATCTGGACGATCTGCTGATAAAGGCGTCGTCCAAGGAGAAGCTGTTACAGTCCATTGTTCTCACGACCCATCTGCTCAGAGAACATGGTTGGCTCCTGAACCTTCCAAAATCACATTTGGAGCCGACCAGGAGGTTGTCCTTTCTGGGAATGATCCTCGACAACACGGAAGTGCAGAGGGTGTTTCTCCCAGAGTAGAAGGCGTTGGTGATACAAACAATGGTCCGGGATGTTCTGAAGCTAGCCCGGGTGTCGGTTCATCAGTGCATTTGCCTTCTGGGAAGATGGTGGCCTCTTATGAGGCTCTGCAGTACAGAAGGTTTCATGCTCAACCCTTCCAACTGGATCTCCTAGACAAGTGGTCCGGATCTTATCTACACATGCACCAGAGAATACGTCTGTCGCCAAAGGCCAGGATTTCTCTCCTCTGGTGGCTACAATTACCTCACCTTCTTGAGGGCCGCAGGTTCGGGATTCAGGACTGGATCCTTCTAGCCACGGATGCAAGTCTCCGGGGCTGGGGCGCAATCACTCAAGGGGAAACCTTCCAAGGAAGGTGGTCAAGTCTGGAAGCCGGACTACCGATAAACATTCTGGAACTAAGAGCCGTCTACAACTGTCTTCTCCAAGCGGCCCATCTTCTGCGAGATCGGGCCATTCAAGTGCAGTCGGACAATGTAACGACAGTAGCTTACATAAACCGACAGGGCGGAACAAAGAGCAGAGCTGCAATGTCAGAGGTAACCAGAATCAACCTCTGGGCAGAAAAACATGCGTTGGCGATGTCGGCAATCTTCATTCCGGGAGTGGACAACTGGGAAGCGGACTTCCTCAGCAGACACAATCTCCATCCAGGAGAGTGGGGACTCCATCCGGAGGTGTTCAGGGAGATAACAGATCTTTGGGGTGTACCTCAAATAGACATGATGGCTTCTCGTCTCAACCAGTATTGTTCCAGGTCGAGGGACCCGCAAGCTGTGGCGGTGGACGCCCTAGTGACTCCGTAGGTGTTCCAGTCGATGTACGTGTTTCCTCCACTTCCACACATTCCAAGAGTTCTCAAACTCATAAGGAAAACAAGAGTTCTGGAAATCCTCATTGCTCCGGACTGTCCAAGAGGGGCTTGGTACGTGGATCTTCTGGATCTACTGCTAGAAGAGCTGTGGCCTCTTCCTCTTCGGGAGGACATGCTACAGCAGGGGCCGTTCGCCTATCAAGACTTACCATGGCTACGTTTGACGGCATGGAGGTTGAACGCCAGATAAAAGCTCGGAAGGGCATTCCGAACAATGTTATTTCTACCCTAATACAGGCTAGGAAAGGAGTAACGTCTAAACATTACCATCGTATTTGGAAAAAATATGTATCTTGGTGTGAGTCCAAGAAGTTTCCTACTGTGGAGTTTCAACTGGGACGGTTTCTCCTCTTCCTGCAATCAGGTGTGGATATGGGCCTGAGGTTGGGGTCCGTAAAGGTCCAGATTTTGTCCCTATCCATTTTCTTCCAGAAACAGTTGGCTTCCCTTCCTGAGGTTCAGACATTTCTGAAAGGGGTTCTGCACATCCAGCCGCTCTGGGATCTTAACGTGGTGTTGCAGTTTCTCCAATCGGATTGGTTTGAGCCTCTGCTTGAGGTTGAGGTCAAGTTTCTCACGTGGAAGGCTGTCGCTTTGTTGGCCTTAGCTTCTGCTAGACGTGTGTCGGAGTTGGGGGCTTTATCTTGTAAGAGCCCCTACTTGATCTTCCATGAAGATAGAGCTGAGCTCCGGACACATCAGCAGTTCCTTCCGAAGGTTGTGTCGGCATTTCATATCAACCAACCTATTGTGGTGCCAGTTGCTACTGACTCCTCAATTCCATCAAAGTCCTTGGATGTTGTAAGGGCTCTGAAGATTTATGTGAAGAGGACTGCTCGACATAAAAAATCGGACTCTGTTTGTCCTGTATGATCCCAAGAAACTTGGGTGTCCTGCTTCTAAGCAGACTATCTCTCGCTGGATCAAGTTCACTATCCAGCATGCGTATTCTATGGCAGGATTGCCGTGTCCTACGTCTGTTAAGGCCCATTGTACTCGTAAGGTCAATTCTTCCTGGTCGGCTGCCCGGGGTGTCTCGGCTTTACAGCTTTGCCGAGCGGCTACTTGGTCTGGGTCGAACACGTTTGCAAAGTTCTACAAGTTCGATACTTTGTTCTCTGAGGACCTAAAGTTTGGTCAATCAGTTCTGCAGGAGCCTCCGCGCTCTCCCTCCCGTTCTGGGAGCTTTGGTACATCCCCATGGTACTAATGTGGACCCCAGCATCTTCTAGGACGTAAGAGAAAATAGGATTTTAATTACCTACCTGTAAATCCTTTTCTCGTAGTCCGTAGAGGATGCTGGGTGCCCGCCCAGCGCTTCGTGATCCTGCAGTGGATACTTAGTTCAGTACTGCTTAGTTCTTAGTTACGTACTGTTTTGTTACTTGGTAAGTAAATTTGTTCAACCATTGCTGTTGTTACAAGCTAGTTAGCTTGGGGGGGGAGGGTGTGTGTGTGTGTGTGTGTGTGTGTGTGTGTGTGTGTGTGTGTGTGTGTGTGTGTGTGTGTGAGAGCTGGTGTGAATTTCTCCACTATCTGTGTATAATCCTTCTCTCGAAGTTGTCCGTCTCCTCAGGCACAGTTTCTAGACTGAGTCTGGTAGGAGGAGCCAGCCCACACTCTCAAACTCTTAAAGTGCCAATGGCTCCTAGTGGACCCGTCTATACCCCATGGTACTAATGTGGACCCCAGCATCCTCTACGGACTACGAGAAAAGGATTTACCGGTAGGTTATTAAAATCCTATTTTTTCAGTTACTGTAATGTTGCATTCTGTGTACCCTGTATTGTTCTAATGTGTGCTGTACGTCCAGCGATGCAAACCACTTGTGGTGCCATTGTAAATTAAATGTAGTAGTAGTAGTAATAATAATAATAATAATAATAGTTAAACCAACTGCTTTAATGGTTCTCTTTTTATATATCTGTGAGTGTATACTTTGTCACCTCCTTTCCTTGTTGTGCATGTCTATCATGTCTTTAGAATTCCCTATCTATCTAATCCCTTTATCTGTCTTTCCAAGTTAACCCATATCCTCCTTCTATCCACCCATTCAGGTATGCGCCTCTCAGTTTCTCTCTGTTGTTGTTTATATGCAACTGTATTAATAAAGGGTGTAACAGTCTGTTTATGTCATATCACATTTGGTTATGACTACATCTTTATGCCACCCTATGTGATTTTTATCCCTGCTGCCACCATGAACAGCTTGTTACCTAACAGGTTTAGATGCACGATGTCTTCTCACCCCTTAGGCTATCCCCCCTCCTCCCCTATGGCCGCTCCCTGTGAAATGAGACATGTGATTCTCCGTGGAACCTGTATTACTGGTTCTTGAAGTAACATGTCTGATGCAATTTGATTTGCTTTTCGTGGTGATGTTACACATGGCTAGTTTTTTACTACCATCAAACTGTAATAACAGCAGTGTCCTGTTCAGCTCTAGGTGGAGTCTGTGACTTCATCATACAATGGATATACATTTTTCCTGTAGGTAGCCATTTGTGAATCGATAATATTCAGCAACAGCCTGTTACCCATTCTTCACATAATAAAGGGACAATAGCCCTGAGACACTTCATACACTTTAAAATAAAAATTCTTTGACAGACTATCCAACAATCTTAGAACAGATCCTAATATGATTTCCCTGCCCTGAGATGCTAATGCTGAGGAATTGTAGTAACAAAGTGATGGCCTGAATTGTGCCTTCTGAAATGCCTCAATAACATAAGCTGGTTACATACTCGACAATAAATTGGATGATTTGTCGTTTTTAGCTGAATCGGGACAGCCAATCGTCCACATCGTCCAGTGTGTATGCACTATCACGCGCTCCCGTGAGTCGTTCATCGCATCCTCACATTGTCCCAATGCAGGCCAATCAGCAGATATTTTGAACAACAGTATGTTTCTGTATGAGGACACTGAACTACATGTAGTGCGCTATATTGTTCATTGTGTATAGGCTAGCTGTATTGTTACATTGGTCGACCGGGAACCACATTGTCTAGTGTGTACCAAGCGATACACTGACTGTACTATCCAGGTCAAACAGGATTTCTATAGGGGGAATAAATGTATGTATGGGAAAACTTGTGGCAATATTTGTAAATATATGTGGAAACTGGGAGGGATACAGTGTACTGTCCTTCTCCTGTATAAAATACACAGGAGGACTAAAGGGGTACACACGGAAAGATCTGTGCTTAATTTCTAAGCAATCTGACTAGAAATTAAGCACGGATCTCTCTGTATGTATGCCCCATAGGGACCACGCATCGCTATCATCGGTACTAGATTGGCCAAATCTAGTTAGATCGCTCTTTTTACCCAGCGGTGAAATGAGCGTCCCCCTTCCCTCGCTCAGCACACATTGCGCTCTGTGCTGAGCGTTCCTGCTTGATCACTCAGCAAATGTCTCTGGGAGAAATCTCCCCGTCTGTATGGCCCTTACCAAACAACTGACAGATTTACAGGTCAATGGCCTATACAGAGTTACTTTTGCTCATATGTTTTATAAAAAGTAGTGCTGTGTTACTAGTCACAGAATGGGCAAGGAAGGGGCTGTCCTCTAAGGTGGGGACCAAAAGAAATGTCTCAAAGGGGGTGGGGGTGGGGATGGGGGTGGTGGTGGGGAGAATCTGGTCCGAATGAATGTTCCTATTCCACAAATCAAAGGAGAGCTGGATAGGCCCTGTGGGCGGTGACTACCTGATTGCAGCAGTGCAAAAATCGCTTACTAGCGATCAGGTCTGAATTAGCCCCTTAGTACATCTGCCCCTATTATGAGGAGTACTCAGGCTGCCATTTGCATGATTACAACTCTCTCAGGTCAATATTTACTTAGATCAGCCTTGTAGCAAATTAATTGCCCTGATCTTACCGGCTGTACATTGTACAAGCACCTGCCTGTCTCACTTGTCGCGTAATGATAAAATACATATTTATGGACATTGATCAGGATGTAAAGATTACAAAAATAATACGTTGATTTTGTCTTTGAAAATGTTTATAGTCTGTAAAAGTTATTTTGTCTCAAGAGTTCCAATCTTAAGAACCACTGGTTTGCACCAGTAAAAGGCAGTTCCGTCAAAGATTTATTACTATATGGGTAAGTCTACTTGGTGCAAATAATCCATCATGTGTGGTCCTCAGATTGCATCTTGTTTGGACCATTAGGAAAGCGTAAAGACAACTAATCTCCATATGTGTTTTATAGGAAGCTATAAGGAACATGTGTTGCCAGATTTAATTATGATTTATTATTAATTCATGTTTTTATTAAAATGTTGTATAGAGCCTACATATGGGGGATATCCAATTAACTGCAGTAAATTACTGTGGTTAATGGATTCCCCGGGGGCTATCCAATTTGCCCCTGACTGCCATCACTTATCAGTGAGGCTTTGCGTGCCTCAGGCCTGATAAGCAGCCCTCAGATGCCCATTTCTGCGCGATAACGCATGAGTACGGGAACTTATCCCGGATCCTGTATGTTATTGCTCGAAAACTGGTTATTTACCGCACTGTAAAAATGGGCTGTAATTGGATAGCTCGAATATCAGGCTAAAAAGCCAGTTTTTGCTGTGTGATAAATTATAGCACGTAATTGGATACCAACAGAAAATAGCACTCCCTGCCCCATGGAGCCAACAACTACATTCAGTAACACACAGATGCCCACTAGGCTTAAAGTCTAGACTACCACTCCCACAGTCCAAAGTAATGCTTTGAAGCCTGGCCAGAAAACCATGCATGCAATGAGAGAATATGTAAAGTCCTAGTTGGAACTAAAGCCATGATCCCACTGATTTGAGGCAGAGCTGCTACCCATATACCACCATACTGTGATACAATTCATATAGTGACAGCATAGCATATAGTACTTTATAGTTAGTAATTACTACAGTATTAAAACAAGCCCAGTTATTATCCAACAGGAAAAGAGATGAAGGTTCTGCCTACAAATTTGCAACCTATAGGAAAGTATAGTACATAAATTTAGCGCCACATTCAACATGTTGACATTCATTAGGTCAGCTTGCAAATGTCGGCATTCAGAATGTCGATAGTGGTGTAATGCTGACAATGTGTTTTTAATGTAATGCTAACCATGATGGAAGTGCCGGCATTCTGTCAGTGTCCCATTTTCCAGGTGTTGACATTTTACCATGTCAACATCATCAATGTCCCCCTTCTGGTGTTGGGAACATCTATAACTGAGAAATTTATACAAAGCGCCGGCTAAGTAGTTTCTCCATTTTCTTCTTTTTATTGATGACACATTAATTGCAACTAGCTTCTTTGTGGTCCTACAATGCTGGGAATCCGAGAGGGGGCAGCTCAGTTGTATTGGTGAATTTTTAAAGGTTAGTAGAAAGTCTTGGGATTGGGAATTGCCGCGACCGACTGCAGCCCGTGAAAGAGTGAAAGGTGCAGTTCTTGGGAAAGAGTGCATGGAAAAAATAAGTGAAGTGATGTTTAATTTTATTGTTGCAAGGTATAATTTTCTGTTTTAAGCCTGTGCTGTAGCGACAACCAATGTAAGCACTAGTTATCAAAGCAGCAGCAGCAGCAGCAGCAGCAGAGGTATAAGACAGGAAAATTAGTCTAGTTGCTTCACTCAGAATAGATAGTAGGGATAAAAGTCTAGTAAGGGGAAGACCAGTAAAATGGGAATTGAAATGGTCACTGCAGGAGATGATTTCGTGAACTTGAGCTGTGGGGGTCTTGTGTGAGATACATGCATGTGATGGAAATGTTTTAATTTTTATAATCCGTATATAACAGGATTTTAACTTATATTATTTAAATTTTGTCCTGAAAGTGTTGATCCATACATTGTGGCCTCCAATCTATAAGAATGCAGTGTGTGGCAATATTGACTATTGTTCTTTACTCAAAAATGTATTCACATTCAAATCCTCAATCCAAGTTTGGTTCCTGCAAGCAATTGGAATTTATTTGATTTGTTTTCTATTTTTGCTGTTCTGTTCTACATATCTTGCTTTTGTTGTTCTGGGGTATGGGTCGTTGGGTCGACACAACTTTGGTCGATATGCATTAGGTCGACGTGATCATTAGGTCGACATGTACTAGGTCGACAAGGCAAAAGGTCGACAGTTTTTAAACCCTTTTTTGGTGTCATTTTCTTCGTAAAATGACGGGGAACCCCAATTGGTGCACCGTGTCCCCTCTCATGGCTAGCCAATAGTGGTCGACCTAATGACCGTATCCCGTTGTTCTGTACACTGTTAATGTGTTTTCATTATCTTATAAATTAAATTCTTTATGCCAGCGGACCGCTTTAGAGCTAATAAGTTATCGTATTACAGGTTGATTATCCCTTATCCAAAATGCTTGGGACCAGAGGTATTTTGGATATGGGATTTTTCCGTATTTTGGTATAATTGCATACCATAATGAGATATCATAGTGATGGGACCTAAATCTAAGCACAGAATGCATTTATGTTTCATATGCACCTTATACACACAGTCTGAAGGTCATTTTAGCCAATATTTTTTATAACTTTGTGTATTAAACAAAGTTTGTGTACATTGAGCCATCAAAAAACAAAGGTTTCATTATCTCACTCAAAAAAGTCTGTATTTCGGAATATTCCGTATTTCGGAATATTTGGATATGGGATACTCAACCTGTATCACCTATTACCATAATTTAAAGCAAGTGAATTAAGCAGCAAGTGAATTAAGCGTGGTCACACATGGGCTGATCACTGTCTAATTTGGCCACATGCACGGATGGACAAATTGAATTAGATTGAGCTGCTCAACGCTTGTTGAGCAACCTATTGACCTCTGACTTACACTAGGGCTGCTTAGTGTTGTCAGACCATGACAGCAGACAAAGGCCAACAGCAGTAATCTCCCAGCTGTATTTTCTAGGGTGCCTGATAATGATCTGATTAATCATGCGGATTTTGGGGTCCCATACATTGCAATATTGGGCTAATCGGCAGTAATGTTCCCTTAAAGTGATTCTAACGTAAACAGATTTCACTATATGGTTCTGTGACATGACTAATAGTGTACCTAGATGAAATATTGGAGAACAAACAATGTTAAACCTTTGCTAACATCTTTTACCTGTAATCATGGTCATTTTTATATATGTGATTATTTGTTTTCTCTTCCAACTGCATAGATGAGCGTGAAGCTGTCCAAAAGAAAACCTTCACAAAATGGGTAAATTCACATCTTGCACGAGTTACCTGTAGGATTTCTGACCTATACAGTGACCTGCGAGATGGAAGGATGCTTATACGGCTGCTGGAAGTGCTCTCTGGGGAGCAGCTGGTGAGTACAGTCCTTGGAAGCCAAAATGCTTATAGATTTGTGGTTATTTACTGTTAAGGTTGTTTCCCCAATGATGCTTTGTTGGTTTGGAAAGATTAAAGTGTGTTTATGTTTTTACTTTTTTTTTCTTACCTTGTCAGTTCAGGATACGTATTTTATTATGATGGAAATTTATTAGGGATTTTGTTTAACTGCTGCTTATTACTATGGATGTGCAACCTTTATTTACCTGAAACTGTATCCATCACCCCCATCTTGGCATGTGTACTGTTCTTAAGTAATCTCTTCACACTTCTGGAAATAACTCCTCCTAATTAATCTGCAATTAATTACAAGCAAGACAGACTGAAAGCATGCATGTACATTATTGACAGTGCAGTCAGTAGCTCCAGATACGGTGACGGTCTTCCAGTGGGAGTAGCTCTAGATACAGTTACTGTCTTCTAGTGGGAGTAGCTCTAGATACGGTGACTGTCTACAAGTGAGTGTAGCTCTAGATACAACTGTCTTCAAGTGGGAGTAGCTCTATATACAATGACTGCCTTCCAGTGGGAGTAGCTCTAGATACAGTGACTGTCTTCCAGTGGGAGTAGCTCTAGATACAATGACTGTCTTGAAGTGGGAGTAGCTCTAGATACGGTGACTGTCTTCCAGTGAGAGTAGCTCTAGATACGGTGACTGTCTTCCAGTGGGAGTAGCTCTAGATACAGTGATTTTATTTACTTTACAGTAGGTGTTTCTCTAACGTCCTAAGTGGATGCTGGGGACTCCGTAAGGACCATGGGGAATAGCGGCTCCGCAGGAGACTGGGCACATCTAAAGAAAGCTTTAGGACTATCTGGTGTGCACTGGCTCCTCCCCCTATGACCCTCCTCCAAGCCTCAGTTAGATCTCTGTGCCCGAACGAGAAGGGTGCACACTAGGGGCTCTCCTGAGCTTCTTAGTGAAAGTTTTAGATTAGGTTTTTTATTTTCAGTGAGACCTGCTGGCAACAGGCTCACTGCATCGAGGGACTAAGGGGAGAAGAAGCGAACTCACCTGCGTGCAGAGTGGATTGGGCTTCGTAGGCTACTGGACATTAGCTCCAGAGGGACGATCACAGGCCCAGCTTGGATGGGTCCCAGAGCCGCGCCGCCGGCCCCCTTACAGAGCCAGAAGGCAGAAGAGGTCCGGAAAATCGGCGGCAGAAGACGTCCTGTCTTCAACAAGGTAGCGCACAGCACTGCAGCTGTGCGCCATTGCTCTCAGCACACTTCACACTTCGGTCACTGAGGGTGCAGGGCGCTGGGGGGGGGCGCCCTGAGACGCAATAAAAACACCTTGGATGGCAAAAAAAATGCATCACATATAGCTCCTGGGCTATATGGATGCATTTAACCCCTGCCAGAATCCATAAAAAAGCAGGAGAAAAGTCCGCGAAAAAGGGGCGGAGCCTATCTCCTCAGCACACTGGCGCCATTTTCCCTCACAGCTCCGTTGGAGGGAAGCTCCCTGTCTCTCCCCTGCAGTCACTACACTACAGAAAGGGTTAAAAAAAAGAGAGGGGGGCACTAATTAGGCGCAGTATTTACTATACAGCAGCTATAAGGGGAAAAACACTTATATAAGGTTATCCCTGTATATATATAGCGCTCTGGTGTGTGCTGGCAAACTCTCCCTCTGTCTCCCCAAAGGGCTAGTGGGGTCCTGTCCTCTATCAGAGCATTCCCTGTGTGTGTGCTGTATGTCGGTACTTTTGTGTCGACATGTATGAGGAGAAAAAATAAGATTTTACTTACCGATAAATCTATTTCTCGTAGTCCGTAGTGGATGCTGGGGACTCCGTCAGGACCATGGGGAATAGCGGCTCCGCAGGAGACAGGGCACAAAAGTAAAAGCTTTAGGATCAGGTGGTGTGCACTGGCTCCTCCCCCTATGACCCTCTTCCAAGCCTCAGTTAGGATACTGTGCCCGGACGAGCGTACACAATAAGGAAGGATTTTGAATCCCGGGTAAGACTCATACCAGCCACACCAATCACACTGTACAACCTGTGATCTGAACCCAGTTAACAGCATGATAACAGCGGAGCCTCTGAAAAGATGGCTCACAACAATAATAACCCGATTTTTGTAACAATAACTATGTACAAGTATTGCAGACAATCCGCACTTGGGATGGGCGCCCAGCATCCACTACGGACTACGAGAAATAGATTTATCGGTAAGTAAAATCTTATTTTCTCTGACGTCCTAGTGGATGCTGGGGACTCCGTCAGGACCATGGGGATTATACCAAAGCTCCCAAACGGGCGGGAGAGTGCGGATGACTCTGCAGCACCGAATGAGAGAACTCCAGGTCCTCTTTTGCCAGGGTATCAAATTTGTAGAATTTTACAAACGTGTTCTCCCCCGACCACGTAGCTGCTCGGCAGAGTTGTAATGCCGAGACCCCTCGGGCAGCCGCCCAGAATGAGCCCACCTTCCTTGTGGAATGGGCCTTGACAGATTTAGGCTGTGGCAGGCCTGCCACAGAATGTGCAAGTTGAAATGTGCTACAAATCCAACGAGCAATCGTCTGCTTAGAAGCAAGAGCACCCAGTTTTTTGGGTGCATACAGGATAACAGCGAGTCAGTTTTCCCGACTCCAGCCGTCCTGGAAACCTATATTTTCAGGGCCCTGACAACATCTAGCAACTTGGAGTCCTCCAAGTCCCTAGTAGCCGCAGGTACCACAATAAGCTGGTTCAGGTGAAACGCTGACACCACCTTAGGAAGAAACTGGGGACGAGTCCGCAGCTCTGCCCTGTCCGAATGGACAATCAGATATGGCTTTTGTGAGACAAAGCCGCCAATTCTGACACTCGCCTGGCCGAGGCCAGGGCCAACAGCATGGTCACTTTTCATGTGAGATATTTCAAATCCACAGATTTGAGCGGTTTAAAATGTGATTTGAGGAATCCCAGAACTACGTTGAGATCCCACAGTGCCACTGGAGGCACAAAAAGGGGGGTTGTATATGCAATACTCCCTTGACAAACTTCTGGACTTCAGGAACTGAAGCCAATTCTTTCTGGAAGAAAATTGACAGGGCCGAAATTTGAACCTTAATGGACCCCAATTTGAGGCCCATAGACACTCCTGTTTGCAGGAAATGCAGGAATCGACCGAGTTGAAATTTCTTCGTGGGGCCTTCCTGGCCTCACACCACGCAACATATTTTCGCCACATGTGGTGATAATGTTTTGCGGTCACCTCCTTCCTGGCTTTGACCAGGGTAGGAATGACCTCTTCCGGAATGCCTTTTTCCCTTAGGATCTGGCGTTCCACCGCCATGCCGTCAAACGCAGCCGCGGTAAGTCTTGGAACAGACCTGGTACTTGCTGAAGCAAGTCCCTTCTTAGCGGCAGAGGTCATGAGTCCTCTGTGAGCATTTCTTGAAGTTCCGGGTGCCACGTCCTTCTTGGCCAATCCGGAGCCACGAGTATAGTTCTTACTCCTCTACGTCTTATAATTCTCAGTACCTTGGTTATGAGAAGCAGAGGAGGGAACACATACACCGACTGGTACACCCACGGTGTTACCAGAACGTCCACAGATATTGCTTGAGGGTCTCTTGACCTGGCGCAATACCTGTCCAGTTTTTTGTTCAGGCGGGACGCCATCATGTCCACCTTTGGTCTTTCCCAACGGTTCACAATCATGTGGAATACTTCCCGATGAAGTCCCCACTCTCCCGGGTGGAGGTCGTGCCTGCTGAGGAAGTCTGCTTCCCAGTTGTCCACTCCCGGAATGAACACTGCTGACAGTGCTATCACATGATTTTTCGCCCAGCGAAGAATCCTTGCAGTTTCTGCCATTGCCCTCCTGCTTCTTGTGCCACCCTGTCTGTTTACGTGGGCGACTGCCGTGCTGTTGTCCCACTGGATCAATACCGGCTGACCTTGAAGCAGAGGTCTTTCTAAGCTTAGAACATTGTAAATTGCCCTTAGCTCCAGTATATTTATGTGGAGAGAAGTCTCCAGACTTGATCACACTCCCTGGAAATTTTTTCCCTGTGTGACTGCTCCCCAGCCTCTCAGGCTGGCATCCGTGGTCACCAGGACCCAGTCCTGAATGCCGAATCTGCGGCCCTTTAGTAGATGAGCACTCTGCAGCCACTGCAGAAGAAACACCCTTGTCCTTGGAGACAGGGTTATCCGCTGATGCATCTGAAGATGCGATCCGGACCATTTTTCCAGCAGATCCCACTGAAAAGTTCTTGCGTGAAATCTACCGAATGGAATCGCTTCGTAAGAAGCCACCATTTTTCCCAGGACCCTTGTGCAATGATGCACTGACATTTTTTCTGGTTTTAGGAGGTTCCTGACTAGCTCGGATAACTCCCTGGCTTTCTTCTCCGGGAGAAACACCTTTTTCTGGACTGTGTCCAGAATCATTCCTAGGAACAGCAGACATGTCGTCGGAAACAGCTGCGGTTTTGGAATATTTAGAATCCACCCGTGCTGTCGTAGAACTACTTGAGATAGTGCTACTCCGACCTCCAACTGTTCTCTGGACCTTGACCCTATCAGGAGATCGTCCATTTTCTTTGAAGAAGAATCATCATTTCGGCCATTACCTTGGTAAGGACCCGGGGTGCCGTGGACAATCCAACCGGCAGCGTCTGAAACTGATAGTGACAGTTCTGTACCACGAACCTGAGGTACCCTTGGTGAGAAGGGCAAATTGGGACATGGAGGTAAGCATCCCTGATGTCCCGGGACACCATATAGTCCCCTTCTTCCTGGTTCGCTATCACTGCTCTGAGTGACTCTATCTTGATTTGAACCTTTGTATGTAAGTGTTCAACTATTTCAGATTTAGAATAGGTCTCACCGAGCCGTCTGGCTTCAGTACCACAATATAGTGTGGAATAATACCCCTTTCCTTGTTGTAGGAGGGGTACTTTGATTATCACCTGCTGGGAATACAGCTTGTGAATTGTTTCCACTACTGCCTCCCTGTCGGAGGGAGACGTTGGTAAAGCAGACTTCAGGAACCTGCGAGGGGGAGACGTCTCGAATTTCCAATCTGTACCCCTGGGATACTACTTGTAGGATCCAGGGGTCCACTTGCGAGTGAGCCCACTGCGTGCTGAAACTCTTGAGACGACCTCCCCCACCGCACCCGAGTCCGCTTGTACGGCCCCAGCGTCATGCTGAGGACTTGGCAGAAGCGGTGGAGGGCTTCTGTTTCTGGGAATGGGCTGCCTGCTGCAGTCTTCTTCCCTTTCCTCTATCCCATGGCAGATATGACTGGCCTTTTGCCCGCTTGCCCTTATGGGGACGAAAGGACTGAGGCTGAAAAGACGTTGTCTTTTTCTCCTTTATACGGCAATACTTCCATGTGCCGTTTGGAATCTGCATCACCTGACCACTGTCGTGTCCATAAACAACTTCTGGCAGATATGGACATCGCACTTACTCTTGATGCCAGAGTGCAAATATCCCTCTGTGCATCTCGCATATATAGAAATGCATCCTTTAAATGCTCTATAGTCAATAAAATACTGTCCCTGTCAAGGGTATCAATATTTTCAGTCAGGGAATCCGACCAAGCCACCCCAGCGCTGCACATCCAGGCTGAGGCGATCGCTGGTCGCAGTATAACACCAGTATGTGTGTATATACTTTTTAGGATATTTTCCAGCCTCCTATCAGCTGGCTCCTTGAGGGCGGCCCTATCTGGAGACGGTACCGCCACTTGTTTTGATAAGCGTGTGAGCGCCTTATCCACCCTAAGGGGTGTTTCCCAACGCGCCCTAACTTCTGGCGGGAAAGGGTATACCGCCAATAATTTTCTATCGGGGGAAACCCACGCATCATCACACACTTCATTTAATTTATCTGATTCAGGAAAAACTACAGGTAGTTTTTTCACACTCCACATAATACCCTTTTTTGTGGTACTTGTAGTATCAGAAATATGTAACACCTCCTTCATTGCCCTTAACAAGTAACGTGTGGCCCTAAAGGAAAATACGTTTGTTTCTTCACCGTCGACACTGGAGTCAGTGTCCGTGTCTGTGTCTGTGTCGACCGACTGAGGTAAAAGGACGTTTTAACGCCCCTGACGGTGTTTGAGACGCCTGGACATTATCACGTAATTCCTTAAATAAGCCATCCATTTCGGTGTCGACTCCCTAGAGAGTGACATCACCATTACAGGCAATTGCTCCGCCTCCTCACCAACATCGTCCTCATACATGTCGACACACAGCACACACACAGGGAATGCTCTGATAGAGGACAGGACCCCACTAGCCCTTTGGGGAGACAGAGGGAGAGTTTGCCAGCACACACCAAAAACGCTATAATTATACAGGGACAACCTTTATATAAGTGTTTTTCCCTTATAGCATTTTAATATATATAGTTATATCGCCAAATAAGTGCCCCCCCTCTCTGTTTTAACCCTGTTTCTGTAGTGCAGTGCAGGGGAGAGCCTGGGAGCCTTCCCACCAGCATTTCTGTGAGGGAAAATGGCGCTGTGTGCTGAGGAGAATAGGCCCCGCCCCCTTTTCGGCGGGCTTCTTCTCCCGTTTTTCTGAGACCTGGCAGGGGTTAAATACATCCATATAGCCCCCAGGGGCTATATGTGATGTATTTTTAGCCAGAATAAGGTACTATCATTGCTGCCCAGGGCGCCCCTCCCCAGCGCCCTGCACCCTCAGTGACCGCTGCTATGAAGTGTGCTGACAACAATGGCGCACAGCTGCAGTGCTGTGCGCTACCTTATGAAGACTGAAAAGTCTTCTGCCGCCGGTTTCTGGACCTCTTCACTTTTCGGCATCTGCAAGGGGGTCGGCGGCGCGGCTCCGGGACGAACCCCAGGGTGAGACCTGTGTTCCGACTCCCTCTGGAGCTAATGGTGTCCAGTAGCCTAAGAAGCCAATCCATCCTGCACGCAGGTGAGTTCACTTCTCTCCCCTAAGTCCCTCGATGCAGTGAGCCTGTTGCCAGCAGGACTCACTGAAAATAAAAAACCTAACAAAACTTTTACTCTAAGCAGCTCTTTAGGAGAGCCACCTAGATTGCACCCTTCTCGGCCGGGCACAAAAATCTAACTGAGGCTTGGAAGAGGGTCATAGGGGGAGGAGCCAGTGCACACCACCTGATCCTAAAGCTTTTACTTTTGTGCCCTGTCTCCTGGAGCCGCTATTCCCCATGGTCCTGACGGAGTCCCCAGCATCCACTAGGACGTCAGAGAAATGATGTGGAGACGGAGCAGATTGCCTGTAATAGTGATGTCACCCCCTAGGGGGTCGACACCTGAGTGGATGAACTGTTGGAAGGAATTACGTGACAGTGTCAGCTCTGTATAAAAGACAGTGGTTGACATGAGACAGCCGGCTACTCAGCTTGTGCCTGTCCAGACGTCTCATAGGCCGTCAGGGGCTCTAAAGCGCCCGTTACCTCAGATGGCAGATATAGACGCCGACACGGATACTGACTCCAGTGTCGACGGTGAAGAGACGAATGTGACTTCCAGTAGGGCCACACGTTACATGATTGAGGCAATGAAAAATGTTTTACACATTTCTGATAATACGAGTACCACCAAAAAAGGGGTATTATGTTAGGTGAGGAAAAACTACCTGTAGTTTTCCTGAATCTGAGAAATTAAATGAGGTGTGTGATGATGCGTGGGTTTCCCCCGATAACAACGGATAATTTCTAAAATGTTATTGGCAGCATATCCTTTCCCGCCAGAGGTTAGGGTGCGTTGGGAAACACCCCCTAGGGGGGATAAAGCGCTCACACGCTTGTAAGGGCTCTACCTTCGCCTGAGATGGCCGCCCTTAAGGATCCTGCTGATAGAAAGCAGGAGGGTATCCTAAAAGGTATTTACACACATACTGGTGTTATACTGCGACCAGCAATCGCCTCAGCCTGGATGTGCAGTGCTGGGTTGGCGTGGTCGGATTCCCTGACTGAAAATATTGATACCCTAGATAGGGACAGTATATTTTTGCCTATAGAGCATTTAAAAGATGCATTTTTATATATGCGTGATGCACAGCGGAATATTTGCCGACTGGCATCAAGTCTAAGCGCGTTGTCCATTTCTACCAGTAGAGGGTTATGGACACGTCAGTGGTCAGGTGATGCGTATTCCAAACGGCATTTGGAAGTATTGCTTTATTACTGGAGGAGTTATTTGGGGTCGGTCTTTCAGACCTGGTGGCCATGGCAACAGCTGGGAATTCCACGTTTGTACCCCAGGTCGCCTCTCAACATGAGAAGACGCCGTATTATCAGGCGCAGTCTTTTCGTGGACAAGCGGGCAAAAGGTTCCTCATTTCTGCCCCGTGACAGAGGGAGAGGAAAAAGGCTGCAGAAATCAGCCAGTTCCCAGGAACAGAAACCCTCTCCCGCCTCTGCCAAGCCCTCAGTATACGCTGGGGCTTTACAAGCAGAATCAGACACGGTGGGGGGCCCGTCTCAATGAATTTCAGCGCGCAGTGGGCTCACTCGCAAGTAGACCCCTGGATCCTTCAGGTGATATCTCAGGGGTACAAATTAGAATTCGAGACGTCTCCCCCTCGCCGTTTCCTAAAGTCGGCTTTACCGATGTCTCCTTCTGACAGGGAGACAGTTTTGGAAGCCATTCACAAGCTGTATTCCCAGCAGGTGATAATCAAGATACCCCTCCTGCAACAGAGAACGGGGTATTATTCCACACTGTTGTGGTACCGAAGCCGAACGGCTCGGTGAGACCGATTCTAAATCTAAAATCTTTGAACACTTACGTACAGAGGTTCAAATTCAAGATTGAGTCACTCAGAGCAGTGATTGCGAACCTGGAAGAAGGGGACTACATGATGTCTCGGGACATCAAGGATGCTTACCTTCATGTCAAAATTTACCCTTCTCACCAAGGGTACCTCAGGTTTATGGTACAGAACTGTCACTATCAGTTCAGACGCTGCCGTATGGATGGTACACGGCACCCCGGGTCTTTACCAAGGTAATGGCCGAAATGATGATATTCCTTCGAAGGAAGTGAATTTAGTTATCCCTTCCTTGGACAATTCCCTGATAAGGGTAAGATCCAGGGAACAGTTGGAGGTCGGTGTAGCACTATCTCAGGTAGTGTTGCGGCAGCACGATTGGATTCTCAATATTCCAAAATCGCACCTGGTTCCGACGACGTGTCTTCTGTTCCTAGGGATGATCCTGGACACAGTCCAGAAAAAGGTGTTTCTCCCGGAGGAGAAAGCCAGGCAGTTATCCGAGCTAGTCAGGAACCTCCTAAAACCGAGCCAAGTCTCAGTGCATCAATGCACAAGGGTTCTGGGTAAAATGGTGGCTTCCTACGAAGCAATCCCATTCGGCAGATTCCACGCAAGAACTTTCCAGTGGGACCTGCTGGACAAATGGTCCGGATCGCATCTTCAGATGCATCAGCGGATAACCCTGTCACCAAGGACAAGGGTGTCCCTCCTGTGGTGGTTGCAGAGTGCTTATCTTCTAGAGGGCCGCAGATTAGGCATTCAGGACTGGGTCCTGGTGACCACGGATGCCAGCCTGCGAGGCTGGGGAGCAGTCACACAGGGAAGGAATATCCAGGGCTTATGGTCAAGCCTGGAGACATCACTTCACATAAATATCCTGAAGCTAAGGGACATTTACAATGCTCTAAGCTTAGCAAGACCTCTGCTTCAAGGTCAGCCGGTGTTGATCCAGTCGGACAACATCACGGCAGTCACCCACGTAAACAGACAGGGTGGCACAAGAAGCAGGAGGGCAATGGCAGAAGCTGCAAGGATTCTTCGCTGGGCGGAAAATCATGTGATAGCACTGTCAGCAGTATTCATTCCGGGAGTGGACAACTGGGAAGCAGACTTCCTCAGCACGACCTCCACCCGGGAGAGTGGGGATTTCACCCAGAAGTCTTCCACATGATTAAAAACTCGACAGGTATTGCGCCAGGTCCAGGGACCCTCAGGCAATAAGCTGTAGACGCTCTGGTAACACCGTGGGTGTACCAGTCAGGGTATGTGTTCCCTCCTCTGCCTCTCATACCCAAGGTACTGAGATTGATAAGATGGAGAGGAGTAAGCACTATATTCGTGGTTCCGGATTGGCCAAGAAGGACTTGGTAACCGGAACTTCAGGAGATGCTCACGGAGGATCCGTGGCCTCTACCTCTAAGAAGGGACCTGCTCCAGCAAGGACCCTGTCTGTTCCAAGACTTACCGCGGCTGCGTTTGACGGCATGGCGGTTGAACGCCGGATCCTGAAGGAAAAAAGGCATTCTGGATGAAGTCATCCCTATCCTGATCAAAGCCAGGAAGGATGTAACCGCAAAAACATTATCACCGCAATTGGCGAAAATATGTTGTGTGGTGCGAGGCCAGTAAGGCCCGACGGAGGAAATTCAACTGGGTCGATTCCTACATTTCCTGCAAACAGGAGTGTCTATGGGCCTGAAATTGGGGTCCATTAAGGTTCAAATTTCGGCCCTGTCAATTTTCTTCCAAATAGAACTAGCTTCAGTCCCTGAAGTTCAGACGTTGTAAAAGGGGTATTGCATATACAGCCTCCTTTTGTGCCTCCAGTGGCACTTTGGGATCTCAATGTAGTTTTGGGTTCCAAAAGTCACATTGGTTTGAACCACTTAAATCTGTGGAGTTAAAATATCTCACATGGAAAGTGGTCATGCTGTTGGCCCTGGCCTGGGCCAGGCGCGTGTCAGAATTGGCGGCTTTATCCTGAAAAAGCCCTTATCTGATTTTCCATTCGGACAGGGCGGAATTGAGGACTCGTCCTCAGTTTCTCCCCAAGGTGGTTTCAGCGTCTCACCTGAACCAACCTATTGGTGGTGCCTGCGGCTACTAGGGACTTGGAGGCCTCCAAGTTGCTAGACGTTGTCAGTGCCCTGAAAATATATGTTTCCAGGACGGCTGGAGTCAGGAAATCTGACTCGCTGTTTATCCTGTGTGCACCCAACAAGCTGGGTGCTCCTGCTTCTAAGCAGACTATTGCTCGTTGGATTTGTAGTACAATTCAGCTTGCACATTCTGTGGCAGGCCTGCCACAGCCAAAAATCTGTAAATGCCCACTCCACAAGGAAGGTGGGCTCATCTTGGGCGGCTGCCCGAGGGGTCTCGGCTTTACAACTTTGCAGAGCAGCTACTTGGTCAGGAGCAAATACGTTTGTAAAATTCTACAAAATTGATATCCTGGCTGAGGAGGACCTGGAGTTCTCTCATTTGGTGCTGCAGAGTCATCCGCACTCTCCCGCCCGTTTGGGAGCTTTGGTATAATCCCCATGGTCCTTACGGAGTCCCCAGCATCCACTTAGGACGTTAGAGAAAATAAGAATTTACTTACCGATAATTCTATTTCTCATAGTCCGTAGTGGATGCTGGGCGCCCATCCCAAGTGCGGATTGTCTGCAATACTTGTACATAGTTATTGTTACAAAAATCGGGTTATTATTGTTGTGAGCCATCTTTCAGAGGCTCCTCTGTTATCATGCTATTAACTGGGTTCAGATCACAGGTTATACGGTGTGATTGGTGTGGCTGGTATGAGTCTTACCCGGGATTCAAAATCCTTCCTCATTGTGTACGCTCGTCCGGGCACAGTATCCTAACTGAGGCTTGGAGGAGGGTCATAGGGGGAGGAGCCAGTGCACACCAGATAGTCCTAAAGCTTTCTTTAGATGTGCCCAGTCTCCTGCGGAGCCGCTATTCCCCATGGTCCTTACGGAGTCCCCAGCATCCACTACGGACTATGAGAAATAGAATTATCGGTAAGTAAATTCTTATTTTTTCTCTAAACCAGTGGTTCCCAAACTTTTCTGAATCCCGGTGCCCTAGAGCATAAGAACTGTTTTCACTGCACCCCTAGGCCAAAAATTTCTTACTGAGAAATGTACAAAGAAATATTGAATTAAGTAAATTTGTGTTTTGTATGTCATCCTTAGGTTCCACTGTGTGGTGAGAGACCGAATTCTCTTTTCTACTCTTTTTTTTGTCCACATTGTTTATGACTGGCAGCTATAAGCTCTGGTTTTTCCTATTACATTGACCATAAATAATTTGAATTATTATTATTATTATATTTTATTTATAAGGCGCCACATGTGTTTCGCAGCGCCGTACAAAGGACAGTACAGGGGACAAAACATTGCATTACAGTAAATAAATAACAGAAATAGAGTACAGGTAACAGAGCACCACACATTCTCAAGACATAGTACAGCTAAGATGTAAGTATTGAGGGAGTGATCATCGTACTACTAGAGGCTGGTGGTCATAGATGGAGATGAGCCTTTACTAGCAGGATAAAAATGGTCGTTGAGTAGGGGAGAGCTGTGAGTGAAATGTGTTGAGACGAGGGCTTAGATAACAAGAGGAAGGAGGGCCCTGCTCTGAAGAGCTAACAATCTATTGGGGAGGGGCGACAGACAGATGACAAGAGGTGCAGGCAAGCGGGAGGTAGCCTGATGGCAGTATGCAAGCAAAGCTGAGATGTTCACGGCATGAGGCAGGGGGTGGAGGCGCGGCTTCAGCTCTGGGTTATGCATTAGAAGGGTACGCTTTGATGAATAGGTGGGTTTTTAGAGCCCGTTTGAAGCTTTGCAAGGTTGGGGAGAGTCTAATGGAGCGGGGGAGTGCGTTCCACTGAAGGGGTGCAGCACGTGCAAAATCCTGAACTCGTGCATGGGAAGCAGTGACCAGGGCGGTGGAGAGGCGACGGTCATTAGTCGACCGTAGGGGGCGGGAGGGAGTATGAAGGGAAAGGAGGTTGGAGATGTAGGGAGCAGTGGAATTAGAGATGGCCTTGTATGTGAGGGTGAGGAGTTTGAAGAGGATTCTGTAGGGGAATGGGAGCCAGTGTAGATTTTGTTGAAGGGGAGTGGCAGATGTGGTGCGGCGGGAGAGGAAGATAAGCCTAGCTGCGGAGTTCAGGACAGATTGGAGGGGAGCAAGATGGGAGCAAGCGAGGCCAGTGAGGAGGACATTGCAGTAATCAAGTCGTGAGATGACCAGTGAGTGGATGATGAGTTTAGTTGCACTCTGGGAGAGATATGGCCTGATACGAGCAATGTTGCGTAGCTGGAAACGACAGGATTGTGCCAGAGCTTGGATGTGGGGTGCAAAGGAGAGGGAGGAGTCAAGAGTGACGCCCAGGCAGCGGAGTTGGGGAACGGGGGAGATGGTGGTGTTGTCAACAATGATGGAGATATTGGTCGGGGGTGTTGCTCTGGATGGGGGGAAGATGATTAGTTCCGTTTTGTCCATGTTGAGCTTTAGAGAGCGTTCAGACATCCAGGAGGAGATTGCAGAGAGGCAGCTGGAAACCTGAGAGAGGACAGAGGGGGACAGATCAGGAGATGAGAGGTAGAGTTGTGTGTCATCAGCATAGAGGTGGTATTGAAGGCCAAATGAGTTAATGAGCGCACCCAGGGAAGAGGTATACAGGGAGAACAGAAGGGGTCCAAGGACAGAACCCTGAGGGACACCAACAGGAAGGATGGAAGGGTGTGAGGTGGTGCTTGAGGCAGACACAGAGAAGGAGCGGTTAGTGAGGTAAGAAGAAAACCAGTCAAGGACAGTGCTAGAGAGGCCAGCGTTTTGGAGTGTGCCGAGGAGGAGAGGATGATCTACGGTGTCAAAGGCAGCAGAGAGGTCCAGAAGGATGAGCAGAGAGAAGTGGCCCCTGGATTTGGCTGAAAGCAGGTCATTGGTGACTTTCACCAGGGCAGTCTCAGTTGAGTGGAGTGGGCGAAAGCCAGATTGTAGTGGATCGAGGATGGAGTTGTCAGAGAGGTAGCTTGTGAGACGGCTGTAGACTAGTCGTTCAAGTAATTTGGAGGCGAAAGGGAGAAGAGAGATGGGGCGGTAGTTAGTGGGTGATGAGGGGTCGAGGTTGGGTTTTTTGAGAATAGGTGAGACCAGAGCATGTTTGAATGGTGAGGGGAAGATGCCGGTGGAGAGGGACAGGTTAAAGAGGTGAGCAAGGTGGGAGCAGGCAGTGGGGGAGAGGGAGCGGAGAAGACGGGAGGGGAGGGGGTCCAGGGGGCAGGTGGTGGGGGGGGGGGATAAGATGAGGGAGTGGACTTCCTTTTCTGAAGTCGGATGGAAGGAGGACAGGGTGGGATAGATGGAGGGGAGGGATAGAGGGGGCAGGGGGGTAGCAGAGGGGTGATGGCGGGAGATGTCGTGTCGGATATCCTCAATTTTGGAGATGAAGAAGGAGGCAAAGTCAGTGGCAGTGAGGGAGGATGGGAGGGGAGGAGGAGGGGGGGCGAAGGAGAGTGTTGAAAGTTTCAAAGAGACGGCGTGGACAGGAGGACTGAGAAGAGATGAGTGCTTGGAAAAAGGATTGCTTGGCGAGGGAAAGAGCAGAGCTGTAGGAGGCGAGAATAAACTTGAAATGGAGGAAGTCCGGCAGAGAGTGAGATTTCCTCCAGGAGCGTTCAGCGGAGCGTGAGCATTTTTGTAAGAAACGTGTTAGTTTGGTGTGCCAGGGTTAGGGTTTGGAGCGGCGGAGGGGGACAGAGGAGAGGGGGGCCACAGAGTCGAGAGCAGCGGTTAGGGAAGAGTTATAGAAGGTGGCTGCCTGGTTGGGACAAGTCATAGTGGAAAGAGGAGAGAGGAAAGTCTCGAGGGAGGACATGAAAGTGGGGTTGAGAGACCCAAGATTGCGTCTGGTAGTGGTGGGTCTGGGCGTGGAGAGGAGGAGGGAGGATGAGAGGGTGAAAGAAAGCAGATGGTGGTCAGAGAGAGGGAAGGGAGAGTTTGAGAAATCAGAGAGATCACATCGGTGGGTGAAGACAAGGTCGAGGGAGTGGCCGAGATTGTGAGTAGCGGTGGAGGTCCATTGAGAAAGTCCAAAGGAGGTGGAAAGGGCGAGAAGATTAGTGGAAGCGGCATTAGTGATGTCAATAGGGATGTTAAAGTCTCCGAGGATGACAGAGGGGAGGTCAGAGGAGAGAAAGTGGGGAAGCCAGGCAGCAAAGTTGTCAAGGAAAGGTGAACAGTGGCCAGGGGGGCGGTAGATCACTGCCACAAGGAGGTGAATGGGGTAGAAGAGGCGGATAGTGTGGACCTCAAAGGTGGAGAAGGTGAGAGAGGGCTCAGGTGGGATGACACGAAAGGTGCAGTTAGGGGAGAGAAGGACGCCCACGCCTCCACCCTGGCGACCATCAGTTCTGACTGTGTGGGTGAAGGAGAGGCCTCCGTAGGAGAGGGCAGCAGGGGAGGTGGTGTCAGAGGAGGAGAGCCAGGTTTCAGTGATGGCGAGAAGGTGAAAAGAGTGGGAGATGAAGAGGTCATGGATAGTTGGCAGCTTGTTGCAGATTGATCTAGCATTCCAGAGTGCACAGGAGAAAGGAAGGGAGGGGACAGGGGAGATAGGGATAAGGTTGGCTGGGTTCTGAGTGTTTGTGGGCGATTTTGAATTTGGGGGGTGAGACCTTGCAGTGAGGATTGGTATGTGGCAGGATCGAGGAGCCATAATTTGGTACAGTAGTGTTAAGGGGAATAGAATGGTGTAGGTGTAATATAGAATGAGCAAGGAGTATGTGGGGTGTAATGTAAGCAAAAGACAGTGCAAACAGTATTTAAAGAAATAATGTTAGGAATGGAAAGGCTGAGATGGATACACAGTGGTTGTAGATTGTGTAAATGAGAGTGTGAGCAATGTGTGAAAGCAGTAGGGCTGCTACTTATTCCGACAGGTTGTTCAGTATCCAGGCTGTGCAGGCTGCAGGCATTACTGGTAGTGGTATGGGTAACTCACTGTAGTCTGTTGGTTGTAGTTCTTTTGTGGAGGTGGGGGGAGGTAGTCTGCTGTCCCTCTGTTTCTCTCCTGTTTATCTCCGTATATCTCCATAGATTATATCATCCTACTTTGCACTAATATACTTAGCAACTAAAATGCAGGCAGCCTAAAATTAGTCCTTGACCACCAATCCAAGGCTCCCTGCAAGTGCCCTGAAGCACCCCAGGGTGTCACGGCACACAGTTTAAGAACCCCTGCTCTAAACAACACATTTGGCAAAAAGTAATTAATTCCAATTAGTTATGATTTGTTAGGATAGAGTGTTAGGTTTGGATTTATTTGGATCATTAAATTGTATTTATTAAGTAATGAAAAGATAATTGCTAATGAACTAACAGATAAAGGTGTACAATACGTTTAGTTAGTGAGCGCTTTGCTTTACTGTCTTCATGAATACGCTTTCAGTGGTGTTATAGTATCTAAGCAACACAGATAACCAGTGTACATTTTGCTTATATCACTAGTTCTCTGAGTAATGTATTATAAGACTTTCATGTGCAATAAACTTTAGAATGTAAGCTCTCACGAGCAGGGCCCTCTTCCCTCATGTGCTTACCCTTTTCTTAATTTAATAATCTTCACCTGCACCAAATCCAGCAGTCTTCTGCCACCTGATACTTATTCCAGTGTCATCTGCTGATGTAGCTATGTTTATTTACCCTGTACTTGTCCTATATTGTCGTCAACTGTAAGTTGCTGTTTTCCTGTTTGATTATTTGTTTATGTACTCTGTAATTGGGCGCTGCGGAACCCTTGTGGCGCCATATAAATAAAGGATAATAATACAATAAAATAAAATATGCCTGTGTTCCTTCTAGCCCAAGCCTACAAAGGGTCGCATGCGTATTCATTGCCTTGAAAATGTAGACAAAGCCCTGCAGTTTTTGAAGGAGCAGAAAGTCCATCTGGAGAACATGGGTTCACATGACATTGTGGATGGGAATCACAGACTAACACTCGGACTTATCTGGACGATCATCCTGCGGTTCCAGGTAATATTGTATTGCTGAGATATACAGCAGTTTGTGCTGTTTTTAGCAATGTTACTTTTTACAATGGACAGTATTCTACATTAGGAGGAGCCAAGCTCTAATAGTTGGAATTATTCAAAATAATGACATGAGGGGGAGATGTACTAACCCTTGGAGAGTGATAAAGTGGAGATAGGTAAAGTATCAGCCAGTCAGCTCCTAGCTGCCATGTTACAGGCTGTATTTGAAAAATGACAGTTAGGAGCTGATTGTTTGGTACTTTGGAGTAGATGTAAGACAGATCATTATGTGGGAGAAGCTGTATCTGTGCTTTTATGTGCGCTGGTACCGCTTCTCCCCCATGTATCAATGTAGGGATGTGTGCAAGGTGACAGGGGCGCTATGCTGGCGCTGCTGCTGCCTCCTTCGCCTATGTAGAGAGGCAAAGCAGGAAACGTTTTACCCACATGATACATCATGCATGTACCCCTTTATCTCCCCCATTTTGAATGCTTTGCATCCCGCCACTCATCTCAAGCTTAACAGCAATTACTAATGTCGTATGCTTGAAGAAATTTACAAAGGACATCTTTCCCTTTAAGAGCTGTCCTATGTGATTGAAGGACTTCTGGGTGTAGGACCCCGGAAGACCTTCTGTGCATTCTTTGAGTGACACACACCGCTCGGGAGGGATCCGATTGGATCCCTGTCAAGGGGCAATGCGAATAGAAGCCTATGGGGTATATGCAATTGCAGTCGAATTCCCGAAAATGTCGGAAAACGGGACATTTTCGCCAAAAAAAAATCGACAATGCAATTCAGTACTTTTCGTCAAAAAAATGGACTTTCCAAATTCGACTTTTTGAAATTCGACATTTGATAAATTCGACATTTCTGCAATGGTACAAATGCGGCATTTCGACAAAAGTATATTCAATTGAAGATTGTAAATTCGACAACAGTGCTTTTAGACAGTAAATTCGTCATTTTCAATCCGCCACACTTTGCTGGCGGAATCTAATGAAAAAATTTTAAAACATGTTTTTTTTGTGTTTTTTTATTGGTAATAGCATATCTATTTATATTAGAAGGGATTAGGTACTTGGTTTGTCTATTTAGGAGGCATAAGTATTATTTATATATTTTTAAAAATATTTTTATTTTTATTTTTTAATGGAATGGGGTAAAAATCAGAAAAAAAAAATGCGTGGGGTCCCCCTTCCTAAGCATAACCAGCCTCGGGCTCTTTGAGCCGGTCCTGGTTGCCAAAATACGGGGGAAAAAATGACAGGGGATCCCCCGTATTTTAACAACCAGCACCGGGCTCTGCGCCTGGTCCTGGTGCAAAAAATACGGGGGACATAAAGAGTAGGGGTCCCCCGTATTTTTTGTACCAGCACCGGGCTCCACTAGCTGGACAGATAATGCCACAGCCGGGGGTCACTTTTATACAGCGCCCTGCGGCCGTGGCATTAAATACCCAACTAGTCACCCCTGGCCGGGGTACCCTGGAGGAATGGGGACCCCTTCAATCAAGGGGTCCCCCCCCAGCCACCCAAGGGCCAGGGGTGAAGCCTGAGGCTGTGTCCCCCCCCCCCCCCATCCAAGGGCTGCGGATGGGGGGCTGATAGCCTTGTTGAAAATGTAAGAATATTGTTTTTTGCAGAAGAACTACAAGTCCCAGCAAGCCTCCCCCGCAATCCGGTACTTGGAGAACCACAAGTACCAGCATGCGGGGGGAACGGGCCCGCTGGTACCTGTAGTTCTACTGCAAAAAAAAATACCCAAATAAAAACTGGACACAGACACCGTGAAAGTATAACTTTATTACATACATGCCGACACACATACTTACCTATGTTGACACGCCGACTCTGGCCACGTCTCCAATGTCGACGTCCGGGGTACCTGAAAATAAAATTATACTCACCTGATCCAGTGTCCAGTTCTTTTATTGTAATCCACGTACTTGGCAAAACAAAAAAACGCATTTACCCGAACCAGACGGACTGAAAGGGGTCCCATGTTTACACATGGGACCCCTTTCCCCGAATGCAGAGACCCCCCGTGACTCCTGTCACAGAAGGTCCCTTCAGCCAATCAGGAAGCTCCACTTCGTGGCACTCTCCTGATTGGCTTTGCGCGTCTGAGCTGGCAGACAGCTCATCGCACAGCTCCCTCCATTAGTTTCAATGGTGGGAACTTTGCGGTCAGCGGTGGGGTTACCCGCGGTCAGCCGCTGACCGCGGGTGACCTCACCGCTGACCGCAAAGTTCCCACCATTGAAGATAATGGAGGGGGCTGTGCGATGCGCGTCTGACAGCTCCGACGAGCATACAGCGCATACCAGGAGTTTCCTGTTTCATACATCCTACAGACAGCCCTTAATTTCATGCAGCCCGCCCTATAGAACTGCTCTGTTTTATTATCACTGTTAATGCTGCATGCAGAATTTAGACTTATTTGTTAATCCTTTTTTTATATATATATATATATATATATATATATATATATAATATTTTTTGCATCAATCCTCGCCCCAGTGGAACTTACAAATGGACGCATGATGTGCTGCACATCAAACCTAGCAATGGGGGTCATTCCGACCCGTTCGCTCGCTGCGTTTTAACGCAGTAGAGCGAACGGGTGCCTGCTGCGCATGTCGGCTGGCCGAAGGCCGTAGCGGGACAGCGATCGCCTCTGCCTGACTGACAGGCAGAGGCGATCAATGGGTGGGAGGGGGCGAAACGGCGGCGTTTGGCCGCCGTTTCGTAGGCGCGGTCCGGCCAACGCAGGCGTGGCCGGACCAAATGGAGGGTGGGCCGCAGCAGCTGCGTGACGTCAAACGCAGCTGCTGTGGGCCGGAGAGCGAGGAGTAGCTCCCCGCCAGCACGCTATAGCTGCGCTATCGGGAGCTACTCCTGAAGTGCAAAGGCATCGCCGCTGTGCGATGCCTTTGCACTTCTGCGGGGGAACCGGCACTGACATGCGGGGCGGGCTAGCCCTGTGCTTGGCGTCCCCCCGCATGTCAGGGAACTTGATCGTAGCTGTGCTAAATTTAGCAAAGCTACGATCAACTCGGAATGACCTCCAATAACTCTAACTCTAGCAACCACAGCATTTGTAACAAAGTATGGGCCGATACGACCTTCATTACCTTGCTCAGTGTGTTTCAGGCTGACATTTCACCTGTGTACACATCGTGTCAGTGTGTACCCATCTTTACAGGGAATATCCGTTCTCAAGGATGTGCTTGTTTGTGTGTGTGTGTGTGTGTGTGTGTGTTTGTTTTTGTATTCTAAATTTCATCTTTAGTCTGGATATTTTTTTTTCTGCAGTAATTTTCATACTAACAAATATCACATCATTGCAAATATATTCCAACTCTGCTATTCATTTAGTCCATTCACAATAAGGCTGGAATTCTTGGACTTACACTATACGCCCCTTGAATTCTGTAAGGTTAAAGATGAGGTACACACATCCTAACCACCCGCTGTAGTGGCCGCGCACAGATGAGACGTACTGTGACGGCACACACATCCTAAGCACCCACTGTAGTGGCTGTACAGATGAGATGTACTGTGACGGCACACACATCCTAACCACCCTCTGTAGTGGCTGCACAGATGAGACGTACTGTGACTGTACACACATCCTAACCACCCGCTGTAGTGGCCGCACAGATGAGACGTACTGTGACTGTACACACATCCTAACCACCCGCTGTAGTGGCCGCACAGATGAGACGTACTGTGACGACACACACATCCTAACCACCCGCTGTAGTGGCCGCACAGATGAGACGTACTGTGACTGTACACACATCCTAACCACCCGCTGTAGTGGCCGCACAGATGAGACGTACTGTGACGGCACACACATCCTAACGACCCGCTGTAGTGGCTGCACAGATGATACGTACTGTGACGGCACACACATCCTAACCACCCGCTGTAGTGGCTGCACAGATGAGATGTACTGTGACGGCACACACATCCTAACCACCCGCTGTAGTGGCTGCACAGATGATACGTACTGTGACGGCACACACATCCTAACCACCCGCTGTAGTGGCTGCACAGATGAGATGTACTGTGACGGCACACACATCCTAACCACCCGCTGTAGTGGCCGCACAGATGAGACGTACTGTGACGGCACACACATCCTAACCACCCGCTGTAGTGGCTGCACAGATGAGACGTACTGTGACTGTACACACATCCTAACCACCCGCTTTAGTGGCTGCACAGATGATACGTACTGTGACGGCACACACATCCTAACCACCCGCTGTAGTGGCCGCACAGATGAGACGTACTGTGACGGCACACACATCCTAACCACCCGCTGTAGTGGCTGCACAGATGAGACGTACTGTGACTGTACACACATCCTAACCACCCGCTTTAGTGGCTGCACAGATGATACGTACTGTGACGGCACACACATCCTAACCACCCGCTGTAGTGGCCGCACAGATGAGGCGTACTGTGACGGCACACACATCCTAACCACCCGCTGTAGTGGCTGCACAGATGAGACGTACTGTGACTGTACACACATCCTAACCACCCGCTTTAGTGGCTGCACAGATGAGACGTACTGTGACGACACACACATCCTAACCACCCGCTGTAGTGGCCGCGCACAGATGAGACGTACTGTGACGGCACACACATCCTAAGCACCCACTGTAGTGGCTGTACAGATGAGATGTACTGTGACGGCACACACATCCTAACCACCCTCTGTAGTGGCTGCACAGATGAGACGTACTGTGACTGTACACACATCCTAACCACCCTTTAGTGGCTGCACAGATGATACGTACTGTGACGGTAGTTAAGAACTTAAAAATCTGAAATGAGAAAATCTCATATTCATGTAAAAGTATATTTGCTTTTCAGATCCAAGATATCAGTGTTGAGACAGAAGATAATAAAGAAAAGAAGTCGGCTAAGGATGCCTTATTGCTCTGGTGTCAGATGAAGACTGCTGGGTAAGCAATAAACGATTAAAGAAAGGGAAATGTCCTTTTAATTTAGACCCATCCTGTTGAGCATTAATGTAATGCTGGCTGCTGCATTGTTTGTTGGGGAAGCACCCAGACTGCTCATTTCACTAAGTCTTATCTGCTTCTAAATATAACAAGATATTTACTGCCTTCTGCTTAGTCACTTTATATCGCAGATTAACTGGTGACTTTTGGAGTTTTATTAATATTTATTTTGTGCTTCTCTTGTTTTCCAGGTATCCAAATGTCAATGTTCACAACTTCACAACAAGTTGGCGCGATGGTCTGGCATTTAATGCCATTGTACACAAACACAGGTCAGCAGCACCTGCAATGTAGGGGATAGCTGGAGGATATATAAGCTGGGTTCCTCTGGAGACGCAGAAGAATAAGTTGAAGGGTTAATCATTTTGAAAGTATGTAATTGTATTGTACGTTGTATGACAATAAGTAGGGAACAAATTAGAAGAAACATGGAAGAGCGTAACGAGGGACTGTCTGACGTGAGCGCTATTACAGAGAGCAGCTATATCCACTTGTATGAAAAATGTTAACCAGAAGACCCTGCTCTCTTCCAACCTAGGCCAGACATCATTGACTTTGACACACTGAAGAAATCCAATGCTCACCACAACTTGCAAAATGCGTTCAACACCGCTGAGAGAGAATTGGGGCTCACTAAGCTGCTGGATCCCGAAGGTATAGGTCGTTTCTTAGCTGTCTTTCACCAACATGTTTTATAAACCAGGGGAGAGCGGGATGCATGCAATCTCACGGTTGTCTGGATCCCGGCACTCAGCATGCCGACCGCCAGGATACCGACACCTATTCTACCTCTTGGGGTGTCTACTACACCCCTGGAGGGAGAAAAAATAGCATGGCGCACGTAGCGTTGCCCGTTGCACCGTGTCCGCAATGTGGCGAGTGCAGCGAGCCCGCAAAGGGACTCTTTTGCTCTCACCCTGCTGCTGTCATTCCAGTGCCCAGCATCCCGTGGTCGGGATTCTGACCGCTGGGATGACAGGCGCCGGTATATAGATACCACGGGGAGAGGGATGGTCATTTCCTCCTAGTGCGTATCACACCTGCGGCCTGACTGTACAGAGTTCATTACATTGATACTTTTTACTCACACACTGTTAGTAGATAAGCAGAAGATATGTAGATTTCTTCCTTCCTGGATGTAAGATGATTCCTGCAGGATTGATATAGAAAAAGCTGTATAATAAGGAACATGAATATTGCACCCATAGGCCACTTATTCTGGGGCTGATGCAAAGCTGAATGCAAGAACATTTACCGACTGTTTCCTGATCAGCGAATGCTCCGCTACCAGGCATGTGCAAGTACAGGCGATGCTGAGATGTGCACATAGCAGTCACATCTCCACTTACAACTGAAGGGCATAACTGGACTGTAACAGGGTGTTTATTACGTAGGCAACGTCCAGTGAGGGAGTGTCGGCAAAATTGTGGCCTGTGCAGAGTTGTGCATATGTGTAGACACGCCTGGATAGGGTTGGTTCCATTGTGCACTAATAATGAGGCATATTTTGCATATAGGCGAACATACTCATTTAAATCTCCATCCGCTTTATCTCCATCTGAGGCTTAGTAAATAGACCTCTTAGTTCCTTGCACGCTCGCAGCCAGCTTGTGTCCAATCCTGCATCAGCCCCTCTGGGTTGTCTATTGTAACACGCTGTAGACGTAACTGACTCCTCACTGTTTCCTTTTAAAATAAGAACTGGTATCATTTCTAGGTAACTTTGACTAGAGCATTAGAAAGGGATGATTTTGTTTTTGTGTTTTATCCAGTCACTGACACACAAGGTGTGCTTCACTATTTTTGTTAGTGCACAAGTTTAATTTAAATCTTGACTTTTTTTTTTGTTTGTTTCTTCAGATGTAAATGTGGATCAACCAGATGAGAAATCCATCATAACTTATGTGGCAACATTTTATCATTATTTTTCAAAGATGAAGGCCCTTGCCGTGGAGGGAAAGCGCATTGGCAAGGTGTGTCTCTGTACCTGTGCTAAGAGATCAATGCCCCACTATGTGGTTTGAGGAATTAAATTATCTACAGTTTGAGAAAAACCTTTTGTCATATGGGCATACATTGCTAGAAATAGTGTAGAATGCCTTAATAGAGCAGGGGTGTGTCTTGTCAAGTCTTAGGCATGTTCTTTATCAAGTCAAGCAGATGTATTATCTGGGGTGAGTCAATCTTCATTAAAATATGGGAATCAGTGGGAGATGATAGTTTCTGGGGAGGGATGTCGCCCTGTGTTGAAATGACGGATTAGATTTCCTTGTACCCTGCCTTTCTGGGGAATGCTGGTTAGCTTGTGCACAGAATTACCTGACTGTATTCATATATAGTATGTTTAATGTCACAGCCACATTTAGGCCCTCATTCCGAGTTGTTCGCTCGCTAGCTACTGTTAGCAGAAATGCAAACACAAAGCCACCGCCCTCTGAGAGTGTATCATAGCATAGCAGAATTGCTAACGAAAGATTAGCAATTGCTAACGAAAGATTAGCAATTCTGCTATAAGTATTTTCTTGCAGTTTCTGAGTAGCTCCAGACCTACTCCTAGATTGCGATCACCTCAGTCCGTTTAATTCCTGGTTTGACGTCACAAACACGCCCTGCGTCCGACCAGCCACTCCTGCGTTTTTACCTGGCACGCCTGCGTTTTTTAGCACACTCCCTGAAAACGGCCAGTTTCCGCCCAGAAACACCCACTTCCTGTCAATCACACTACGATCAGCAGAGCGATTGAAAAGCTTTGTTCGCCCGTGAGTAAAATAGCATAGTTTTGTGTAAAATTGCTTAGCGCGTGCACCCTGCTGTGCATATGCATGCGCAGAACTGCCGGATTTGAGCCTATTAGCAATTCTGCTAAAAATATCAGCGAGTGTACAACTCGGAATGACCACCTTAAACCTATAAATTGCACAAGTTATTTACTGGATCACATCCTCTGCTTATTCCATACCTTACCCTAACTCTCTTCATGTTCCCAAAGCAAAGTTATTGTTGGGGGAAGTGTACATGTCAAACATATTCCAGTGGTCACCATGTTGACTGGCACTTCACAAGTGCTGTACACTGATAGGTTCTGCTTGATCTAATCGCAACTCATTGTAACTTTGTGTTGGTGAGGCAGAGCCTTGGAAACCATTCTGCCTCACTCCAGTTGTGGTTACACTGCTGACCCCTACTCCATGATGCTCTTGTCCTTACGTGCACTTGACTTTCTTCAACCCATCACAGGTGTTGGACCATGCAATTGAGGCAGACCAGCTAATTGAAAATTATGAACGCTTGGCATCTGATCTTCTGCAGTGGATTGAGCAGATGATTATTACACTCAATGATCGAAAGCTTGCCAACTCTTTGAATGGTGTTCAGAACCAGCTGCAAGCCTTCAACACATACCGAACAGTGGAAAAGCCTCCCAAGTGAGTTACTTGACTGGGTCCCTTAGACTGGCTCATCCTGTAGCTGTTTACAGAGCAGCACATCCTAAAGGGCAAAGAGGTGTGGTATATCTTGTCAACATTCAGAATGTTACAGCATGATGTCTATGTGTTCTGAATGATGGCATGTCGACAGTGGGTTTTCTCGTTCAGCGCTGGTTACCGGATACCGACAGGATGCGAAATTTGACACGTTAAATGTCAACATTCAAAACATGGACATTCTGAATGTGGACAAACTGACTGTATAGCAGTGGTAGGATGATGTAGATAACATTGCAGCATATGTTGTGCCCTTCACAGCAAATCCTCATTTACATTAGAAAACTGGTAAAATTAATTTCTTTGGTGTTGATCCCTTTTATTGCATTGGGTTATATCATGATAATCTGTTTATGTGAAATTAGAAAGTACATAGTGTACAGTTCTCAGTAATTTACCTGGTAAGCTTGTTGAAAAACATTTTGAAAAGGAAAACCATGACTTTTGTCTGAAAACAGCAGGCAGTGTTTAGCATAATAGGGAGTAGCCCGAATGCCTGGAATTGCATCATACAAATTCCTAACCTACACAAAATGTAAACTGGCACCTCCAAGCTGTAAGATACACAGGCACACACAAGATGGAAAATAATATGACAGCATGGTGAAAAAGGGGCAGCCTGTAACACATACCGTAAATGTCTATGGGGCCTCATCACAAATCCATGTCTGGAGACAGGTTAATGTCACTACTGCAGGAACCGAAGCACTGCTTTCAACATTTCATTATATTCATGTTGCTATAATTCCTTTGACTCCACTGGTTATGGGTTTACATGCTATGTTTTTTAGGGTACATCATGTCACTCTCTATGTCTGTCGACTTCGGCCACTTACGTGCCTTTTGAGACCCACATCTAGAATAAACAAATACACACTATTACAAACTTGCACAAATGCGTGACCAAACCGGAGCCCACTACCAGGAATCCATTAGCTACCTGTTCAGCCGAACCTCCGGCGTGCATTCCACCTGACTGCGCATGTCCATGCTCAACATCCGGAGGACGGGCTTTAAGTCCCGTCACTCCGGTCACGTGACATAACGAGAAGTTGAAGTGGAACGCACGTGAACCGCATGAGCGTCATGATATGACTCTGAACGTGACGGGCGTGATGAACAGATGGAAAAGTTTGAGGTGCGTCACGTGATATATATATATATATATATATATATATATATATATATTGGGTGAGAAACGCCCTCCCACACAGTTTACATCCAATGGGAGGCTCTGCCCTCTGGCTGCTGTGTGTTCCCAGAGCAGGATTAACAATAGGGCTGATGGAGCTACAGCTCCAGGTCCACACCCCAAAATAGGCCCACTGCATCTGCAGCAACATACCCTCCAACAATTTACACATAAAAAGCGGTACAAATTCGAAAAGGGGCGTGGCCACGCCCCCTTTCCTATACTGTCAATGGAAGTTTGGAGAGCCAAAAATCGGTACAGACCATAAAAAAAAGGTACTGTACCTGCCAAAAAGATACAGTTGGAGGGTATGCCACTACATCTGCAGCAAGTCTCTGCACTGTAGATAGGGAAAAAAACAAAAACATTTTACTGCAGTGTCCTATGTCCTGCTGCCAGTCCGCCTGCCCCCTTCGGCATCAACAATCCCCACTTCCTAGCCGCGGCGCAGGTGGAACAAAAGCTGCAGTGGCCACCGGCATAGATGTGTATGAAAGTGGCACAGCGGGAGCCTTTCATAGCCCTCCCTGCGCTGCATACTCTCTGAGCCCCGAACCCTCCTTTGCGTGTGATGTCACAGAAGTGCCTCCCTGCCACAGCCGTGCCCAGATCCCCAGAGGCCCCGACTCCGCAACACAGCACCTGGGCTGCCGGCCTGGGAGCCCCGAGATGGCTATTGTAACGGATAGAGTGAGTGATATCGCGGAGGGTAATGTCTGGACGCTGAATCAATGTAAAAGGTGACCGTGCTGTGCAGTGCAGTGGGTGTGCAGTGTCACTGACACTGCACAGCACTCTCACCTTTTATATTCATTCAGCGAGTCAGTCAGTTCTGCCAGCCAGTCACTATTGTTAGCGCCGGTGTCCCAACACACCGCATTACAGGGAAGTAGATGCACCAAGTAAACTCCAGCTCCCAGCAGCCCTTAGCGCAGGAGCATTCCGGTGCTAAGGGCTACTGGGAGCTGTAGTTTATTGCATTACCCGCCCCTCCCCCACTCGCAGTACCTCTGGGCCCCATCCGCGGCACCCCCACCCCACTACCACCCACGGTGGCTCCGGATCCCCTCCCACACCCGCAGCACACCCACCCACCGCACCAACCCCTCTCCCACCTGTGGCACCACCCCAACCGCTCCTCCCCCACCCATGGTGGCTCCGGACCCCCTCCCCCACCCGTGGCACTCGCCCCTCCCCCACCAGCGGCACCCCCGCAACTCCCCCTCCCCCACCCACGGCACCCCTGGACCCCCTCCTCCATCCGCATCTCCCCCACACCCGCCACTCCCCCCAACCACAGCACCTACCAGGTGATTCATCAGGCCCTGCGTGTGCTGTTCACGCCATTGTGACCCTGTGTGAGCGACTTCGTCTAGTGTTTCCCCGCCCAGCACACACTGAGCGATATGACCGTTCATAACGCTCAGTGACGTCACACAGTGGCCAGGCCATGCAGTCCAGATTGAGCATGTGTGCACCACCGACACAGAGGGTCGTTAACGACCCGCGGTGCCGTGCATCGGTGGTCGTCGCCGGCATACACACTTGCTGAGAAAGTGAATGACGTCACTCAGGAAGGGAGAAAATGAGCGACGTCGTTCATTTCATTGGTAAGTGTGTATGCACCTTTAGTCCCAATAATGGTGTACAAAGATGAAGCGTTGGTCACAGAACAGTCGATTATCAATCGTCTCAGTAGCCTTATGGATGTGCATCATGACTACAGAAGTAAAAGGCTGGAGAGACCATTGTAGCTATGTATGTGATTGAAGTCGCAGCCGAGTCCTGCTCTCTTACTGCCACTCCTAGTAACCGCCCCCAAATGGTCCCTGACTTGCAATCTTATTGCGACTAAATCCCCACATGCAGCCGCAGTTGCAAGACCATCGTGGCACTTAGATGTATACGCACTCCGCAGATAACTGAGTACAAACCTGGTTTGCAACCACCCCTGAATCAGGCCTATTGTGTAACAACAAATAAAATGTGGAATGTGAAAATTAACTGGTTCATCACATCGTGATATTATGTCACAGCTAAAACCTGGCCATTTTGAGGGGGCGTGGCCAGGACGGGCATGGAGTAGCACTCAGTTTGTGCAGCTCTCCAGCCACAGTATCCTGTAACTTTATCCTGTACCCCCACCTGGGTCCCACACTGCAGCCACCGCTTTATGAGTGCCCCCTGCCCCCCCTGGAGCAATCTTGTACTTGCCACTGCTGTTCCTGGAGATCCGGGAGCTCTGGACGCCGGCGGGCCCTGATCTGTGCCTGGAGCAGCCGCCTCGTGCGGGGACCGGAAGTTCGGCTCCTGTGTGCTCGCCGCTCGCTGCAGCCGCCTGAAGTGCAGGGAGATCGCGGGCGCTGTGATCCCCTCCACCGCCCCGCTGGTCTTCTGTGGAGCCCGGGGGAGGCCGCGGCTGAAGATCCGTCTGCCGTCTTGGTTGCTGCCGGGACGCACTGCCCGCGACGCCGGAAGTGCGGCTCCGCTATCCGCCGCCGCCTGCACCAGCCAGCCGAAATATACTTGTGGGGGTCTGCAGGATATAAGTGAATCGCCTCTGAGCCTGTCAGAGGAATCTAGAGGGGTGTTGGGTCGCTCTGAGTGCTTGTGGAACTACTGCCTTGGCGGCCATTACCTGGACCTCCTTCACCACACTGTGATCAGGGTGCTGGGGAAGCACTTTGTACATATATCCTGAGGTTGTGACCCTGCTGGCGTTATATACGTACCTGCAGCTGTCTGACGCCCGGCGACCGGTCGGGGTGGGCAACCCCCCTCTCTCTGCTTATATTTATTTTGATATCTCCTGCACTGACACCGTGTTGTCCAAAATGGTGAAAGGCCGCCAGACCGGCGCGTCGGCGGGAGCGATGGATAAGTTTGTTCGTGACCAGGGCCCTCAGCTGCGGAGAGCGGAGGCTACAAGATCTGAGGTATCACCTCCTTCTCCTGCCTACAGTTCCGTCTCCTCTGATCCTCCTGATGCTGCACTGCAGAGAGTTCTGGACGCGGTAAATGCTAGTGAAGTGCGTCTGGCTGACAAAATCGGGCAAGTGCAGTCCGACCTCTCCATTATTCATCAAGATCTACAGCGGGTGAGAGAGAGAGTGGGAGAAGCGGAGACCCGTATATCCAATGTTGAAGACTCCGTCGGCCCGCTGGGTCGCCGCACTGATGCTTTGGAATCTCAGATGAATGATGTTCGCAAAAAGCTTACGGACGTGGAAGGGCGTCTGCGGCGCAATAATGTCCGCTTCATTGGCCTGCCTGAGAAAGAAGAAGGCTCCGCTCCTGAGGAGTTTCTCATAAAGTGGCTCCGTGATTTTTTTGGATCTGAGGAATTCTCACCGTATTTCACTATAGAGCGGGCTCATAGAGTTCCAATGCGCCCGCTGCCACCGGGGGCCCCACCCCTTACCTTTATTGTTAAGTTCCTCCATTTCCGTGACCGGGACACAATCCTGAGGCTGGCTCGTACTAAGGGCCCTTTGAAATGGAATGGATCGTCAATATCGGTATTTCCGGATTTTGCGGTGGTTGTGCAAAAAGATAGGGCTCAGTTTCTACCTGTCAAGAGGCGACTCCGTGAACTTGAACTGCCGTATGCCATGCTCTTCCCATCTAGACTGCGGGTGGTGGCTGATGGGGAAACAAAGTTTTTCACGACTCCTCGTGAGGCCATGGTGTGGCTGGATAGACGATTCCCGGCGAGACGTGCCCTTGCAGATTAGTGAATATCCGGTTGATTCCGAAGGCTGATTTTCTCCTGTTCCTCCTTTTTTCTTAGTTACTTATTTTGTCTGCTTGAGATATATGTGCTGGTTACGGCGAGGCGACAGGATGCTGGAATGTTTGATTGCTGTCACTGTTCCCTTTAGCCCCCGCTACCTTGTTCTCGCAGTTCAGTGCGGGCCTGTTTGAGTGCTACCAATGCCCCCTTTACATTGTTATCGCAGCTTAGACAGGACATATGTATACCCTTTAAGTCAATCACGATATACTTGATATGTTCTTGTGTTTGGTTATACCTTGGGGTTCGTATGATCTCTTTTCTTCCTGTTGTATTAACGGTCTCTGTGCGGGAGGATGGGGGGAGAGGGGGGATTGCTGAATGCTTGTCCTGACATAGGTGGTTTTTTTATATCCGAGTGTGTTTTTATTCTGGATATTAGTGGGACCTAGGGGGTGGATCTTTATGATCCCCCCTCATTTGTTTTTTGTTTTCGAGGGGGGAAAGGTTAATGGCTGGGAGCAACCTTCTAATTTTGTGGTTTTATAGTTGTTCTCTATTCCCGATAGTCATTATATTCTTGGCCCCGATCAAGAAGTGTTTGCACTGGCCGATGGTGCAATACAGTTAGGTTTATATTAAGTTTTTGGTATGAACACTCAGTTTTGGGATCCAGGTATGCTGCATGTTGGGGGTGGTATACAGGGTGGGGGGAAGGGGAGGGGGTTGGGTTATGTTTATTTTTTGAGCGGAAATGTATGTAGAGAAAGTACGTGGTTTACAACCATGCAATATAAGCAGTGGTGTCTGGTTGCAAAATTTGTATGTGGCGGGGCTGACCGGCCGCGGGGCGCTGCACTGATTATACCTTTGCTGTACTATGACGGGGATTAAGGTGGTTTCGTGGAATGTGAGAGGGCTCAATGATAAAGTTAAGAGGTCTCTTGTGCTCCGACAGCTCAAACACTATGCGGCTGATATAGTCTGTCTTATGGAAACACATTTGGTAGGTAGTAAGATTCTCTCTCTGAAGAGGCCCTGGGCGGGTTGGGCATACCACTCTATGCACACGTCCGCCTCGCGCGGGGTTTCAGTCCTTATTAAGCGGACAGTCCCTTTTGTAATGGAATCTATACAAACGGATCCATGGGGGAGATATGTGTTTTTGAAATGTAGGTTATTTTATGTTCCTGTCCTCCTGCTGGCAGTCTACGTGCCCCCTCCATATTCCCCCGATGTACTTAAGAGGGTTGCTGGGTTCATGGCCTTGTCTCCCGGGGTGTCTGTTATTTGTTTGGGGGATTTCAATAATGTGCTGGACGTGGTCATGGATAGGCTCTCCATGTCTCCGTCTGCTGCAGGTCCTGGGGGGTCTGGGTTTGCAAATGTGGTGTCGGGGTTGGGCCTGGTCGATCCATGGAGACTGAGACACCCTTCTCTTAAACAATACTTGTGTTTCTCACACTCCCATTCTTCGTTCTCTAGGATTGACCTGGCCCTCCTCTCGAGTGACATGGTTCCCCGCGTCGGTAACATTAGATATGAGACTAGAGGTATATCAGACCACTCCCCCTTGACCTTTAATTTAGATTTTAATTGTGATAGAGGTCAAGCTGTGTGGAAATTTAACCCATTCTGGCTTGTTCACATGGGAGATGGATCTGAAATGGTGGCCGCATGGCGGGAGTTCTTCGAGCTGAATAGCACCGACCAGTCTATCTCTAACCTATGGGACACATTTAAGGCCTTTTTACGGGGGAGTTTGATTAAACGGGTGTCAGAATTAAAATCCTTCTATAGGAAAAGGGAGGCTGAGTTGGAGACCCGGAGTGTCGCTGCAGAACTACAATATTTGCAGGATTCCTTGATCGGTTCCAAGTCAGCCTGGTTGTCGGCTCAGAGGGAATGGAGAGATTACCTAATGGAAAAGACTCAGCATAGACTCCTCTTCTCATCTCATGCCTTTTATGCCACGGGGGACAGGCCGGGGACTTATCTGGCTTCTCTGGCTCGGGGAGACAGACCTACTAGTGTGGTGGTAGAGATTGTGAGCGCTGAAGGTGTCCACCTGACCCAGACTCCACAGATGACGGCTGAATTTGTATCCTTCTATAGTCGCTTATATAAATCTAAATTAGATTGCACCTCATCACAGTTAAATGATTATTTAGACCGTGTCGGCTTCCCCACCTTGTCCGGGGAGGCTTGCGACCTTTTGGAGGCGCCCATTTCCCCCGATGAAGTTAGAGCAGCGATTGAGGCCTCTCCTAGTGGTAAAGCCCCGGGATTGGATGGAATACCATCCGAGGTTTATAAACATAACTTGGATTTTTTTGTCCCCCACCTACTTGAGTTATATAGCCAGATGTTTACACAGGATTCTCTTCCCCCGTCTATGGCGGAGGCAGTGATTGTGGTTCTCCCTAAGCCTGACAAGGATCCCAAGAGAGTGGAATCCTACCGTCCTATATCCCTCCTACCCACTGACATAAAAATTCTGGCCAAGATATTGGCTGGCAGATTAAATACAGTTATTTCCCACATTATACACCCGGATCAGACGGGATTTATGCCTAATAAATCGACCTCCATTAACCTCAGACGTTTGTTTACCCACCTACAAATCCCCCGGGCGGACCCTTCCTCCTCCATTGTTGTCTCGCTGGATGCCGCTAAGGCTTTTGACTCTGTGGAGTGGGAATATTTATGGGAAGTTATGCGTAGATTTGGCATCGGCCCGAAATTTATTAAATATGTCCGACTGATGTACTCCTCTCCCTCGGCAAGGGTGGCGGTCAATGGTTTCGTATCTCACTCCTTTCCCCTGTCTAGAGGCACGCGACAGGGCTGTCCCTTGTCCCCTACTCTGTTTGCTATGGCCGTTGAACCCCTGGCATGTCTTCTGAGAACAGATGCGGGTATTTATGGACTTAAAGTGGGTGCTCGGGAGGACAGAGTGGCCCTATACGCTGATGACATCCTGATGTTTGTGGATCGCTATGCTGAGTCTATGCCTAGGATCTTGGAAATTATTGATGGGTTTGGGCGATACTCTGGCTTACTGATAAACTGGGAGAAATCCTTTATTATCCCACTTAAGGGTGAGGCCCCTGCCCCCCCATTGATGGTTCTTCCATTGAAGTGGGTGGAATCATTCAAATATTTGGGTGTTTGGGTGTCTAATGACCCTCAAAAATTCTCTTCTCTCAATATTACTCCTCAAATAGTATACCTCCGTGGCCGGGTGCAGACGTGGGGTAAGTTGCCCTTAACAGTCACGGGGAGGGTTAATATGGTTAAAATGGTCTTCCTGCCCAAGCTTCTCTATGTCCTGCAGCAATCACCCGTTTATATTCCACAGAAGATCTTTAAACAAATAGATGGGTTGATTTCCTCCCTGGTGTGGGCCAGTAAACGTGCACGCTTAAAACTAGATACCATGACCAGAACACGTGAAATGGGCGGTCTGGCCCTCCCCAATTTCCGTTTTTACTACTACGCGGCGCAATTGACACATATCTGGGAGTGGGTTAATGATCTCGATCCCCTGGCTTTGCATTCACTGATGTTGCATCACGACTACCCGGGGGGCTCCCCATTACAGCTACTTCTCTGTGGCAGTGTTAAAATGTCCACAATACCGCTTATTAAGCAAGCCATCCTGGTGTGGAAAATGGTGCACTCGGTGATGCGGGGCCGGGGCGTCGACCCTGACACCCCTCTGGATAATATATATGGGTTACCTGAACTGTGTCAGCTCCAGGTCCGAGAGGTTTGGGGAAGATGGGGAGTATCATCTATGGGCCATATATATAGTGATGGGGTTCTCAATTCTTTCCAACAACTTCAACACGTACACAACATTCCCTCAAGGTTCTTTTTTCAATTCCTACGGTTGAGACATGCACTGGCAGCCCAGTTCCCAAATGGCCCTCCAGTCTTAATTGACTCCCCGGTTAAAACAGTGCTGCAGACACTAGACTCGGGACACTTAGTCTCTAGGATATATGGTCGTATCCTGCTAATGCACCATAGTGACCCTCTCACGGCTCTTCGGGGTAGGTGGGAATCAGATGTGGGCATGCTATCGGAAGATGCATGAAATACTGCCATGGGGGCCCATCGGATCTCCACCTCCTCTGTTAGATATCAGCAAATACAACTATACATTCTACACAGGGTGTATATGACCCCGGTGAGATTAGCACATATCGGGGGTGCCCACAACTCGCAATGCCCTAGATGTGGAGCCGTGGATGCAGACTTCTGGCACTTACTGTGGGTGAGTCCTGGCGTGTCTGTGTTTTGGACGGCGGTTATACGGATCCTGTGTGACACAGGTATTCCCTCCCTCGTGTGTACTCCTGCGCTCTGTACACTGTTGATTGTGGACGAGGAAGCCTTAGACCCACCTAGTAGGCGATACGTTATTAACCTATGCGCTTTAGCTAGGGTCTGTATTGCCCGGCTATGGCTGGCCAGTGAAGCCCCGACATCTGGGGCGTGGATATCCCTGGTCAATGAAACAATTGCGCATGAAAAATTTGTATTTCTGGCTAGGAAAGTGGAGAAGAAATGGTCAACAATATGGGGTAGATGGATGGATTCTAAATATTACAAAGAGAGATATAGTTAAAACCGGGTTCTTTCCAGTGTGTCAGTATGGGATGTTGTGTGAGAGGGGGGTCCCCGCGGCCGGTCTTGCCTTGCTATGATATTTGTAACATACTGTGACATTTCTGCTGTCTCTAAGAGTTTCAGGGAACTGTTATGCTCTAGATGTGTTGAGCTAAGACACCGATGCTTTGTGACTATATGTTCTATAGGTAATAATGTTTACTCAAAATACTATAGACTGCATACATGTACTGTTATCTCCACACATGTTGGGTGTGGTCTCTGTTTGTGTGTTGTATGTGTGAAGTGTTAACGCAAAACTGAAAATCTCAATAAAAAATATTGAATTTAAAAAAAAAAAAACCTGTCCATTTTATTAAATACTTGTTGGAACATTGTTGAACTATCTAGAAAGGCAAATACAATTCACAATTGAACACATTTCTAAGATACTTCTACGGGGGAATTTATCTGACTTCAGATGTTGGCTTTCTGCCTGAGTCAACATCCTACCTGTGTTTTAGTGAATTGTCATAAACGTGTAGATCCATCTGTTCATAATCCTGCGCTGTCAGCTGTGCCAAATTTCCGTATTATTGTAATCGTCCTGCAGCTTTCTCACATTCTCGCTACTTCCAGACGGGCTGGTTTTTTTGTGTTTTTTTTTAAATCCTGTTGAATGTGCTAAATGTAAGATTGTCACTTTGCATACATTAGTGTGCATCTGTCATGCTGGTTTAACAAATTGAGCAGTATTATTAAAAACTTGGGTGTAACACCCTGCTTGCTGTGTTACTGGCATGGTCAGATCTCATGCAACCGCGTCGCCCCACTGTGTCCTCCAGTTTTTGACGAGGAGATCCATTCTGCAGATGTGCATAGTATAATATTTAAATATTGTAAAAGAATACTTTTTAAACTATTTTAATTAAAAAAATATTAAAAAAACAATGTTATGAACGATTTTGAAGGGAAAATTTGTCAGTTAAGTGGTTTAAAGGAATGAAAAGAAAAGCTTGTATTGCTAGATGGACTTTATTCTTTTAGTTGTGTATAATGATGAGCGGGTTCGGTTTCCGAGAAACCGAACCCCCCTGAACTTCACCCTTTTTACACGGGTCCGAGCCATACTCGGATTCTCCCGTATGGCTCGGTTAACCCGAGCGCGCCCGAACGTCATCATCCCGCTGTCGGATTCTCGCGAGATTCGGATTCTATATAAGCAGCCGCGCGTCGCTGCCATTTTCACACGTGCATTGAGATTGATAGGGAGAGGACGTGGCTGGCGTCCTCTCCGTTTATATACGAGACAGTTGATCTGATTGCTTTGCTTGTTTATTTTACTATTGTGGGGAGGATTGGGGAGCAGCTGTTAGGAGGAGTACAGTGCAGAGTTTTGCTGATAGTGACCACCAGTTTTTTATCCGTTCTCTTCTCTGCCTGAAAAAAACGCTCCATACCATATCTGTGCTCAGTGTGCCGCATGATATATCTGTGCTGAGTGCTCACACTGCTAAATTGTGGGGACTGGGGAGCAGCTATAGCAGGAGTACAGTGCAGAGTTTTGCTGACAGTGACCACCAGTATACGTTTGTCTGCCTGAAAAACACTCCTGTGGCTTTTTTTTTTATACTAGTAGTTTAGCAGTCTGGTGACAGTGTCCACCAGGTCCATTATACTGTATATAGCAGTACGGGTAGGCCACTGCTGTACCTACCTCTGTGTCGTCACTCGTCATCCATAAAGTATACTATCCATCCATCTACATTGTATACCTGTGGTGGCTTTTTTTTTAATACTAGTAGTTTAGCAGTCTGCTGACAGTGTCCACCAGGTCCATTATACTGTATATAGCAGTACGGTAGGCCACTGCTGTACCTACCTCTGTGTCGTCACTCGTCATCCATAAAGTATACTATCCATCCATCTACATTGTATACCTGTGGTGGCTTTTTTTTTTATACTAGTAGTTTAGCAGTCTGCTGAGTGTCCACCAGGTCCATTATACTGTATATAGCAGTACGGTAGGCCACTGCTGTACCTACCTCTGTGTCGTCACTCGTCATCCATTAAGTATACTATCCATCCATCTACATTGTATACCTGTGGTGCCTTTTAGTTGTGCGCATTAAAATATGGAGAACAAAAATGTGGAGGTTAAAAAAATAGGGAAAGATCAAGATCCACTTCCACCTCGTGCTGAAGCTGCTGCCACTAGTCATGGCCGAGACGATGAAATGCCATCAACGTCGTCTGCCAAGGCCGATGCCCAATGTCATAGTACAGAGCATGTAAAATCCAAAACACAAAAGATCAGTAAAATGCCTCAAAAATCAAAATTAAAAGCTTCTGAGGAGAAGCGTAAACTTGCCAATGTGCCATTTACGACACGGAGTGGCAAGGAACGGCTGAGGCCCTGGCCTATGTTCATGGCTAGTGGTTCAGCTTCACATGAGGATGGAAGCACTCATCCTCTCGCTAGAAAAAAGAAAAGACTTAAGCTGGCAAAAGCACAGCAAATAACTGTGCGTTCTTCGAAATCACAAATCCCCAAGGAGAGTCCAATTGTGTCGGTTGCGATGCATGACCTTCCCAACACTGGACAGGAAGAGCTTGCGCCTTCCACCATTTGCACGCCCCCTGCAAGTGCTGGAAGGAGCACCCGCAGTCCAGTTCCTGATAGTCAAATTGAAGATGTCAGTGTTGAAGTACACCAGGATGAGGATATGGGTGTTGCTGGCGCTGGGGAGGAAATTGACAAGGAGGATTCTGATGGTGAGGTGGTTTGTTTAAGTCAGGCACCCGGGGAGACACCTGTTGTCCGTGGGAGGAATATGGCCATTGACATTGCCTGGTCAAAATACAAAAAAAAATCAGCTCTTCGGTGTGGAATTATTTCAACACAAATGCGGACAACAGGTGTCAAGCCGTGTGTTGCCTTTGTCAAGCTGTAATAAGTAGGGGTAAGGACGTTAACCACCTCGGAACATCCTCCCTTATACGTCACCTGCAGCGCATTCATCATAAGTCAGTGACAAGTTCAAAAACTTTGGGCGACAGCGGAAGCAGTACACTGACCAGTAAATCCCTTCCTCTTGTAACCAAGCTCCTGCAAACCACACCACCAACTCCCTCAGTGTCAATTTCCTCCTTACCCAGGAAAGCCAATAGTCCTGCAGGCCATGTCACTGGCAAGTCTGACGAGTCCTCTCCTGCCTGGGATTCCTCCGATGCATCCTTGAGTGTAACGCCTACTGCTGCTGGCACTGCTGTTGTTGCTGCTGGAAGTCGATCGTCATCCCAGAGGGGAAGTCCGAAGACCACTTGTACTACTTCCAGTAAGCAATTGACTGTACAACAGTCCTTTGCGAGGAAGATGAAATATCACAGCAGTCATCCTGCTGCAAAGCAGATAACTCAGGCCTTGGCAGCCTGGGCGGTGAGAAACGTGGTTCCGGTATCCATCGTTAATTCAGAGGCAACTATAGACATGATTGAGGTACTGTGTCCCCGGTACCAAATACCATCTAGGTTCCATTTCTCTAGGCAGGCGATACCGAAAATGTACACAGACCTCAGAAAAAGACTCACCAGTGTCCTAAATAATGCAGTTGTACCCAATGTCCACTTAACCACGGACATGTGGACAAGTGGAGCAGGGCAGACTCAGGACTATATGACTGTGACAGCCCACTGGGTAGATGTATTGCCTCCCGCAGCAAGAACAGCAGCGGCGGCACCAGTAGCAGCATCTCGCAAATGCCAACTCGTTCCTAGGCAGGCTACGCTTTGTATCACCGCTTTCCAGAATACGCACACAGCTGAAAACCTCTTACGGCAACTGAGGAAGATCATCGCAGAATGGCTTACCCCAATTGGACTCTCCTGGGGATTTGTGACATCGGACAATGCCAGCAATATTGTGCGTGCATTACATCTGGGCAAATTCCAGCACGTCCCATGTTTTGCACATACCTTGAATTTGGTGGTGCAGAATTATTTAAAAAACGACAGGGGCGTGCAAGAGATGCTGTCGGTGGCCCGAAGAATTGCGGGCCACTTTAGGCGTTCAGGCACCGCGTACAGAAGACTGGAGCACCACCAAAAATACCTGAACTTGCCCTGCCATCATCTGAAGCAAGAGGTGGTAACGAGGTGGAATTCAACCCTCTATATGCTTCAGAGGATGGAGGAGCAGCAAAAGGCCATTCAAGCCTATACATCTGGCCACGATATAGGCAAAGGAGGTGGAATGCACCTGTCTCAAGCGCAGTGGAGAATGATTTCGAAGTTGTGCAAGGTTCTGCAACCCTTTGAACTTGCCACACGTGAAGTCAGTTCAGACACTGCCAGCCTGAGTCAGGTCATTCCCCTCATCAGGCTTTTTCAGAAGAAGCTGGAGACATTGAAGGAGGAGCTAAAACAGAGCGATTCCGCTAGGCATGTGGGACTTGTGGATGGAGCCCTTCATTCGCTTAACCAGGATTCACGGGTGGTCAATCTGTTGAAATCAGAGCACTACATTTTGGCCACCGTGCTCGATCCTAGATTTAAAACCTACGTTGTATCTCTCTTTCCGGCAGACACAAGTCTGCAGGGGTTCAAAGACCTGCTGGTAAGAAAATTGTCAAGTCAAGCGGAACGTGACCCGTCAACAGCTCCTCCTTCACATTCTCCCGCAACTGGGGGTGCGAGGAAAAGGCTACGAATTCCGAGCCCACCCGCTGGCGGTGATGCAGGGCAGTCTGGAGCGAGTGCTGACATCTGGTCCGGACTGAAGGACCTGCCAATGATTACTGACATGTCGTCTACTGTCACTGCATATGATTCTCTCACCATTGAAAGAATGGTGGAGGATTATATGAGTGACCGCATCCAAGTAGGCACGTCAGACAGTCCGTACGTATACTGGCAGGAAAAAGAGGCAATTTGGAGGCCCTTGCAGAAACTGGCTTTATTCTACCTAAGTTGCCCTCCCTCCAGTGTGTACTCCGAAAGAGTGTTTAGTGCAGCCGCTCACCTTGTCAGCAATCGGCGTACGAGGTTACTTCCAGAAAATGTGGAGAAGATGATGTTCATTAAAATGAATTATAATCAATTCCTCCGTGGAGACATTCACCAGCAGCAATTGCCTCCAGAAAGTACACGGGGACCCGAGATGGTGGATTCCAGTGGGGACGAATTAATAATCTGTGAGGAGGGGGATGTACACAGTGAAAGGGGTGATGAATCGGACGATGATGATGAGGTGGACATCTTGCCTCTGTAGAGCCAGTTTTGTGCAAGGAGAGATTGATTGCTTCTTTTTTGGTGGGGGCCCATACCAACCAGTCATTTCAGTCACAGTCGTGTGGCAGACCCTGTCACTGAAATGATGGGTTCGTTAAAGTGTGCATGTCCTGTTTATACAACATAAGGGTGGGTGGGAGGGCCCAAGGACAATTCCATCTTGCACCTCTTTTTCTTTCATTTTTCTTTGCATCATGTGCTGTTTGGGGAGTATTTTTTTGAAGGGCCATCCTGCCTGACACTGCAGTGTCACTCCTAGATGGGCCAGGTGTTTGTGTCGGCCACTTGTGTCGCTTAGCTTAGTCACACAGCGACCTTGGTGCGCCTCTTTTTTTCTTTGCATCATGTGCTGTTTGGGGACTATTTTTTTCAAGTGCCATCCTGTCTGACACTGCAGTGCCACTCCTAGATGGGCCAGGTGTTTGTGTCGGCCACTAGGGTCGCTTAGCTTAGTCACACAGCTACCTCATTGCGCCTCTTTTTTTCTTTGCATCATGTGCTGTTTGGGGACTATTTTTTTCAAGTGCCATCCTGTCTGACACTGCAGTGCCACTCCTAGATGGGCCAGGTGTTTGTGTCGGCCACTTGTGTCGCTTAGCTTAGCCATCCAGCGACCTCGGTGCAAATTTTAGGACTAAAAATAATATTGTGAGGTGTTCAGAATAGACTGAAAATGAGTGGAAATTATGGTTATTGAGGTTAATAATACTATGGGATCAAAATGACCCCCAAATTCTATGATTTAAGCTGTTTTTTTAGTGTTTTTTGAAAAAAACACCCGAATCCAAAACACACCCGAATCCGACAAAAAATTTCCGGTGAGGTTTTGCCAAAACGCGTCCGAACCCAAAACACGGCCGCGGAACCGAACCCAAAACCAAAACACGAAACCAGAAAAATTTCCGGTGCACAGTCTTGCAGCATATTGCAGTAAGAAATGTGTCAGCAGCAGGAATAGTAATGTGCACAGGGACGTACACTGTAGCAGTATATGCCAACATCTGTGGTAATGGGCAGCTATATTTCAGTACCTATAACAATGCTGCATAAATAGAAGTTGCCCATATCAGCCAATAATCTTCAAGCCATAATTTATCTAGAGCAGTCTATAACGTGACAGCTAGAGGCTGATTGTTTCTATGGGCAATTGCTCCACTTCATCTCTCTCTAAGGTTTGATTAATTTCCCCCTAATAGTAGCAGTATTGGACACATACGGCCCGTGTAGAGCTGGATGCATTTTACAAAAAAAAAAAAATGCAAACACCAAATGCATCCAAAAATGGCTGTAATTACCTAATCGTAGCATGCTTTGTTAAATGCATATGGTGCATGAAGATAATGCTTATGTCACAGATTTGTCAGTTATCCAGTTTTTGTTGATGATTTGGGGCTTCATATAGAATGGATAAAAAAATGTAAAAATTCAGTGGAAAGGTTATTCTGCAGTCTTCCTGCTGCTAATCCAGTGCACTGTGGTTATCATCATCATCAGCATCAGCAGCACATATCTGTCAGCAGAAGGCAAGCACCCACAATAGATACTCCTCATCCTATCTTTGGCGTTCCCTTTAAATATGCTGCAGTTATGCTGACATTCCCTTTCTGTACTAGCCACTATGCCTTGCCTGTCGCTCCTCCCGAAGTATAGTGTGTAGTAAGTGCAGAATGCGTCTGAGTCTGCACGGATTCTAATATATACCGTACAGAAATGTGTGTTTAACCAGAAAGAATGCACATCCAGCTCTACATGACCCATATAATCAAAGAGCGGACACTGTTGCAGCCATGGTGTGTTAGTGGGTGTAGGAGAAAATAGTAGCAAGTGGTCTCTGGGAGGACAATAAATGGTGACAGGCATAATTGCAGCATGGTAACAACTGCATTCAACCAAGTAACATAAGGTTCCAGAATCAGCTGTGTGACACTTATATAGACACCGCAGTATGTTCTTACATATGTGTCCTCATACATCAAGCTTCAATACGCCATGTATCACAAAATGCCTGGCTTGAGTGAGCCACAACAAAGTCCTGTGCAATTCTGCTAATATCAGGCATCTTTTTTTATTTTTACTTTTTTTGTGGCCAAAAAAAATGCATCTTTTTCTGTAACAATGTGACTAGGACGCACAAGGAGACTGTACTGATTAATTTGAATTATGATGACGCTTGTATATTGTGAGTCTGTATACGGAGTACAACAGAATTTTGTACTGGAAAAAAATCTGCGGCTGCTATGTTGTAGCGCTTCATAGACCGATTCAGAGACTCAGTCGCACACACTAGAAGTGTCACATTTCAAATGAATCAGCAGAGTCTCCCGTGCAACCTTCACATCGCATTGAAACTAAGATGCATGTTTGGCAAAAAAACTTGTGATGCTAGAGGTTCTCAGCGGACCTGGCGCCAACAGTGGCTGTTGGGTGTGACTGCAGCAATGATGTATGAGGACACATCTGTACTGTACCTGGACCAGACTGTCAGCAGGTGCATGGGGTAAAGCATAGTGTGTGAGTTTAAGGGGTATATTTCCTAAACAGTAGGTTTTCAAAGTCGCCAATTCTGTGTGGCTTTGATTGCTGAATTTAAAACGGCAAAATTATGAAATGTTGAATCTGGTTTGTTTTGCATTTATTGCCGTTTTAATTCCAGCAGTCAGTCACTAATAATAGCCATCTTTGAAATCCTGCTAAGTTTCATAGACGCCTGGAGTAGTAGACAGGATATACGGTATGCAGCAACTCCAGCTTGCCTACAGTAGGACGCGCGTCTCTCATTATACACATTCACTCAGCAGGGCCGAAACTAGGATTTTCGTCACCCAGGGCAAGGAAGTAATTTGGCGCCCGCCCCGCCCCGCCCCGCCCCCCCCCCCCCCCTCAAAAACAAACACCACCAACCCCCCCACCCGGCCCCCCACAAAAATACCTTGTCAGACTAAAATACTTAGATTATGAAAAATTTTGAATAAAAAAAAAGAAAGGAGGATACTATTGGACAACATTCCCCTATGTGCCTCAAATGCCCTATGCGTCAAATGCTCCCCTGTGTGTCCTCATACATTGCAGTTTGTCGCAGCGATCGGGTCGGAACTGCACATGCGCCGGCGCCTCACTGTGCCGTCGCATGGCAGCCGTCGGTGCCCAGCGATCACCTCTGAGACAGAGGTGGTCGCTGGGTGGGAGGGGGCTGAATGGCGGTGTTAAGCCGCCGTTTAGTAGGCGCGGTCCGGCCAACGCAGGCGTGGCCGGACTGTTGGGGGGACGTGGCGTGGCGGCAGCGTGACTTCTCATGCAGCCGCTGCGGCCAGCAGCAGCGACACACAACTCCCGGCCAGCCGCAGGAGCTGCGCTGGCCGGGAGTTACTCCACAGATACAAAGGCATCGCTGCTGTGCGATGCTTTTGTATTTGTGCGGGGGAGCAGGCACTGACATGCGGGGCGGACTAGCCCTGTGCTGGGCGTCCCCCCGCATGTGTGAGTTTACGATCGTAGCTGTGCTAAATTTAGCACAGCTACGATCAACTCTGAATGACCCCCTATATCATAACACTTCATCACTGCTCTACATTCCCCTATCCACTGCACTATATTGATATACTACATCCCCTACACGCTGAACTACATCACTACACTACATGCCCCTATACACTACACTACATACCCTATATACTACACCAAATCCCCCCACCTGGGAGGCAAAGCGGAGGTTGATACTGCTAACTGGGAGCACAGTGACGATAATAAAGTCTGTCTTTAAACTCACCACAAAGCTGCTGTAGTGATACTCTCGAGAGTTGGTGGTTGTCCAGGCTATAAGTTTCCACTGTCAAGTGGACAGCTAGCAAAGCGAACCTTTGATTTCTATGACTGTACCTGTTAGCAAGCATAAGCCTGGGGGGGTGTAGTATGGTATGCCGGCAGTCGGGCTCCCGGCGACCAGCATACTGGCGCCGGAATCCCAACCGCCGGCATACCGACAGGTGGATGAGCGCAAATGAGCCCCTTGCGGGCTCACTGCGCTCACCACGCTGCAGGTACGGTGGCGCGCTATGCTATCTATTCTTCCGCCAGGGGGGTCGTGGACCCCCAAGAGGGAGAAAAGATGTCTGTATGCCGGTGGTCGGGATTCCGGCGCCGGTATGGTGGTCGCCGGTTGCCCGGCCGCCGGCAACCTGAAGACCACCCAGCCTGGGGCAGTGTGGTGTAGCCTGCAGCTTGTTATCGGTCGGTGCTGGGCAGGCAGCCGGAAACATAGCCTGCTGAAAAACACAGCACCAACAGATCGCTTCTATAGCTTGTACGGTGCACCGCACGCTAGTCGCAGCACTGCATGGTAAAGACGAGACTTTAAGACAGTAGATGACATAGGAGAGATCCCAGGTACTGAAGCTCACCTGCACAGCACTGGAGGCAGCTGCAGCCAGACAGATGGGCCAGAGACACTGCCCCGGGAGCAGTCTGCTGTCTCACTGGAGCAGCACAACACTGCTGGTAAAAAAACAAAACAAAAACCCTGCTCCTCTAACTCATCAGCGCCCCCTCAAATCCTGCACCCCCTACCCCACCCCCTAGTTATGGCCCTGCACTCAGTAACAGTACTTTGGAATATGACCTACAGACTTTGCTGATCACCCTGCAGGATTCATTAATGTATCAACATGGAAACAGGATGGTTCTGCTTACTTGGGATTTATTTGTGCTATGAACCGATGAAAATAATAGTTTCAATAAAAATGTTTTCCATGCTCTGTGGTACCTGCATGCGTTCCATAGGTTACAGCCTTGGGAATTTGGGTCATTATACATATAAATGAACGTTGCTTTTAGAGGCTCAGTACTAATACTATTATTTTTTTTGTCTTTTTTTTTTTTTTTTAGGTTCACAGAAAAAGGGAATTTGGAAGTACTGCTCTTTACCATCCAGAGTAAAATGAGAGCAAATAATCAAAAAGTATATATTCCAAGAGAAGGAAAACTTATAGCTGACATAAACAAGGTACAATTGTGGTTGCCTGTTATTTTAGTTTTAGGCTGTGGAGTTACCAAGCTAAACCTTCCACTCTGTTCCCTCAAGTAGTAATGAAGTCTGAGTCCAAGGTTTGGCTTAGCAACTCCACAGCCCTGTTTATAAATACTATTTCTATCTGTAGTTATTGCGATGATGGACTATGATTCTATCCATTAGGCCTGGGAGCGTCTAGAGAAGGCAGAACATGAACGGGAACTTGCACTGCGTAATGAGCTGATTCGACAGGAGAAATTGGAGCAGCTGGCAGCTAGATTTGATCGGAAAGCAGCCATGAGAGAAACTTGGCTGAGCGAGAATCAGCGCCTTGTCTCCCAGGTAGGTGTACGTCTTATTTCTGGGCATTGTACATATGCCACTCTATCACATAGGAAACACAGGTTTGTGTCAGTTGTGTATTTGTGTATACGTAATATCAAGTGAGCATCACAGAACTGATCTTTTTATTTTTCGAGATATTTACATTGCCAAATGGTAGCTGCCGCTAAACATATTCTTTTGTGTGTGTGTGTGTGTGTGTGTGTGTGTGCGTGCATGTATGTATGTATGTGTGTGTGTGTGTGTATAATATATATATATATATTTCTCTAACGTCCTAGTGGATGCTGGGAACTCCGAAAGGACCATGGGGAATAGCGGCTCCGCAGGAGTCTGGGCACAACTAAAAGAAAGCTTTTAGACTACCTGGTGTGCACTGGCTCCTCCCACTATGACCCTCCTCCAAGCCTCAGTTAGATTTTTGTGCCCGGCCGAGCTGGATGCACACTAGGGGCTCTCCTGAGCTCTTAGAAGAAAGTATATTTTAGGTTTTTTATTTTCAGTGAGATCTGCTGGCAACAGGCTCACTGCAACGAGGGACTAAGGGGAGAAGAAGCGAACCTACCTGCTTGCAGCTAGCTTGGGCTTCTAGGCTACTGCACACCATTAGCTCCAGAGGGACCGACCGCATGGAACTGGCCTTGGTGTTCGGTCCCGGAGCCGCGCCGCCGTCCCCCTTACTGAGCCAGAAGCAAGAAGAGGTGGCATGAAGACTTCTGTCTTCTCCAAGGTAGCGCACAGCACTGCAGCTGTGCGCCATTGCTTCTCATACACACTTCACACTCCGGTCACTGAGGGTGCAGGGCGCTGGGGGGGGGCGCCCTGAGCAGCAATAAAAACACCTTGGCTGGCAAAACAATCACAATATATAGCCCCAGAGGCTATATATGTGATAATTACCCCTGCCAGAATCCTTAAAAAAGCGGGAGAATAGTCTGCGAAAAAGGGGCGGAGCTATCCCCCTCAGCACACTGGCGCCATTTTTCCCTCACAGTTCCGCTGGAAGGAAGCTCCCTGGCTCTCCCCTGCAGTCTACACTACAGAAAAAGGGTAAAAAAGAGAGGGGGGGCACTAAATTTAGGCGCAGTAAATAATATATTAGCTATAGGGGACATAATTCAGTTAGTCCCTGCAGTATATAGCGCTCTGGTGTGTGCTGGCATACTCTCTCTCTGTCTCCCCAAAGGGCTTCTGTGGGGTCCTGTCCTCTGTTTAGAGCATTCCCGGTGTGTGTGCGGTGTGTCGGTACGGCTGTGTCGACATGTTTGAGGAGGAAAATTATGTGGAGGCGGAGCAGATGCCTGTAGAAGTGATGTCACCCCCTGCGGGGCAGACACCTGAGTGGATGGTTTTATGGAAGGAATTACGTGCAAGTGTCGACTCCTTACACAAAAAATTTGACGCCATGCCAAATGCGGGACAGCCGGCTTCTCAGCTTGTGCCTGCCCAGGTGTCTCAAAGGCCATCAGGGGCTCTAAAACGCCCGCTACCTCAGATGGCAGACCCAGATGTCGACACGGATACTGATACCAGTGTCGACGACGATGAGTCTAATCTAATGTCCACTAAGGCCATTCGCTGCATGATTGAGGCGATGAAAGAGGTGTTACACATTTCAGATTTAAACCCAGGTACCACAAAAAAGGGTATTATGTTTGGGGAGAAAAAACTACCCGTAGTTTTTCCCCCATCTGAAGAATTAAATGAAGTGTGTGAAGAAGCGTGGGCTTTCCCTGATAAAAGATTGATAATCTCAAAAAAATTACTAATGGCGTTCCCTTTCCCGCCAGAGGATAGGGCACGTTGGGAAACACCTCCTAGGGTGGATAAAGCGCTCACACGTTTGTCTAAAAAGGTGGCACTTCCGTCTCCGGATACGGCCGCCCTGAAGGAGCCTGCGGATAGAAAACAGGAGGCGATCCTGATGTCTATATATACGCACACAGGCATTATACTTAGGCCAGCTATTGCGTCAGCATGGATGTGCAGTGCTACCGCTGCGTGGTCAGATTCCCTGTCAGAAAATATTGACACCCTTGACAGGGACACTATTCTGCTAACCATAGAGCATATAAAAGACTCAGTCTTATACATGAGGGATGCACAGAGGGAGATCTGCCGACTGGCATCTAAAATAAGTGCATTGTCCATTTCTGCTAGGAGAGGCTTATGGACCCGGCAGTGGACAGGGGATGCAGATTCCAAAAGGCACATGGAAGTTTTGCCTTATAAGGGTGAGGAGTTATTCGGGGATGGTCTCTCGGACCTCGTTTCCACAGCGACAGCTGGGAAGTCAGCATTTTTACCCCATGTTCCCTCACAGCCTAAAAAAGCGCCGTTTTATCAGGTACAGTCCTTTCGGACCCAGAAAAACAGGCGAGGAAAAGGCGGGTCCTTTCTGTCCAGAGGCAGAGGTAGGGGAAAAAGGCTGCAACAAACAGCTAGTTCCCAGGAGCAAAAGTCCTCCCCCGCTTCTTCCAAGTCCGCCGCATGACGGTGGGGCTCCACAGGCGGAGCCAGGTACGGTGGGGGGCCGCCTCCAAAATTTCAGCGATCAGTGGGCTCGCTCACAGGTGGATCCCTGGGTCTTTCAAGTGGTATCTCAGGGGTACAAGCTGGAATTCGAGGCGTCTCCCCCCAGCCGTTTCCTCAAATCAGCCTTGCCAGCAACTCCCTCGGACAGGGAGGCTGTGCTAGAGGCAATTCACAAGCTGTATTTCCAGCGCGTGATAGTCAAGGTGCCCCTACTTCAACAAGGACGGGGTTACTATTCCACACTGTTTGTGGTACCGAAACCGGACGGTTCGGTGAGACCCATTTTAAATTTGAAATCCTTGAACACATACATAAAAAAAATTCAAGTTCAAGATGGAATCGCTCAGGGCGGTTATTGCAAGTCTAGACGAGGGGGATTACATGGTATCCCTGGACATCAAGGATGCTTACCTGCATGTCCCCATTTACCTTCCTCACCAGGAGTACCTCAGATTTGCGGTACAGAATTGCCATTACCAATTCCAGACGCTGCCGTTTGGTCTGTCCACGGCACTGAGGGTGTTTACCAAGGTAATGGCGGAAATGTTGATACTCCTTCGAAAAAAGGGAGTTTTAATTATCCCATACTTGGACGATCTCCTAATAAAGGCGAGATCCAAGGAGCAGTTGTTGGTAGGGGTAGCACTATCTCAGGAGGTGCTACACCAGCACGGTTGGATCCTAAATATTCCAAAGTCACAGCTGGTTCCGACGACACGTCTACTGTTCCTGGGAATGATTCTGGACACAGTCCAGAAAAAAGTGTTTCTCCCAGAGGAAAAAGCCATGGAGCTGTCGTCTCTAGTCAGAAACCTCCTGAAACCAAAACAGGTGTCGGTGCATCACTGCACGCGAGTCCTAGGAAAGATGGTGGCTTCTTACGAAGCAATTCCTTTCGGCAGGTTCCATGCCAGAATCTTTCAGTGGGACCTGTTGGACCAATGGTCCGGATCGCATCTTCAGATGCATCGGCTAATAACCCTGTCTCCAAGAACCAGGGTGTCTCTGCTGTGGTGGCTGCAGAGTGCTCATCTTCTAGAGGGCCGCAGATTCAGCATACAGGACTGGGTCCTGGTGACCACGGATGCCAGCCTTCGAGGCTGGGGGGCAGTCACACAGGGAAGAAGCTTCCAAGGACTATGGTCGAGTCAGGAGACTTCCCTACACATAAATATTCTAGAACTGAGGGCCATTTACAATGCCCTAAGTCAGGTAAAACCCCTGCTTCTACACCAGCCGGTACTGATCCAGTCAGACAACATCACGGCGGTCGCCCATGTAAACCGACAGGACGGCAATGGCAGAAGTCACAAGGATTCTCCGATGGGCGGAAAATCATGTGCTAGCACTGTCAGCAGTGTTCATTCCGGGAGTGGACAACTGGGAAGCAGACTTCCTCAGCAGGCACGACCTCCACCCGGGAGAGTGGGGACTTCATCCAGAAGTCTTTTAAATGATTGTAAACCAGTGGGAAAAACCACAGGTGGACATGATGGCGTCCCGCCTAAACAAAAAACTAGAGAGATATTGCGCCAGGTCAAGGGACCCTCAGGCGATAGCTGTGGACGCTCTAGTGACACCGTGGGTGTACCAGTCGGTTTATGTGTTCCCTCCTCTGCCTCTCATACCAAAGGTACTGAGAATAATAAGAAAACGAGGAGTAAGGACAATACTCGTGGTTCCGGATTGGCCAAGAAGAGCGTGGTACCCGAAACTTCAAGAGATGATCTCAGAGGACCCATGGCTTCTGCCGCTCAGACAGGACCTGCTGCAGCAGGGGCCCTGTCTGTTCCAAGACTTACCGCGGCTGCGTTTGACGGCATGGCGGTTGAACACCGGATCCTAAAGGAAAAGGGCATTCCAGAGGATGTCATTCCTACACTGATTAAAGCCAGGAAAGATGTAACTGTAAAGCATTATCACCGCATATGGCGGAAATATGTTGCTTGGTGTGAGGCCAATAAGGCCCCAACAGAGGAATTTCAGCTGGGTCGATTTCTGCACTTCCTACAAGCAGGAGTGACTATGGGCCTAAAATTAGGCTCCATTAAGGTGCAGATATCGGCTCTGTCGATGTTCTTCCAAAAAGAACTAGCTTCACTACCTGAAGTTCAGACATTTGTAAAAGGAGTGCTGCATATTCAGCCCCCTTTTGTGCCTCCAGTGGCACCCTGGGATCTCAACGTGGTGTTGAATTTCCTAAAATCACATTGGTTTGAGCCACTAAAGACCGTGGATCTAAAATATCTCACGTGGAAAGTGGTCATGTTATTGGCCTTGGCTTCGGCCAGGCGTGTATCAGAATTGGCGGCTTTGTCATTTAAAAGCCCTTATCTGATTTTCCATATGGATAGGGCAGAATTGAGGACTCGTCTCCAGTTTCTCCCTAAGGTGGTATCAGCTTTTCACTTGAACCAACCTATTGTAGTGCCTGCGGCTACTAGCGACTTGGAGGATTCCAAGTTGCTGGACGTAGTCAGGGCCTTGAAAATTTATGTTTCCAGGACGGCTGGAGTCAGGAAAACTGACTCGCTATTTATCCTGTATGCACCCAACAAACTGGGTGCTCCTGCTTCTAAGCAGACTATTGCTCGCTGGATTTGTAGCACAATTCAGCTGGCGCATTCTGCGGCTGGACTGCCGCATCCTAAATCAGTTAAAGCACATTCTACAAGGAAGGTGGGCTCATCTTGGGCGGCTGCCCGAGGGGTCTCGGCTTTACAACTTTGCCGAGCTGCTACTTGGTCAGGGGCAAACACGTTTGCAAAATTCTACAAATTTGATACCCTGGCTGAGGAGGACCTTGAGTTCTCTCATTCGGTGCTGCAGAGTCATCCGCACTCTCCCGCCCGTTTGGGAGCTTTGGTATAATCCCCATGGTCCTTTCGGAGTTCCCAGCATCCACTAGGACGTTAGAGAAAATAAGATTTTACTCACCGGTAAATCTATTTCTCGTAGTCCGTAGTGGATGCTGGGCGCCCGTCCCAAGTGCGGATTGTCTGCAATAATTGTACATAGTTATTGTTCACTAACGGGTTATTGTTATGAGCCATCTGTTGAGAGGCTCAGTTATGTTTCATACTGTTAACTGGATATGGTATCATGTGTTATACGGTGTGATTGGTGTGGCTGGTATGAGTCTTACCCGGGATTCAAAATCCTTCCTTATTGTGTCAGCTCTTCCGGGCACAGTATCCTAACTGAGGCTTGGAGGAGGGTCATAGTGGGAGGAGCCAGTGCACACCAGGTAGTCTAAAAGCTTTCTTTTAGTTGTGCCCAGACTCCTGCGGAGCCGCTATTCCCCATGGTCCTTTCGGAGTTCCCAGCATCCACTACGGACTGCGAGAAATAGATTTACCGGTGAGTAAAATCTTATTTTATATATATATATATATATATATATATATATATATATATATACACACACATATTCATGCAGAAAATGTTACTTGTTGAATGTTTTCAATGTCACTCTCCAAATTGTGACCTCTAATTGCTAAAATCCAATTTATTCATGTATAAACAATGGACCACAGTTGATACAATCATTGGAGCCTTTGGATGTCACATCACTTGCATGTTGATGGTTGCAAGGTCGCATTACATAAAGCTGCAGCAGGCTTGATTTACACAACTTATCTGTTGCCAACAGTAGATTCAGCATCACTGTTTTACCATTGTATGATTTATCATATCAATCTTTTTAACTGTGGGACTACCGCGACCATACTGTTATATACCCTACAGGGTTTTCTTGACTCCTTTGGTGTATAGACCCCTGATGAAGTCCATTGGACGAAACGCGTTGGGTTATTTACGGATGTAAGAACATCAGACAGCCACTGATTTGACTTGGAGATGTCATTGGATTAAGAAACTCTATATTTACAAAACACCACACCATTCACAGTTTTAAAGTTCTATGCTTTTATTATGGATGTAACATTCATATGATGATGACGCAGTAATTGTATCAACTGTGGTTCATTGTCTATACATGAATAAATTGGATTTTAGCAATTTGTGGTCACAGTTTGGAGAGTGACATTGAAAACATTCAATAAGTAACATTTTAAACAGCTCCCACGGAAACCCCATTTTCTGCATTTTTTTCTGTGTACTCTATCTAACAGAGGGTACTCTCCAGGGTGTAGCTCAATATAGTGCAGAATTAGGTCTTTATTGTGTGTGTGTGTGTGTGTGTGTGTGTGTGTGTGTGTATGTGTGTACTACATATATATATATGTATGTGTGTGTATATGTATGTATGTATGTATGTGTATATATATATAAAATCCACAGAAGAAGCCGCTTCACACTTTTGAATACAATTGAAGCCGGTGCCCGGTCAGTGAAATAATACAGAAAGTTCCAAGAGTGACCACCAGAGGGATCAAACTCAGATAGACCAGCACACTGCTTAGATGCAAGACGTTTTTACTTATTTCAAAAGAAAGTGCAGATTATAGTAGCAAGCATATGGCACACATGTCTGTAGCAGCATTTGAAATTGAACAATAGATACTTAACATCCCGACAGCTGTTTCGAATATCTTCTTCAGGGGAATGAAGAAAGTGTCATAGTGCCGACCACTGCACACACCGCAGTGTCAGTTTTAAAGTGTCTTGTGCCTAATGAGCCTGCCACAGAAGTACAATTTACAGTGTGTAAAGTGCTTACCTGGGAACCATCTCTCCCGCCCGGTCACACGTGGACGCAACTGACGTCATCCACAAGCGCCACCTTCGGACGCTACCAGGAAATGACGTCAGGGGAAGGATATGTCCGTGACACCTCCCGTGTAAAACACATGAAGGAGCCGGCCGGCCCTCCCCAACACGGAGGAAAATTCCTCCGAGAGTGCGATGACGTGACACAAGTCGCCAAGTCCCGCGCGTTAAAATAAACGCACAGTGAGTGACAACAAGTGGGGGGCGTTCGATCAGTCCACAGTAAAAATACCCGGAACCAAAGGAACACCATCCCAATTCCCGTGGGAGGGAAGAAAAGATCCCCAGGGATAACTATACTAAACAACAATAAATGAATAAAACAAATAATCAATCAATATATAGATGCTAAACACATGGAGCATATTGGTGGTCAATCGTGAATATATCAGATAGCCTTAGGTGAGTATCGGTTTTCACAAATGAATTGTCAATGACCCCAAAATCAGCTAGTGTGGTCTCACTTAATGAAGGGTAGATCCACAGCTCCAAGTATGTCGCTAATAAATATATGATAACCAGTACAAATATATAAAGACATAATCAACATACAAATATAACTTATTAAAACTACTAAGTCTCAGGTAATGGATCCAAATACGATATCATGAAGAGGTCAAGGTTCACATGTGTTATAAATAATAAAAAAATATAAAAAAAATATATAAAAAAAGTAACAAAAAAATTGTCACAAAAATGGCACAAGGGAAAATTCTTCATTGAGACCGGCAGGCGTGAGGGTATCCAAACGACGGATCCACCGGCACTCTTGTTGTAATAACAGCTTGTGGCGATCACCGCCTCTTTTGAGAGGAGGTACATGATCAATGGGCATAAATAATAGGTCTTTAATGTGATGTCCATGGTGAACAAAATGTTTTGCGACTGGTGGCGTCGAGCTTTCAACTTTGGTGAACGCCTTTTTAATTGAAGAGCGGTGCAAGGCTATGCGCTCTTTCAGCATTCTGATTGTTTTTCCAACATACAGTTTTTTGCAGGGGCACTGGATAACATAAATCACAAATCTTGTTTCACATGTCATGCGATACTTCAATCGAAATGTGTTGCCCTTGGTTGGATGTAGAAAATTGCTGCCTGTGTGCATATGCTTGCAATTAACACAGGAGCCACATTTGTGCGCTCCTGGTTTCAGTTGTAGCCAGCTGTTTCCATGTTGTGACATCGGCACTATGTCGGAATAGGTAATCTGATCCTTGAGGTTTGAGCTACGTTTGTAGCTAAACAACGGTAGATTGCCACAAAATTGCCCCATTGTCTGTCGGATCTGCCTGCAAGATATGCCAGTATTTTGAGATCGCACGTCTCGTGACACCAGGGGCAATAGAATACGTACTAGAAAAGACTAGTCGTCCAAGATCCTTATTTCTAGTTTTAGATCTCATCAGTTCTGTCTGTCCGATCTTTAAACATTTCGAGATTGCTTCTTGTACCTCTGTGGAGTCATAGCCCCTCTCAAATAATTTCTTTCCCATATCAGTCAAAGCACCTGGTAATGCTTCGTCATCAGAGGTTATTCGCATTACTCGTACAAGCTGCGAAAAGGGTAAACCCTTCTTCAAAGGTTGCGGATGAAAGCTCGTGGCTAACAATAAGGAACTGACACTGTGGTGTGTGCAGTGGTCGGCACTATGACACTTTATTCATTCCCCTGAAGAAGATATTCGAAACAGCTGTCGGGATGTTAAGTATCTATTGTTCAATTTCAAATGCTGCTACAGACATGTGTGCCATATGCTTGCTACTATAATCTGCACTTTCTTTTGAAATAAGTAAAAACGTCTTGCATCTAAGCAGTGTGCTGGTCTATCTGAGTTTGATCCCTCTGGTGGTTACTCTTGGAACTTTCTATATATATATATATATATATATATATATATATATATATATATATATATAAAATATTTATTTATTTATTTATTTTTTGAAATCGGTGCACAGCAGATGTGCTAGGCCACACTGAGTCCTTATCAGTAGTAACATGATTTTGCAGGTACACAGTGGTGTTGAAGGGGATACCAGAAGTGGTATCAAACAGTGGGTCATATCAGGTATCTGGATGTCTCACCTCAGGAGCTAAGTACTGCACGTGTGTAGAGTACTGTGACACTCTTACACAGTAAAGATGGCAGCAGTGTGCATGTATGCTGTAGCACATAAAGTCAGAGGTTGCACCTTCCCGCTGACTCCTAGCTTGTTCTAGTAATAGGGCAGAGGCAGCGCAGAGTGGCTGTACTTCAACAGTTTTCACATCAAACCTTCCTGCTTTCATGTGGGCTTAGAGCTACATTATAACACCATGCTGTCTGTCTTTCTCACCTCTTTCTTGATAGGATAACTTTGGGGTGGACCTAGCTGCAGTTGAAGCTGCCGTGCGGAAGCATGAAGCCATTGAGACTGACATTGTTGCATACAGTGAGCGGGTACAAGCTGTAAATGCAGTGGCAGATGAACTAGAGGCGGAGAACTATCATGACATTCGCAGGATTTTGGCCCGCAAGAGTAATGTTACCCGCCTATGGGATTACCTAAGGGAGCTGGTAGCAGCCAGACGTCATAGGCTGCTAATGAACCTCGAGCTTCAGAGGATGTTCCAAGACCTGCTTTATCTCATGGACTGGACAGATGATATGAAGGTATGAGAACAGATGGAGGCAACTCTAAAAGCTTTGTTACGTACAGTGTATGGCTTGGGCATATGTTGGAAATTCATAACTGAACATTTTTTTGTCTCCAAACAGGGCCGTCTGCAGTCTGAAGATTATGGCAAACATCTCCATGGCGTGGAAGATCTGCTCCAAACTCACATGCTAGTGGAGGCTGACATCGCTGTTCAAGCAGAACGTGTTAAGTCCGTTGGGGCAGTAGCTCAGAAATTCATGGCAGATGATGAAGGTATGTAGAAAACCGCAGAAAAATACCCCAGAAAGGGCAGCAAATAAATAAAAATGGAAGGAAGTTAAATGGAGAAAAATATGCAATGCAGATTTTATAATTTTTTTATTTTTTTTATATATTTTTATTGGGATCTAGGCTACAAACCGTGTGACCCTGAGTTGGTGAGAAAGCGTGTCCATCTCTTGGAGCAGCGTTATGCAGAGCTGTGCAATCTCTCTGCAGCCCGGGGGTCCAAGTTAGAGGAGTCCCGGCGACTCTGGAAATTCTTCTGGGATATGGGTGAGGAGGAAGCCTGGATACGTGAACAAAGTCGACTACTGCAGTCTGATGATTATGGTAAAGACCTCACCAGCTCCCTAAGACTAATCAGCAAACACAACGCTTTCCGAGATGAAATGAGTGGACGTTATGGGCCATTGCAGCAGACTATGACTGAAGGTGAAGAACTGGTGGGACAAGGTCACTTTGGAGCAGGCGAGATCGAAGAGAAGATGGTGGAAGTTAGGGGACAGTGGAAGGAGTTAGAAGCTCTGGCTGAAGACAGAGAGCGTAAACTGAGAGAAGCTTATAGTTATTACCAGTTCCAAGCAGATGCCAATGATGCTAAAGTCTGGATTCTAGACACATTGCGGCTAGTTTCTACCAATGATGTCGGCCATGATGAGTATTCCACGCAAACATTAATTAAAAAACACAAGGATGTGGAAGAAGAGATTCTTAACCACAGACCTGCTATTGATACCTTGCATGAACAGGCTCGTGGTCTGCCATCAGTTTATGCTCATTCTCCTGAGGTAGATGGCAAACTCCCAGCATTGGAACAGCAGTATGAAGAGTTGGTGACCCTGGCTGCACACCGCAAACAGGCTCTTCAAGACTCCCTGGCCCTTCATAAAATGTTCAGTGAGGCTGATGCTTGCATTCTGTGGATAGATGAGAAAGAGCAGTGGCTAAATGGAATGGAGATCCCAGAAAAGCTTGAAGATCTGGAAGTGGTCCAGCAAAGGTAATTTGTTTTATATATACATTCTTCATCAAGTGGCCAGCACAGTGAGCACTAATCATACTCTATACCGAACAGACATTGTGTATTTTAGCTCTATTAGTAGTTGGCTTGGTCAGTGTCCTATTTCTTGTCTCAATCCAGAGAATGTATTGGAATTAGGGGGGTCATTCTGAGTTGATCGCTCGCTAGCTACTTTTGGCAGCCGTGCAAACGCATAGTTGCCACCCACGGGAGAGTGTGTTTTCGCTTTGCAAGTGTGCGAACGCGTGTGCAGCCGAGCGGGACGAAAATATTTTGCAGTTTCTGAGTAGCTCTGGACTTACTCAGCCCTTGCGGTCACTTCAGTCTTTTTGGTCCCGGAATTGACGTCAGACACCCGCCCTGTAAACGCCTGGACACGCCTGCGTTTTTCCAAACACTCCCTGAAAACGGTCAGTTGCCACCCATAAACGCCCTCTTCCTGTCAATCTCCTTGCGATCGGCTGTGCAAATGGATTCTTCGTTACATCCATTGCCCACCAATGATCCGCTTTGTACCCATAAGATGCGCCTGCACATTGCGGTGCATATGCATGCGCAGTAGTAACCTGTTCGCTGCGCTGCAAAAAACAGCAGCGAGCGATCAACTCGGAATGACCCCCTAAGTTAGCACTGCGAGCAGGAAAATAAAAAATGCTACAGATATTACTCAGTGTAATTATTAATTGATGATATGGAGTAGATTTACTAACCCATGTTTTTTCAAAGACAACAACGTTTCGCAGCTTTGACCGATTCATTTTAAAGTGGTAACAGAAATAAATGCTAAACCAGGCTGTTTTGAAGATTGATTTCTGTTGCCGTTTTAACACAGTTTTTCAAAACTGACAAATCCGCAGCATCGGCTTTGATAAAACTCAGGTTAGTAAATCTACCCTGAAATTGGTGAAATCAGATGGGACAGGTTAGCATGCAGTTTCAAAATATATAACCTACTGTTTTTTCTGTTTTAAATTTCTCTTTCAATTTTTGATGGTTAAACTGTATTTGTGATCTTTATAGATTTGAGACCCTTGAGGCAGAGATGAACAGTCTAGCATCCAGAATAGCATCTGTAAATGAAGTGGCTGGACAACTGCTGAGCACCGACCAGAGAAATGAGGAAAGCATCCGGGACATGCAGGATCAGTTAAATGCACGGTGAGGATTTTTGTATTCATTTAATATAGTCAATAGTGACTGTTGGGAAAATAGCACATAGTGCCTAGTGAGATTCGTTTGTTAAGTAACCTCTTAGCAGGGAAGTGATCAGGTAAGTGTCTGTACATAGATTCAGAGATGCACGTTAAGTGGACAGTTGCTGCTGCTTTGGACGTAGCTGCTGTGCAAAAATATGTGAAAGCAGCAGGAGACCTCTGTAGTGGTAGACACACCCACTCTAATATCGGTCATCTGTGTAACCTTCAGGACAGCCATGTCATTCACCCTTTCCAGTGATGCTGCATCTACAGACATAACCACTGGCCTCGGCATGCCCAGAAAATAGGGCACACGCCCTTGTTTTCTGTAATGCCCCTTCCCAAGGGGCACTGTGACCTTCATAGCAGACACAGGCTGCACATGCGGAGTACAGATCTTGTGCATGTGCACATTGCTGAGCATTGGAGATACATGTAAAGCATTGGGTTTGCATACATCTTGGAATTAGAACTATTGTTTGTGAGTTGATATTTCCATTCTATAATCTATAGAAGTGTATAGACAGCCCATCGCTTTGGCTCCTAATACTTATTCCTCCACACATCTAGTTATTGAAAGTTTTCTAATACAAGTATATTGTTTTAGGGTAATAAAAATGGAAGAATCTGAAAATATTATTTAAAATGTCTGATAACATTTTTTACATCATATTGTATTCAATATTTTCTTTACACCATAATTATAGAATTCCCGCCTAATTTGGTTTTCTAACAGTCTTTGCACAATTAGCATGGTCTTGTTAGACTCCTACTACATTACATACGTTTTCTATTCTATCTGTTTAACCATGAAGTGATATTCTTATTTTGACAGTGTATTTTTGTTCCAGTTAACAATTAGCATTGGTACATGTTAGTGGGCATACATTTTAGATGTAGCTTTTTATAAAAAAAAAAAAAAATTGTCCAAAGTTTATGAACATTCTATAAAAAATTTTGATGAAAATAAACTATGGTTTACAATACAATCTGTTTTAAATCTTTGCAGTTGGAATCACTTCCGTCAGCTTGTTGGTCAGAAGAGGAATGCCCTGGATTCCGCTCTTGATATTCAGAATTATCATCTGGAATGTAATGAGACGGTGTGCTGGATGAGAGAAAAGACCAAGGTCATTGAATCCACACAGAGCCTGGGAAATGACTTGGCTGGAGTTACTGCTCTTCAGCGAAAGCTTACAGGCATGGAGCGTGATTTGGAGGCCATACAAAGTAAAGTTGATGACCTCCGTACAGAATCAGAAAAGCTTGCTTCAGGACACCCAGACAAGGCCTCTGCAATTACTGGTCGTGTAGCTGAGATAGATGACACATGGGATGAATTGAGGAATACAATGAAAAGAAGAGAAGAAACATTAGGGGAAGCAAGCAAGCTGCAAGGCTTTTTGCGTGATCTTGATGACTTCCAGAGCTGGCTATCTCGAGCACAGACAGCAGTTGCATCTGAGGATGTCCCAGCTGACCTGGTGGAGGCAGAACGCTTGCTTGCACAGCACCAAAACATAAAAAATGAAATTGATCGCTATGGAGCTGACTACAAGAGAGTGAGAGAAGTTGGTGAGGAAGTAACTCTTGGTCAGACAGATGCCCAGTACATGTTTCTTCAGCAGAGGCTAAAGGCTCTGGACACTGGCTGGAATGAGCTAGGACAAATGTGGGAGAACAGGCACCAACTGCTATCTCAGGGATATAGCTTCCAAGTGTTCCTGAGAGATACAAAGCAAGTGGAGGGGTTCCTAAATAACCAGGTTAGCCAAACATGTTCTAAGTTTAGTGGCTACGCATAGTATTACACAACTTTTTTTCAAGCCTTCTGTTTACTCTGCCTTTTAGGAATACGTACTATCACACACGGAAATGCCCACCACCCTTCAGGCAGCTGAAGCAGCAATCAAACGTCATGAGGACTTTATGACAACCATGGATGCCAATGATGAGAAGATTCGTGGTCTGGTGGAATCAGGGAAGAAGCTCATTCAAGAGCAAAATGTCAACTCTGACAAGATTCAGGAGAAAGTCACATCCATTGATGAAAGGTAACTTTCTTCCTGTTCCATTGCACTGACCAGTATTAGTTGTGGACTTCTGTTTTGTGTTAACAATATTATTTAAAACAATTAATTATTAAAGTTTTATTTTTATTTGTTTGTGGGTTGTGGGGAGGATTTAAGGATTTTAAGATTCCTTACCTTAGTACACTTTAACATTGTAATGTATTTTGGGACTTTGTCCTGCTCACTGTCCACCAGTAATCGTGGTTGAGTGTCTGTTTTGGTTCTGTTCTTTTATATTTAAATTGTAATCTCATTGAATTTCCTAGGCACAAGAAAAACAGGGCAGCAGCTAATAATGTTTTAACTCGTCTGAAGGACAATCGTGATCTCCAGCATTTTCTTCAGGACTGTCAAGAGGTTAGAAATATGCATCTCTGCATGCGTGTGTATGTATATATATATATATGTATATATATATGTGTGTGTGTGTGTGTGTGTGTGTGTGTGTGTGTGTGTGTGTGTGTGTGTGTGTGTGTGTGTGTGTGTGTATATTTATTATGTTAGATATGGGCAATATCAATTTTCTGTCTTTCTTACAGTTAACTCTGTGGATCAATGAGAAGATGTTGACTGCTCAAGATGTCTCTTATGATGAAGCCCGTAACCTGCACAGCAAGTGGCAAAAGCACCAAGCCTTCATGGCAGAGCTGGCATCAAATAAAGACTGGCTCGATAAAATGGACATGGTAAGGTGAAAAGATATTTGAGAGAAGAGCCAAATGACAGTCATTATTTATTTTCTTCATTATTGTGTAATAATGCCTCATTGTAAAATGCTTCTTCCTTTTCGTATTCCTGTGATTTATAAAGCCCGGGGGGTAGTCTATAATCTTCGACACTTTACTGATATACAGTAGAGACACAACAATGTAGCCGCTAGATTTAAAGAAGTGAGTCTTTAAAAGACTAATCAGCCGTTGTTTCGCTTTTTAAAAAAATAGTGCTGATTTAAGCCTGCTGATTACATTGCCAGAATATAGTTGCTTTCTGCAACTCAGTCTATTACATGTTGTCCTTTGTCTCACACGTTCCCAGATTACATTTTCTCCAAAATATCAGTATCTTTGTGGTCTGATCTTTTACATTTTTTTATTTTTATTTTTTATTAGGAAGGGAAACAGCTTATTGCCGAAAAGCCAGAACTGGAACCAGTGGTGAGAGAGAAACTGGATTCACTTCACAGCCTCTGGAATGACCTGGAGTCTACCACCAAAAGTAAAGCACGGTGCCTTTTTGATGCCAACAGGGCAGAGCTGTTCACGCAAAGTTGCTCTGCTTTGGAGAGTTGGTTGCAAAATCTTGAGGGACAACTTCAGTCTGATGACTATGGCAAAGATCTCACTAGTGTGAACATTCTACTAAATAAGCAACAGGTACTGAGAAAATGAAATCTCTGTGAACTGTCTCTTTCTGCCTTATTAAGGTTTTTATTTTTAACATGAGAAGTTAAGGTTTCAGAAATAGCCATTTTTATGATTTGTTTATATATAGTCCTACAAGTAATAATTTACTCTTCAGGTTTTCCAAATGTTTAATGTTAAAAACCTTTCTCTTACGTCCTAGAGGATGCTGGGGACTCCGTAAGGACCATGGGGTATAGACGGGCTCCGCAGGAGATAGGGCACCTAAAAGAACTTTGACTATGGGTGTGCACTGGCTCCTCCCTCTATGCCCCTCCTCCAGACCTCAGTTATATTCTGTGCCCAGAGGAGAAAGGGTACAAAGCAGTGAGCTCTTAAGAGTTTGCTGTTTTAAAGAATTTTGTTAGGTTTTTTATTTTCAGGGAGTCCTGTTGGCAACAGGCTCCCTGCATCGTGGGACCGAGGAGAGAGAAGCAGAGCTGGCTTGTAAGGTTGGGCACTGCTTCTAGGCTACTGGACACCATTAGCTCCAGAGGGAGTCGGAACACAGGTCTCACCTGGGGTTCGTCCCGGAGCCGCGCCGCCGTCCTCCTCACAGATGCCGAAGATAGAAGCCGGGTGAGTATTGAGGAAAAGACTTCAGGCGGCAGAAGACATCAGATCTTCATGAGGTAAGCGCGCAGCTGTAAGCTGCGCCCCATTGCTCCCAGACACACACACACACAAGAGGCACTGTAGGGTGCAGGATGGGGGGGGGCCTGGGCAGCAATAAACCCCTATTTGGGCATAAATATGTTGGATTAGGCTGTGGGACAGTAAATCCACGGACCCCCGCCATTTTTTTACAATATCATGAGGGACCGAAGCCCGCCGTCGGGTGGACGGGGCTTGATCCTCGGCACTGACCAGCGCCATTTTCTCCACAGAGGCTGCATGAGAAAACGCTGGCTCCCTGTTCTCTCCCCTGCTTAGCTTCACAGGCTGGAAAAAAAGAGGAGGGGGGCACATTAGCGACGCAGTGAGTGGAGATTAACATTATAAATATATAAAAACGCTATCTGGTCATATATTCCAGTGTTTGGGCGCTGGGTGTGTGCTGGCATTCTCTCTCTCTGTCTCCCCTAAGGGCCTGGTTGGGGTTTTGTCCCCTTATAGGTAACCCCCTGTGTGTGTGGGGAGTCGGTAAGTGTGTGTCGACATGTCTGAAGCGGAAGGCTTCTCCAAGGAGGAGGTGGAGCAAATGAGTGGTGTGTCCCCGTCGCTGGTGCCGACTCAGGATTGGATGAGCATGTGGCATAGGTTAAATGCAAGTGTGACATCTTTACATGAAAGGCTTGATAAGGCTGAATTAAGGGGAACATCAGGGGGTCAATCCTCGGATTGGACCGATTCACAGGGCCCGTCGGGGTCTCAAAAACGTCCCTTAACACAAGACACTACTACCGACACGGACTCTGATTCCAGTGTCGACTATGACGAAGTAAAATTGCACCCTAGGGTGACTAAAACCATTCAGTGTATGATTGTGGCTATTAGGGATGTCTTGCATATTGAGGATGAACCCTCGGTCCCCGACACAAGGGTACACATGTTTAAGGGAAAGAAACAGATTATTAATTTTCCCACATCTCATGAATTAAATGAATTCTTTACAAAAGCTTGGGAGACTCCGGAGAAGAGGCCGCAGATCCCCAAAAGAATTTATATGGCATACCGCTTCCCTAAACAGGACAGGGAGATTTGGGAATCACCTCCCACTGTGGACAAGGCACTGACGCGCTTGTCTAAGAAGGTGGCGCTACAGTCTCCTGACACAGCTGCCCTTAAGGACCCTGCAGATCGCAGGCAAGAAACTACCTTAAAGTGTATTTATTCTCATACGGGTGCTGTACTACGACCGACGATTGCGTCGGCATGGGTGTGTAGCGCAGTTGCAGCTTGGACAGATGAGCTGACAGATAATTTTGAAAATATGGATAAGGATACTATATTCTTAACTCTAGCCCATATAAAAGACGCAGTCTTATTTATGAGGGATGCTCAAAGAGACATTGGATTGCTGGCTTCTAGGGCCAATGCCATGTCGATCTCAGCGAGACGTTCCTTATGGACTCGCCAATGGACGGGTGATGCGGATTCCAAAAAGCATATGGAAGTACTACCCTATAAGGGTGATGTATTGTTTGGGGATGGGCTGACGGACCTGGTTTCCACAGCTACAGCAGGTAAATCAATTTTTTTACCATATATTCCCCAACAGCAAAAGAAAATGCCACCCTATCAGATGCAGTCCTTTCGGTCGCACAAGTCCAGAAGAGGTCGGGGATCCTCCTTCCTTGCCAGAGGTAAGGGCAGAGGCAAAAGAGCACCTGCTTCGGCAGGCGCCCAGGAACAAAAGTCCTCCCCGGCTACTCCAAAACCCACAGCATGACGCGGGGACTCCCCTGAGGGAGTCCGCACCGGTGGGCGCACGTCTTCGACTTTTCAGCCAGGTCTGGGTCAGCTCAGACCTGAATCCCTGGGAGTTAGAAATAGTTTCCCAGGGTTACAAACTGGAATTCGAAGAGGTGCCCCCGCGCCGATTTTTCAAGTCGGCCCTACCAGTTTCCACGTCGGAACGGGATGTAGTGTTAGCTGCAATTCAAACGCTGTGTATACAGCAAGTGATAATCAGGGTTCCCATGAACCAGCAGGGAAGAGGTTACTACTCAACCCTCTTTGTGGTCCCGAAACCGGACGGTTCGGTCAGACCTATCTTGAATCTGAAATCCCTAAACCTGTACATAAAAAGATTCAAATTCAAAATGGAATCGCTCAGAGCGATAATAGCCAATACGGAGGAGGGGGAGTTTATGGTGTCTCTGGACATAAAGGATGCGTACCTTCATGTCCCCATATATCCCCCCCATCAAGAATTCCTGAGATTCGCTGTACAGGATTGTCATTACCAATTTCAGACGTTGCCGTTTGGACTTTCCACGGCCCCGAGGATTTTCACCAAGATAATGGCGGAAATGATGGTGGTCCTGCGCAAGCATGGAGTCACAATTATCCCATACTTGGACGATCTCCTAATAAAAGCGAGATTCAGAGAGAAATTGCTGAGCAGTGTGGCGCTCTCTCTGAAAGTGCTCCAGCAACACGGTTGGATTCTAAATCTACCGGTCACAGTTGATTCCGACAACTCGACTACCGTTCCTAGGTATGATACTGGATACGGAACAAATGAAGGTCTTTCTTCCAATGGAGAAAGCCCAGGACATCCAGAACATGGTCAGAGACCTGCTGAAACCGAAAAGGGTGTCTGTTCACCAGTGCACTCGAGTTCTGGGAAAGATGGTGGCGGCCTACGAGGCCATTTCATTCGGAAGGTTCCATGCAAGGACTTTTCAATGGGACCTTCTGGATAAGTGGTCCGGGTCCCATCTACACTTACATCGAAAAATTACTCTGTCCCCAGGGGCCAGGGTGTCTCTCCTGTGGTGGTTACAAAGTGCTCACCTACTGGAGGGTCGCAGATTCGGAATTCAGGATTGGATCCTGGTTACCTTGGACGCGAGCCTCCGAGGATGGGGAGCAGTCACACAAGGAAGAAATTTTCAGGGATTTTGGTCAGACCAGGAGTCATGTCTACACATCAATGTGTTGGAACTCAGGGCCATATACAACGGCCTTCGACAAGCGGAGAGTCTTCTTCGAAACCTACCGGTTCTGATTCAGTCAGACAATGTCACAGCAGTGGCTCATGTGAACCGCCAAGGCAGGACAAGAAGCAGAGTCGCGATGGCGGAAGCCACCAGGATTCTTCGCTGGGCGGAAAATCACGTGAGCGCTCTGTCGGCTGTCTTCATTCCGGGAGTGGACAACTGGGAAGCAGACTTCCTCAGCAGACACGATCTCCATCCAGGAGAGTGGGGACTTCATCAAGAAGGCTTTGCAGACATAATACGTCTTTGGGGAACTCCTCAAATAGACATGATGGCGTCACGCCTCAACAAAAAACTTCGGAGGTATTGTGCCAGGTCTCGGGACCCTCAGGCAGTAGCAGTAGACGCTCTGATAACACCGTGGGTGTTCAAATTGGTCTACGTGTTTCCTCCTCTTCCTCTCATCACAAAAGTGTTGAGGATCATAAGACGAAGAAGAGTACAGACGATACTCGTTGTCCCAGACTGGCCTCGAAGGGCCTGGTACTCAGATCTACAAGAGATGCTCACAGGAGATCCCTGGCCTCTTCCGTTGAGGGAAGACCTGTTGCAACAGGGGCCCTGTGTATTTCAAGACTTACCGCGGTTACGTTTGACGGCATGGCGGTTGAACACCGAATCCTAGCAAAAAAGGGAATTCCGGAAGAGGTCATCCCTACTTTAATAAAGGCTAGGAAGGAGGTGACGGTTAAGCATTATCACCGTATCTGGCGAAAGTATGTGTCTTGGTGTGAGACCAAGAATGCACCTACGGAAGATTTTCATCTGGGTCGTTTTCTCCACTTCCTACAAACAGGAGTGGATATGGGCCTGAAATTAGGCTCTGTTAAAGTGCAGATTTCGGCCCTCTCGATTTTCTTTCAAAAGGAATTGGCTTCTCTTCCAGAAGTCCAGACATTTGTAAAGGTAGTGCTGCACATCCAGCCCCCTTTTGTGCCTCCAGTGGCACCATGGGACCTCAACGTGGTGTTGCAGTTCCTAAAATCACACTGGTTTGAACCGCTTAACAAGATTGAGTTGAAATTTCTTACTTGGAAGGTGGTCATGTTGTTGGCCTTGGCATCGGCAAGGCGAGTATCAGAATTGGCGACTTTGTCACACAAAAGCCCCTACTTGATTTTTCATGTGGATCGAGCTGAATTGAGGACACGTCCGCAATTTTTGCCTAAGGTGGTTTCTTCATTCCATGTGAAGCAACCTATTGTGGTGCCTGTGGCTACAAGTGACCTGGAGGATTCCAGATCCCTGGACGTAGATTTATGTAGCCAGGACGCCTAGAATTAGGAAAACAGAGGCCCTGTTTGTCCTGTATGCGGCCAATAAGATTGGTGCACCTGCTTCGAAGCAGACTATTGCTCGCTGGATCTGTAATACGATTCAGCAGGCTCACTCTACGGCTGGATTGCCGGTACCAAATTCGGTTAAGGCCCATTCCACTAGGAAGGTGGGCTCTTCTTGGGCGGCTGCCCGAGGCGTCTCGGCATTACAACTTTGCCGAGCGGCGACTTGGTCGGGGTCAAACACTTTTGCTAAATTCTACAAGTTTGATACCCTGGCTGATGAGGACCTAGCGTTTGCTCAGTCGGTGCTGCAGAGTCATACGCACTCTCCCGCCCGATTGGATGCTTTGGTATAAACCCTATGGTCCTTACGGAGTCCCCAGCATCCTCTAGGACGTAAGAGAAAATAAGATTTTAAACCTTCTGGTAAATCTATTTCTCCTAGTCCGTAGAGGATGCTGGGCGCCCGTCCCAGTGCGGAAACTCTGCAAGACTTGTATATAGTTGTTGATTACATAAGGTTTATGTTACAGTTGTAATCGGTCTTGGACCGTTGCTGTTTTTAGTTCATACGGTTAACTGGTTATGTATGATCCAGGTTAAATGGTATGATTGGTGTGGCCTGGTATGAATCTTGCCCTTGGATTTCCAAATCCTGCCTTGTAGTGTCCATCTCCTCTGGGCACAGTTCTCTAACTGAGGTCTGGAGGAGGGGCATAGAGGGAGGAGCCAGTGCACACCCATAGTCAAAGTTCTTTTAGGTGCCCTATCTCCTGCGGAGCCCGTCTATACCCCATGGTCCTTACGGAGTCCCCAGCATCCTCTACGGACTAGGAGAAATAGATTTACAGGTAGGTTTAAAATCTTATTTTTTGTACACCATAAAACTCCTACGCCACACTTTCTTTCCTTGTCTTACTTACAGTAGACAGATAAATGCTAAAAGCTGTGGTCCATGTGTGTTTGGGACTTGAATGCAGGTTTAATAAATACGCTAATAAAGTAAAGTAAAGATGGCTCCTGATTAACTACCTGTAGTTTTGATCTACATACAGTATCCCACTTCTGAGACTTCTTTTCCCCTCTCTTTGTTTGATACAGTCTTCCAGCTCTACCAAAGGAGAGGGGAGAAGCCCCTTAACTGTTTTTGAAAAAATAAATGAATAATTCGGCTCTAACTTACCATATGTACAATGTTGAGTACATGTATTAGCACACAGAAACTTAGCTGTGGGGTTACTGTGGACAATTGAGGAGTCTCCATGTACTGTGCAATATGTTGTGTATTTTTATATATAGATCTATGTTTCTCTAACGTCCTAAGTGGATGCTGGGGACTCCGTAAGGACCATGGGGAATAGCGGCTCCGCAGGAGACTGGGCACATCTAAAGAAAGCTTTAGGACTAACTGGTGTGCACTGGCTCCTCCCCCTATGACCCTCCTCCAAGCCTCAGTTAGATTTCTGTGCCCGACGAGAAGGGTGCACACTAGGGGCTCTCCTGAGCTTCTTAGTGAAAGTTTTAGTTTAGGTTTGTTATTTTCAGTGAGACCTGCTGGCAACAGGCTCACTGCATCGAGGGACTAAGGGGAGAAGAAGCGAACTCACCTGCGTGCAGAGTGGATTGGGCTTCTTGGCTACTGGACATTAGCTCCAGAGGGACGATCACAGGTCCAGCCTGGATGGGTCCCGGAGCCGCGCCGCCGGCCCCCTTACAGAGCCAGAAGAGCGAAGAGGTCCGGAAAAATCGGCGGCAGAAGACGTTCCTGTCTTCAATAAGGTAGCGCACAGCACTGCAGCTGTGTGCCATTGCTCTCAGCACACTTCATACTCCGGTCACTGAGGGTGCAGGGCGCTGGGGGGGGCGCCCTGAGACGCAATAAAACATGACAGAAATACCTTACATGGCAAAAAAATACATCACATATAGCTCCTGGGCTATATGGATGCATTTAACCCCTGCCAGAATATACAAAAAACCGGGAGATAAGGCAGCCGAAAAGGGGGCGGAGCCTATCTCCTCAGCACACTGGCGCCATTTTCCCTCACTGCTCAGTTGGAGGGAAGCTCCCTCGCTCTTCCCTGCAGTCACTACACTACAGAAAGGGTTAAAAAAAGAGAGGGGGGCACTAATTAGGCGCAGTATTAAAACATACAGCAGCTATAAGGGGAAAAACACTTATATAAGGTTATCCCTGTATATATATAGCGCTCTGGTGTGTGCTGGCATACTCTCCCTCTGTCTCCCCAAAGGGCTAGTGGGGTCCTGTCCTCTATCAGAGCATTCCCTGTGTGTGTGCTGTGTGTCGGTACGTTTGTGTCGACATGTATGAGGAGAAAAATGATGTGGAGACGGAGCAGAGTGTCTGTAACAGTGATGTCACCCCCTAGGGGGTCGACACCTGAGTGGATGTACTGTTGAAAATTACGTGACAGTGTCAGCTCTATATAAAAAAACAGTGGTTGACATGAGACAGCCGGCTACTCAGCTTGTGCCTGTCCAGACGTCTCATAGGCCGTTAGGGGCTCTAAAGCGGCCGTTACCTCAGATGGCAGATACAGACGCCGACACGGATACTGACTCCTGTGTCGACGGTGAAGAGACAACCGTGATTTCCAGTAGGGCCACACGTTACATGATTGAGACAATGGAAAATGTTTTTATACATTTCTGATAATACGAGTACCACCAAAAAGGGGTATTATGTTCGGTGAGGGAAAAACTACCTGTAGTTTTCCTGAATCTGAGAAATAAAATGAGGTGTGTGATGATGCGTGGGTTTCCCCCCGATAACAATTGATAATTTCTTAAAAAGTATTGGCTGCATACCCTTTCCCGCCAGAGGTTAGGGTGCGTTGGGAAACACCCCCTAGGGGGGATAAGGCGCTCACACGCTTGTAAGAACAAGGGCTCTACCCTCTCATGAGATGGCCGCCCTTAAGGATCCTGCTGATAGAAAGCAGGAGGGTATCCAAAAAGGTATTTACACACATACTGGTGTTATACTGCGACCAGCTGTCGCCTCAGCCTGGAGGTGCAGTGCTGGGTTGGCATGGTCGGATTCCCTGACTGGAAATATTGATATCCTAGATAAGGATAGAGCATTTAAAAGATGCATTTCTATATATGCATGATGCACAGCGGAATAATTGCCGACTGGCATCAAGTATAAGTGCGTTGTCCAATTCTACCAGTAAAATGGTCAGGTGATGCGGATTCCAAACGGCATTTGGAAGTATTGCCTTTGAAAGGGGACATTTGGGGTCGGTCTTTTAGACCTGGTGGCCACGGCAACAGCTGGGAAATCCACGTTTGTACCCCAGGTCGCCTCTCAAAATAAGACGCCGTATTATCAGGCGCAGTCCTTTGTTGGCAAGCGGACAAAAGGTTCCTCTTTTCTGCTCGTGACAGAGGGAGAGGAAAAAGGCTGCAGAGATCAGCCAGTTCCCAGGAACAGTAACCCTTTCCCGCCTCTGCCAAGCCCTCAGTATGACGCTAGGGCTTTACAAGCTCAGGCACGGTGGGGGCCCGTTCTCAATGAATTTCAGTGCGCAGTGGGCTCACTCGCAAGTAGACCCCTGGATCCTTCAGGTAATATCTCAGGGATACATATTGGAATTCGAGACGTCTCCCCCTCGCCGTTTCCAAAAGTCGGCTTTACCGACGTCTCCCTCTGACAGGGAGGCAGTTTTGGAAGCCATTCACAAGCTGTATTCCCAGCAGGTGATAATCAAGGTACCCCTCCTGCAACAGGGAACGGGGTATTATTCCACACTATTGTGGTACCGAAGCCAGACGGCTCGGTGAGACCGATTCTAAATCTAAAATCTTTGAACACTTACATACAGAGGTTCAAATTCAAGATTGAGTCACTCAGAGCAGTGATTGCGAACCTGGAAGAAGGGGACTACATGATGTCTCGGGACATCAAGGATGCTTACCTTCATGTCAAAATTTACCCTTCTCACCAAGGGTACCTCAGGTTATGGTACAGAACTGTCACTATCAGTTCAGACGCTGCCGTAGGGATGGTCCACGGCACCCCGGGTCTTTACTAAGATCCAGGGAACAGTTGGAGGTCGGTGTAGCACTATCTCAGGTAGTGTTGCGGCAGCACGATTGGATTCTCAATATTCCAAAATCGCAGCTGGTTCCGACGACTTGTCTTCTGTTTCCTAGGGATGATCCTGGACACAGTCCAGAAAAAAGGTGTTTCTATCGGATGAGAAAGCCAGGGAGTTATCCGAGCTAATCAGGAACCTCCTAAAACCGAACCAAGTCTCAGTGCATCAATGCACAAGGGTTCTGGGTAAAAATGGTGGCTTCCTACGAAGCAATCCCATTCGTTAGATTCCACGCAAGAACTTTCCAGTGGAACCTACTGGACAAATGGTCCGGGTCGCATTTTCAGATGCATCAGCGGATAACCCTGTCACCAAGGACAAGGGTATCCATCCTGTGGTGGTTGCAGAGTGCTCATCTTCTAGAGGGCCGCAGATTCGGCATTCAGGACTGGGTCCTGGTGACCACGGATGCCAGCCTGCGAGGCTGGGGAGCAGTCACACAGGGAAGGAATATCCAGGGCTTAGGGTCAAGCCTGGATACATCACTTCACATAAATATCCTGAAGCTAAGGGCCATTTACAATGCTCTAAGCTTAGCGAGACCTCTGCTTCAAGGTCAGCCGGTGTTGATCCAGTCGGACAACATCATGGCAGTCACCCACGTAAACAGACAGGGTGGCACAAGAAGCAGGAGGGCAATGGCAGAAGCTGCAAGGATTCTTCGCTGGGCGGAAAATCATGTGATAGCACTGTCAACAGTATTCATTCCGGGAGTGGACAACTGGGAAGCAGACTTCCTCAGCACGACCTCCACCCGGGAGAGTGGGGACTTCACCCAGAAGTCGTCCACATGATTAAAAAACTCGACAGGTATTGCGCCAGGTCAAGAGACCCTCAGGCAATAGTTGTAGACGCTCTGGTAACACCGTGGGTGTACCAGTCAGTGTATGTGTTCCCTCCTCTGCCTCTCATACCCAAGGTACTGAGATTGATAAGATGGAGAGGAGAAAGCACTATATTCGTGGCTCCGGATTGGCCAAGAAGGACTTGGTAACCGGAACTTCAAGAGAGGCTCACGGAGGATCCGTGGCCTCTACCTCTAAGAAGGGACCTGCTCCAGCAAGGACCCTGTCTGTTCCAAGACTTACCGCGGCTGCGTTTGACGGCATGGCGGTTGAACACCGGATCCTGAAGGAAAAAAGGCATTCCGGATGAAGTCATCCCTATCCTGATCAAAAGCCAGGAAGGATGTAACCGCAAAAACATTATCACCACAATTGGCGAAAATATGTTGCGTAGTGCGAGGCCAGTAAGGCCCGACGGAGGAAATTCAACTGGGTCGATTCCTACATTTCCTGAAAACAGGAGTGTCTATGGGCCTGAAATTGGGGTCCATTAAGGTTCAGATTTCGGCCCTGTCAATTTTCTTCCAAAAAAAGAACTAGCTTCAGTCCCTGAAGTTTAGACGTTTGTAAAAGGGGTACTGCATATACAGCCTCCTTTTGTGCCTCCAGTGGCAATTTGGGATCTCAATGTAGTTTGGGTTCCAAAAGTCACATTGGTTTGAACCACTTAAATCTGTGGAGTTAAAATATCTCACATGGAAAGTGGTCAGGCTGTTGGCCCTGGCCTGGGCCAGGCGCGTGTCAGAATTGGCGGCTTTATCCTGTAAAAGCCCTTATCTGATTTTCCATTCGGACAGGGCGGAATTGAGGACTCGTTCTCAGTTTCTCCCTAAGGTGGTTCCAGCGTTTTCACCTGAACCAACCTATTGTGGGGCCTGCGGCTACTAGGCACTTGGAGGAATCCAAGTTGCTGGATGTTGTCAGGGCCCTGAAAATATGTTTCCAGGACAGCTGGAGTCAGGAAATCTGACTCGCTGTTTATCCTGTATGCACCCAACATGCTGGGTGCTCCTGCTTCTAAGCAGACTATTGCTCGTTGGATTTGTAGTACAATTCAGCTTGCACATTCTGTGGCAGGCCTGCCACAGCTAAAATCTGTAAAAGCCCGTTCCACAAGGAAAGTGGGCTCATCTTGGGCGGCTGCCCGAGAGGTCTCGGCTTTACAACTTTGCCGAGCAGCTACTTGGTCAGGGGCAAACACGTTTGCTAAATTCTACAAATTTGATACCCTGGCTGAGGAGGACCTGGAGTTCTCTCAATTGGTGCTGCAGAGTCATCCGCACTCTCCCGCCTGTTTGGGAGCTTTGGTATAATCCCCATGGTCCTTACGGAGTCCCCAGCATCCACTTAGGACGTTAGAGAAAATAAGAATTTACTTACCGATAATTCTATTTCTCATAGTCCGTAGTGGATGCTGGGCGCCCATCCCAAGTGCGGATTGTCTGCAATACTTGTACATAGTTATTGTTACAAAAATCGGGTTATTATTGTTGGGAGCCATCTTTTCAGAGGCTCCTCTGTTATCATACTGTTAACTGGGTTCAGATCACAAGTTATACGGTGTGATTGGTGTGGCTGGTATGAGTCTTACCCGGGATTCAAAATCCTTCCTTATTGTGTACGCTCGTCCGGGCACAGTATCCTAACTGAGGCTTGGAGGAGGGTCATAGGGGGAGGAGCCAGTGCACACCAGTTAGTCCTAAAGCTTTCTTTAGATGTGCCCAGTCTCCTGCGGAGCCGCTATTCCCCATGGTCCTTACGGAGTCCCCAGCATCCACTACGGACTATGAGAAATAGAATTATCGGTAAGTAAATTCTTATTTTCTGTATGTGTGTGGATGCAAACTTCATCGTCTCATATTTGCAGATGCTGGAGAACCAGATGGAAGTCAGAGAGAAGGAGTTGGAGGCTATACAGAATCAAGCTCAGGCTTTGGGTCAGGAAGATGCCAACATAGTTGAAGTTGACTCTAAGCACAAGACAGTTGCCTCTAAATTCTCAACACTACACGCACCACTCAATGAGCGGAGGAAGTTGTTGCTGGAATCCAAGGAGGGGCACCAATTTAATAGAGATCTGGAAGATGAAATAGTAAGAAATGGCCCAGTCCTATTGTAAACCCATACATTGCTGTCTTATTACAAATGACAGTCTGCCCGCTGTGTGCACAAAATTTGATCTTTGTCACTTGTGTCTCTTTCTCTGTAAGCTTTGGGTGAAGGAGAGAATGCCGATGGCCCTCTCTACAGAGCACGGAAAGGATCTCCCAACTGTGCAGCTGCTCATCAAGAAGAACCAGGTGAGCAGCAACTTGGACATTTTGTTCTAGTGATACCTGTGATGTAAAACCATTCACATGTTTTTCCTTCATATTGTTCCAGCATACTTCCAATATCCACTAAAGAGAACCAGCATTAGGCTGCTTCCATCTTTATATTGCATATAAATAGGCAGAGAAATGAGGTGCATATTGTTTTTATTCCCACATGTTATACTGTACGTCTTTATTTCCTTGGAGCATGTCAACGGCGTATCAACAATAGGATTCTTGGTAGGGGCCTACTGGAGGTGTGAAACAGGCCCAGCACGTCCAGGAGGCACGGTCATGGCTCACAGGGGCATGGCCTAGCAGCATGTCCCCATCTTTCTGTATGTCAGGTGACTAAGCAGAACGCCAGGAGGTGAAGCTACTCAGACAGCCCCTGACTGTCTGTCTGCTATGTGGCCATGTAGAGCTGCTCAGCTAGACTGTTCTGATCGGCGGGCCCACCAGTCCTTCTGGCCTTGGTGCTTGGTAAGCAGTCAAGGGGGGCATTGCGCTACCCACCCAGCATCCAGATCACGGTCTCATCAGTTGCCAACTGGTGCCATATATTTGGTGATTTCTTCAGAAACATGGCGCTATTGGCTCTACAGGCGATGCCAAAGCTTCTGGCACCAGTGCCAAAGTCACTTGCTAGTATGTATAAAGTTGGGAAGAGCCATAGGGTGCCTGCTTTTTGACACCTGTAGTGTCACGCTATTACTCACAGATTTTCTTTACATTGTTCAACTATATACTTGGTGACTCACTATTCAGATTGTTTAGGTGCTAAGCTGAAGGGAAATGAAAGAATTAATCTTGAACATTGGAATGAAAGTGCTTATCAGGTGTAAACAGTGCGGGCAATTCCAAAGTAACGGATGTAACTCTCACATACAATGCTTGTGATAAACATCTGGATTCCTTCAAATTTAAAATGCACTTAAAGAAGCAAATTTTACCACAAATTGTATCTACCACTGGTGAATAGAAATATGAAGTATGAACAAGCCTCACCATTGTTGTCTGCTGTAAATAAATGTAACGGATGTAACCGGGAAAGGACATGGCAATTTTTGACATAAAATACATGTCTGATTTCTCTGAAACTACAACAGATATTTATTCCATACTTTTTTTTACAATAAAGCATAAACCACACAGATTGCTTTAGTACAATTTTCAGGAAAGTCATTCTTATTACCTTGACAATATTTAATGGAGTATAGGTGTAATGGACATAACCTGAAAATCGTCACAGACATAACCATCAAATACATTAATCAGGAAATGAAAAAAGGCCCCTTGCATTAACTGATACAGGGTCATTTACCTTTCTAACAATGGAGGTAATTCTGAGTTGATCGCAGCAGAAAGTTTGTTAGCAATTGGGCAAAACCATGTGCACTGCAGGGGGGACAGATATAACGTGCAGAGAGAGTTAGATTTGGGTGGGTTATTTTGTTTCTGTGCAGGGTAAATACTGGCTGCTTTATTTTTACACTGCAATTTAGATTTCAGTTTAAACACACCCCACCCAAATCTAACTCTTTCTGCACATGTTATATCTGCCCCCCCTGCAGTGCACATGGTTTTGCCCAACTGCTAACAAAATTACTGCTGCGATCAACTCAGAATTAGGCCCAATGTATTCAGATGGGTACCATATCTCATCATCTTTGTTTTAACTCTTTCACTAACATAAAACCACATGAAACACTGATTATCAACATATAATTTCTAACAGTACATGTCCTCAATTTTTGTTATAAACTAAAATAATCCAAGTTTCTTACCTTTGTTTTCAGAAAACAGCAATAGATAATCAGTGGTCACAATCAGTGTTTGCCTGACGTCTGGTAGCCATTACTGAAATAAGACAAAATGGCGGCATGCCATGTGACGCACTGTTACCAAACCATTTTTTAAACTACTATAGACTATGAATGATGCACTGGGAAATTAATTTTTTGAATATTCCAACTTGTTTTCATGATCCATGTCCACTTTTGGTTGGAAATGGCCGTGACTAGTTTAAAATTTTTATGTGGTTGGTGGTAAAAACTAATGGTCTGTTCCATATGTACAAGAGGTGAAGAATTTATGTATAAACTGTTAATCTTCAGTTGAAATCACTACAAGGATTTCAGCATTTCTATGATTATTGCAAAGTATTATACTCGGGTATGGAAAAAAACTGTTTAAAAACAGTTTTTTTTTTTTTTTCCATATTAAAACATACAAAGTATACTCGGCTGTAGATGAAATTGAAAATAAGAATAACAAGTGAATGTTAAGCATTAGTCCTACTTATTGCTTATAATTAAATAAATCTGAATAGTCATACAAAATGGAAAGTGCAAAAGCACTTTTCAGAGAAACACACACACACACACACACACACGGATAAGTATTATCACTGGGCATGACACTGGCATTAAACATTTTGGATAAAAATACTATTTTTTAGTATAATAGGCTTTATGTAAGAAGTCACAACGCCTTGCCTGTAGTCACAGTATAATAATAAAAAAATAAAAAAGGTTTAAAAAAAAATATTTTTTATTTAAAACAATATGTTTTAAACCAGCCATCTCTGATTTATACTGCTACTTTACATTGCCATTCAGATGGAAGAAGTGTTTAGGTAGAATAAAACCCTGAATTTCCTTACATACAACACAAAAGCCTTCTAGATAACGACAGCATTTCACTACTGCTGCTCAAAGGCGGATTTAGATTTCATGGGGCCCTAAGCAAGACACCGATTTGCGGCCTCCCTTCCTCAAACAATCTTCAGTGTGCCCCCACCCACCAATTGAGGTCCACACTCATTATGCTGCCCCCCAGTCAGTGTATTCTCCCGTATCTGCCCCCAGCCGATTATAGCAAGCGGATGGTAGTTATACTAGTGGTAAATGGTAGTTGTACTAATGTATTGATTATTATTTATTACCAGTTATTTATATGGCGCACACATATTCTGCAGCGTTTTACAGAGAACATTTGTCCATTCACATCAGTCCCTGCCCCAGTGGAGCTTACAATCTATATTCCCTATCACATGTACACATCCACGCTAGGTTAATTGGCTCCCAACAAAATTAACCCTATCAGTATATTTTTGGATTGTGGGAGGAAACGCATGCAAGTACACAGAGAATATACAAACTCCACACAGTTATAGCCATGGTGGGAACTGAACCCATGACCTGAGTGCTGTGAGGCAGCATGCTAATCATTACACTGTCCATGCTGCCCTTGAAATCACCCCTGGTAGCTATCTAGTAACTAGACACCCTGCCGGGAGTATCAGCCAGCCCAGCACTTGGATATTGTCGGCGGAAATCAGAAATGCCCTCCCGACTCCATGATCTGTCGGCAAGCCCTCTAGGACCCGCTGAGCCCATGCGGCTGCTTTGGTTGCCTAGTGGTATATCCACTACTGCACTTAATTGTCAGACCTAGTATAATGGGGTCACACTAAAGGCACTTATATATCATGAATACAGTCACTGACTGAGGGGTGCAATAATGTATGTTATAAGGGATGGGGGACATGCTACAATCAGTGTATGTGGTGGGGGGCACTAATATATAATGCAGGCTGATAATACTTATTATTAAACCCAATTACATTAGTGTTAACTGCATTATATATGAGTGCCTCTCCCCCCCCCCCCCTTACTGATTGTAGCAGCCTAGTAGGTCCCCTATCTCTTATTATACCCATTATTACACCCATTATTACACCATTATAGTCATTATACACCCATTATAGTCAGTGTGACTGTATAGATTATATATCAGTGCTCCCCTAATTGTAGCAGGCATTTCCCATACATGGTAGTACTTAAAATAGTGTATTATAGCATATTGACATCTCACCAGTCAGTGTGTACCTCCTCCCAGCCATGATTGGAGCAGGCGGATGTTAGACACTGTACTTAAAATAACACTGTCCACCCCTCCACTCTCGCCTGATTGGAATGTGAAGTAGGTGTATGTTACATAAAATTAAAAGAATACTGTAATAAAGTACACTGGAAGACCTCATGTTTTTTTCTGTGCACATCCTGGCTTCTCTTTCTAGGCATCTGACATACACACGTGTCATGACTGGTCACACGCACAGTACTGCAGGACTGGTGAGACACAGGCATGCGCTGGAAACGATACCCAACAGCTGTGTAATCACTGACAGCTTGCCGGGAGTATTCAGCCAGCCCAGCTCTTGGACGGTGAAGCTCGTGGTCCGCCAGAAATGGCCTTGTCGCCGTGCCCCCTGGGACCAGCAGGGCCCCTTAGACCAACAGGGCCCTAAGCAGCCGCTTTGGTTGCCTTGTGGTAAATCCTCCTCTGCTGCTGCTCAATAACCCAGCTAGTAAGCATGCACACAGGCTTGGTACACATAGGTCAGCCTTATCTGTATTACCATTCAATACCTATAAAACAGCAGTGTCAGAGTTAAAATTCATATTTCACTACAGAAAACGCACCTGCCGCTACAAAGCATCTGTCAAGTATTTGCCCCAAAGACATCCCTGAAGCTTGTGCTTGTAGCATAACACGGAACAGGTGTATACTAGATCATTGCATAAAGCATTCAGTTAGCTATTTTCTAAGATAAACAAATGTCTTTTGGTTGTATGGCGTAGAGCAGTAATGGTGCAATAAGGAACAGTGCGCGTGTGTTATATTACAGGTTACAGAGAGAGATTATTGATTAATTGTTCCTTCTAGCTTAAACTTCCTTTTACATAATTTGTGTGTATGATTGCTGTTTGTTGTAACCTCTTGAATAGAGGGAAAGCATATACAGTTTGGCAGATCCAGGAGTCTTGATTTGCAGGGTTGGGCAGTATTACAGAATAGGAGTCACGGTTATAGAGTGCTGGACACTGACAGACAAGCTAGATATGATGGATCCAGGGGAGTTTTGTCATATTAGTTCCTCCAACTTCTCTACAAGAAACAAGCATATACTGCAGTTGACTTAAATCATGAACAATGCTTTCTATATAGTCACATTATTACTGTCCATTTTAAATCCTTGTAATACTCTATGGCAGACATCACGGATGAGTTAACACTTTAGTCATCTGAGTAGAGACTGAAAGCTTTAAAACACTCCCAGGAGGTATATACTATGAGCAAGTTGGTTTTGGCTGAAAACTATTTGCTGCTTTAAGTCTAGCTGCAATATTGAATAAACCACTTTAAATCTATCGGCTATGCCACAGAAATTGCAACAGTGCCTGCAAGCTGCAGGCCATTACATTTAGGCCTATACGTGCAAATCATTGCAATGAAACGCTTTCTATAGATTTTCATTTCAAACTGAGCATCAGCTGAAGATGTCTTCTAAAACGTCTAGGAAATAGAGGAATATTTGTCAGAGACTCCTTTTACAATGACTGCTCAGTCTCCATGTACTCAAGGACAGGGCACTTGGATTTGGGATGTAGGAGTCCTTGGTGCATTACATCTGACTGGTGCTTCAGCTGCTTTTCTAGAAGTATTCCCAAGTCCAAGCAAACAGCTCCGCCATGACCTCTACAGTTTCTCTCTTGATCTTCTGTTGAGTGTGGGTAATGAAAAGAAAAGGAGTGGAGGGATACCCTAGTTGACCTTTCCATGGAATCAAAAGCATCTGTTCCTTTTGTTCTGGTGTTCATGGGACAGGAATAAAACTGTTTGAGGATATGGCAATAATATTGATATATTATTATTATTATTATTATTATTATTATTATTATTATCATGTTATTTATATAGCATACACATATTTTGAAGCACTTTACACATAATTTTTGGCCATTCTTATCAGTTCCTGCCCCAGAGGAGCTTACAGTCTGTATTGCCTACCACTTGTATATACACTAGGGTTAATTTTTGTTACCAGTTAACCTACCAGTATATTTTTAGTTTGTGGCAAGAAAGCGGAGTAACCAGAGGAAGCCCACATCAGCGCAGAGAGAATCCAGGACCTCAGTGCTGTGAGGCAGTAATTTTAACCATCCGATTCGGTTTATTGGCAAGTATATCCGTACATAGGAGGTCATTCCGACCCGATCGCTCGCTGCAGTTTGTCGCAGCGCAGGGATCGGGTCTGAACTGCGCATGCGCTGGCGCCGCAGTGCGCCAGCGCATGGCAGCTTTCGTTACCTAGGGATCGCCTCTGAGACAGAGGTGGTCGCTAGGGGGAGCGGTCCGGCCAACGCAGGCGTGGTCGGACCGTTGGGGGGGGCGGGCCGCGGCGGCTGCGTGTTGTGTCACGCAGCCGCTGCAGCCGGCGGGATCAACGAGCAACTCCCGGCCAGCCGCAGGAGCTGCGCTGGCCGGGAGTTACTCCTCAAATACAAAGGCATCTCCGCTGTGCGATGCTTTTGTATTTGTGCGGGGAGGGGGGGCGGCACTGTCATGCGGGGCGGACTAGCCCTGTGCTGGGCATCCCCCCTGCATGTCTGAGTTAACGATCGTAGCTGTGCTAAACTTAGCACAGCTACGATCAACTCGGAATGACCCCCATAATACACAAGGAATTACACCAACTGTGCAGTCCTTGATTGTATTGTTGTGTAAGAACTTTTGCACCTGGAAAATTAGGAAACTTTGACATGGGTTGTGCATAGGTTTATTTAAGAGTATGCTGATGCTGTGTTTTATCAATGTTCTGTAAGTAGTGCCTTGGTTTTTTTTGTTTTTTATGCATGCTGACTTGTGGGTTTTTGTCTGTGAGCTTAGTGTATCAGTGTTCCTTTTTAGCAGTAACGATATAGCATCTAAGCTTTGAGAAAAGTGCTGGTGGTATAGATGCTTGGTGTTTCTACTTTAAGAGTTCCCTTCATTGCAACTAAATGGTCCAGGTTACACCATAAAAACTGCTTCAAACTATTATTCTGCAACCAATAAACTTTAGGTTAGTAGTACGCAGTCAGGCAGGGCACGTTCTTCTGGCATCTGCCAGACTGCCAGATGATGACATGTGTGGTGTCAACTCCTGACTGCTCCAGTGTCCGGTGTTCTTTGCAACACTCCAGCCGGCATTAGGCATGTTGATGTAAGGCTTATATAAAGCTAATTGTTAGGGAAACCCAATCAATAAAGTTGCCAAAAAACAGTTCTTGTGCTTATGTTGGGTCCAATCTGCGTTTGGCATGGAGTGTTGCTACAGAGGACAGACTATTTTTACGTGGTTAAGCACCTGACACATCATTAGAGCTGCATTATCACCAAATCGCAAAACAATTAGGCTTCCAATTGTAAAATAGCTACTAAGAGAAGTGGATGGCTTAAGCAGGGGGACTCCTTTTCCACACCCCCTTATTTCAGCTTGTGACTGGTCCTCCTGCTCAGGGTCGCTAAGAGTGACCAAGGATTTGGGTACTGGAGGGAGTTACCAAATATGGGGAGGATTGGCCACACCCCTCAACAAAATAGATTGAAATAGTTTTCATACACAACCACACGGGGCACTAATGGGTGCACAGGGTGATATTTGTACCACTCAGCAGCTGGTGTACTCATGTGGCGGCGGGGAGGAGGGGATGCGAGTGCTTAAGAGGAAGTCTCTTCCCATAGGTCCTGGCAGCTGTGGGTTGGGGCTATGTGATCTGCAGGAGGTGCCCTGCCTGCCTCCTGTGTGCACGTGTGCCCCATCCTCACGTCCACTCCTCTTTGCCGCTTTTTTTCAGGGGGCACCAGCAGCCACGCAAGGTGACAATCCCAGGCCCGTGTAAATAGTACCTGCTCCTCTCCCTCTACGTCACTGCTCATTCCACACTCTGTGGCACAATCAGGGCTGCGGGGAGGACGCAAGCGTTTTTGTAAGAAGTTGTGAAGGGGTTTTAAATTCTGGATTGCCACTAAACATTGGGTAGTTTGTTTTCACACCATTTCAAATTCATGAAGATTTCATTTGTGAATTTAAGTTGTCTAATGTTGATGATATATTTATACTTTATTACTTGTTTGGGAATAAAACTTTTCCATAAAAAAAATGCATATAACTTTAAACACATTTTTGTTTCTCTTGTCCCACAGACACTGCAGAAAGAAATTCAAGGGCATCAGCCCCGAATTGATGATATTTTAGAAAGGGGAAAGTCTATGGTACAAAACAGTTCCTTGGATGCACAAGAGATAGGGGAGCGGCTAGAATTGCTGAGGAGCACCTGGGAGGAACTTTCCACTGAGGCAGGAAAGCGACATGACCGTCTTGAGGAGTCTCATGCTGCACAGCAGTTTTATGCTGATGCTGCAGAGGCTGAAGCCTGGATGGGTGAACAGGAGTTGCACATGATGTCTGAAGAGAAAGCCAAGGTTAGTTAGCATCTGCTAGCAGCAATCTTCTTATTGTCAGGGCACAACCAAGAAACGTGATTTGATTAAAATCCAAATTACTTTTTAGGATAAAGGAGATACTCCGTTCCTCACATTCTACACTGTTTAATCCCACAGGATGAGATTGGGGCCCAGGCTATGCTAAAGAAACACTTGGTAATGGAGCAAGCTTTAGATGACTATGCTGAAACTATTCACCAGCTAGCCAACTCCAGCAGAGACATGGTCTCCAGAGGTCACCCAGAGAGGTGAGTAGGATGCACAAATCTAGTGCATGTGACTGTACTGTGACACATTGTCCAAAAAAAGCAATGCTCCAACAAGTTGGCTTATATAAAGTGCCTACTAATATTTAAAAATGTATTAAGAGCTTATCAGAACTGACTTGTGATGAAGTCATAGTTTATGCATACCTCCCAACGGTCCTGATTATCGCAGGACAGTCCCGTTTTTTGGAAACTGTCCCACCCGCGGGCCGCAGTGTCCCGCGGTGGGGGGGGGGGGGAGTTGGGAGGCTCCTGCACTCGCTGCCCTGCTTTGCTGAGCGTCTATTCACTGGAGTCAGACGGAGAGGAGGCATGCCAGCGGCTCACAGAACACTGGGCATGCCACCTCAGTGCGAAGCCACACCCCCTTTTCTTTGGCCACCCCCCCTTTTCTTTGGCAAAGCCACGCGTGTGTTCCTCTTCTTGCAAATGGAAAGTTGGGAGGTATGGTTTATGGAGTCTCACGTTTTAGCCTATGCACCGTTTTCTTCGTGCAACTGTATTGCATAAGACTATAGCCATCCACTTTGAGCGTGAAATGGCTGATAGCTGGCAACACTTTACTGCATAGTAAAAGTAAATGAAATACCAAACCCATCATAACCTTTTACAAATGTATCTATAAACATCAGTAGTACAATAGTTCTTTTGTATGAAGAAACATAAATTTCAGTTTTAGTAGTCTGAAAAGATTTATTTGTTAAAGAGAAACAAACCCTGCATTTCATTGCCAAGGTGAGGATGTTCCTCCAAAGGTGGGAACAGAACAAAGAGAAAAGTCATTTGAGAGGCTACCAGGAGGCACGTGTCAACATTAATAGAGTTAGCAGGAACTGGTCTCTTCCTTCATGTGAAAACTATCTCCCATAGTCTGCATATATTGGCTGTGAGATAAGGGGCAAGTCTGAAGCCACTTCTCACAAGAAAAACAACCAAACCTCTCTGAATTTTGCAAAAAAAAAAAAACATTTTTAATCACTCCAACCCATGTGAAAATGTCTTCTGACAAGATGAAGGTTAAGGTAATAGGTTGTAATACTAAAAAGTTTATCCTTGGCAAAAAATACAAGCTTTTGACCCAAGGAGCACCATGCCTGTTGGGAACTGTGTTAGCACCATACTGTGGAGCTGCTATTATTCATCTGAGAAATAGACAATAGTCATGATACAGGGTATAATGAATAACTCCAAATAGCAACATATTTTGACGTGAAACCTGCTGGCCTCTGTCAGAAAATTAAGGATTAAGAGGAATTTCACCTTCCAAATAAAAATGGTCCTAAGCACGCACTCAAGTCAACCAAGGAATGCATCCAGAAAAGAAAGGCAAGTGTTGGAATATCCTAATCTGAGCCCTGATTTCTCTGACGTCCTAGTGGATGCTGGGAACTCCGAAAGGACCATGGGGGGATAGCGGCTCCGCAGGAGACTGGGCACAATTAAAGAAAGCTTTAGGTCACCTGGTGTGCACTGGCTCCTCCCACCATGACCCTCCTCCAAGCCTCAGTTAGATTTTGTGCCCGGCCGAGGTTGGATGCACACTAGGGGCTCTCCTGAGCTTCTAGAAAGAAAGTATATAATTAGGTTTTTTATTTTACAGTGAGACCTGCTGGCAACAGGCTCACTGCAGCGAGGGACTAAGGGGAGAAGAAGCGAACCTACCTGCTTGCAGCTAGCTTGGGCTTCTTAGGCTACTGGACACCATTAGCTCCAGAGGGATCGACCGCATGGAACTGGCCTTGGTGTTCGGTCCCGGAGCCGCGCCGCCGTCCCCCTTACAGAGCCAGAAGCAAGAAGAGGTCCGGAAAATCGGCGGCAGAAGACATCGGTCTTCACCAAGGTAGCGCACAGCACTGCAGCTGTGCGCCATTGCTCCTCATGCACACTTCACACTCCGGTCACTGAGGGTGCAGGGCGCTGGGGGGGGGCGCCCTGAGCAGCAATAAAAACACCTTGGCTGGCATATATATCACAATATATAGCCCCAGAGGCTATATATGTGATAAATACCCCTGCCAGAATCCATAAAAATGCGGGAGAAAAGTCCGCGAAAAAGGGGCGTAGCTATCTCTCTCAGCACACTGGCGCCATTTTCTCTTCACAGTGCAACTGGAAGACAGCTCCCCAGGCTCTCCCCTGTAGTTTTCAGGCTCAAAGGGTTAAAAGAGAGGGGGGGCACTAAATTTAGGCGCAATATTGTATATACAAGCAGCTATTGGGAAAAATTCACTCAATATAGTGTTAATCCCTAAATTATACAGCGCTCTGGTGTGTGCTGGCATACTCTCTCTGTCTCCCCAAAGGGCTGTGTGGGGTCCTGTCCTCAGTCAGAGCATTCCCTGTGTGTGTGCGGTGTGTCGGTACGGCTGTGTCGACACGTTTGATGAGGAGGCTTATGTGATGGCAGAGCAGATGCCGATAAATGTGATGTCGCCGCCTGGGGGCCGACACCAGCGTGGATGGATAGGTGGAAGGTATAAACCGACAGTGTCAACTCCTTACATAAAAGGCTGGATGACGTAACAGCTATGGGACAGCCGGCTTCTCAGCCCGCGCCTGCCCAGGCGTCTCAAAGGCCATCAGGGGCTCAAAAACGCCCGCTCCCTCAGATGGCAGACACAGATGTCGACACGGAGTCTGACTCCAGTGTCGACGAGGTTGAGACATATACACAATCCACTAGAAACATCCGTTACATGATCCCGGCAAATAAAAAATGTGTTACGCATTTCTGACATTAACCCAAGTACCACTAAAAAAGGGTTTTATGTTTGGGGAGAAAAAGCAGGCAGTGTTTTGTTCCCCCATCAAATGAGTGAATGAAGTGTGAAAAAGCGTGGGTTCCCCCGATAAGAAACTGGTATTTTCTAAAAAGTTACTGATGGCGTACCGTTTCCCGCCAGAGGATAAGTTACGCTGGGAGATATCCCCTAGGGTGGATAAGGCGCTCACACGTTTGTCAAAAAAGGTGGCACTGCCGTCTTAGGATACGGCCACTTGAAGGTACCTGCTGATAAAAAGCAGGAGGCTATCCTGAAGTCTGTATTTACACACTCAGGTACTAGACTGAGACCTGCAGATAGTGCTGCTGCAGCGTGGTCTGTAACCCTGTCAAACAGGGATACTAGTTTGCGAACATAAGACGTTGTCTTATATATGAGGGATGCACAAAGGGATATTTTGCCGGCTGGCATCCAGAATTAATGCAATGTCCATTCGGTCAGGAGGTTATTAGAGACCCGACACTGGACAGGTGATGCTGACTTTAAAAGGCACATAGAGCCTTATAAGGGTGAGGAATTGTTTGGGGATGGTCTCTGGGACCTCTTATCCACAGCAACAGCTGGGAAGAAAAAATTTTACCTCAGGTTTCCTCACAGCCTCAGAAAGCACTGTATTATCAGGTACAGTCCTTTCGGCTTCAGAAATGCAAGCGTGTAAAACGAGGGAAGAGGGAAAAAGCTGCACCAGTCAGCCAGTTCCCAGAATCAAAATTCTTCCCCCGCTTCCTCTGAGTCCACCGCATGACGCGGGGGCTCCACAGGCGTAGCCAGGTACGGTGGGGGGCCGCCTCAAAAATTTCAGCGATCAGTGGGCTCGCTCACAGGTGGATCCCTAGATCCTTCAAGTAGTATTTCAGGGGTACAAGCTGGAATTCGAGGCGTCTCCCCCCCGCCGTTTCCTCAAATCTGCCTTGCCGACAACTCCCTCAGGCAGGGAGACTGTGCTAAAGGCAATTCACAAGCTGTATTCCCAGCAGGTGATAGTCAAGGTGCCCCTACTTCAACAAGGACGGGGTTACTATTCCACACTGTTTGTGGTACCGAAACCGGACGGTTCGGTGAGACCCATTTTATATTTGAAATCCTTGAACACATACATAAAAAAAATTCAAGTTCAAGATGGAATCGCTCAGGGCGATTATTGCAAGCCTGGAGGAGGGGGATTACATGGTATCCCTGGACATCAAGGAGGCTTACCTACATGTCCCCATTTAACATCCTCACCAGGAGTACCTCAGATTTGTGGTACAGGATTGCCATTACCAATTCCAAACACTGCCGTTTGGACTGTCCACGGCACCGAGGGTCTTTACCAAGGTAATGGCAGAAATGATTATACTCCTTCGAGAAAGGAAGTTTTAATTATCCCGTACTTGGACGATCTCCTTATAAAGGCGAGGTCCAAGGAGCAGTTGTTGGTCGGAGTAGCACCATCTCAGGAAGTGCTACAACAGCACGGATGGATTCTATACTTTCCAAAGTCACAGCTGGTTCCTACCACACGCCTACTGTTCCTGGGGATGGTTCTGGACACAGAACAGAAAAAAGTGTTTCTCCCGCAGGAGAAAGCCAAGGAGCTGTCATCTCTAGTCAGAGACCTCCTGAAACCAAAACAGGTATCTGTGCATCACTGCACACGAGTCCTGGGAAAAATGGTAGCTTCTTACGAAGCAAAATTCCATTCGGCAGGTCCATGCAAGAACCTTTCAGTGGGACCTCTTGGACAAGTGGTCGGGATCGCATCTTCAGATGCATCGGCTGATAACCCTGTCTCCAAGGACCAGGGTATCTCTACTGTGGTGGCTGCAGAGTGCTCATCTTCAAGAGGGCCGCAGATTCGGCATACAGGACTGGGTCCTGGTAACCATGGATGCCAGCCTTCGGGGCTGGGGGGCAGTGACACAGGGAAGAAATTTCCAAGGACTTTGGTCAAGTCAGGAGTCGTCCCTACACATAAATATTCTGGAACTGAGGGCCATTTACAATGCCCTAAGTCTGTCAAGGCCTCTGCTTCAAAACCAGCGGGTACTGATCCAATCAGACAACATCACGGCAGTCGCCCATGTAAACCGACAGGGCGGCACAAGAAGCAGGATGGTGATGGCAGAAGCCACAAGGATTCTCCGATGGGCGAAAATCACGTCTTAGCACTGTCAGCAGTGTTCATTCCGGGAGTGGACAACTGGGAAGCAGACTTCCTCAGCGGACACGACCTACACCCGGGAGAGTGGGGACTTCATCCAGAAGTCTTCCAACTGTTGGTAAACCGTTGGGAAAGGCCACAGGTGGACATGATGACGTCCCGCCTAAACAAAAAATATTGCGCCAGGTCAAGGGACCCTCAGGCGATAGCTGTGGATGCTCTAGTGACACCGTGGGTGTACCAGTCAGTTTATGTGTTCCCTCCTCTGCCTCTCATACCAAGGGTACTGAGAATAATAAGAAAACGAGGAGTAAGAACAATACTCGTGGTTCCGGATTGGCCAAGACGAGCGTGGTACCCGGAACTTCAAGAGATGATCTCAGAGGACCCATGGCCTCTGCCGCTCAGACAGGACCTGCTGCAGCAGGGGCCCTGTCTGTTCCAAGACTTACCGCGGCTGCGTTTGACGGCATGGCGGTTGAACGCCGGATCCTGAAGGAAAAGGGCATTCCGGAGGAAGTCATTCCTACGCTGATTAAAGCCAGGAAAGATGTAACTGCAAAGCATTATCACCGCATATGGCGGATGTATGTTGCTTGGTGTGAGGCCAAAAAGGCCCCAACAGAGGAATTTCGACTGGGTCGATTTCTGCATTTCCTACAAGCAGGAGTGACTATGGGCCTGAAATTAGGCTCCATTAAGGTACAGATCTCGGCTCTGTCGATTTTCTTCCAGAAAGAACTAGCTTCACTACCTGAAGTTCAGAAGTTTGTTAAGGGAGTGCTGCATATTCAGCCCATTTTGTGCCTCCAGTGGCACCTTGGGATCTCAACGTGGTGTTGAGTTTCTTAAAATCACATTGGTTTGAGCCACTTAAAACCGTGGATCTAAAATATCTCACGTGAAAAGTGGTCATGTTATTGGCCTTGGCTTCAGCCAGGCGTGTGTCAGAATTGGCGGCTTTGTCATGTAAAAGCCCTTATCTGATTTTCCATATGGATAGGGCGGAATTGAGGACTCGTCCCCAGTTTCTCCCTAAGGTGGTATCAGCTTTTCACTTGAACCAACCTATTGTGGTGCCTGCGGCTACTTGGGACTTGGAGGATTCCAAGTTACTGAACGTAGTCAGGGCCTTGAAAATTTATGTTTCCAGGACGGCTAGAGTCAGGAAAACTGACTCGCTATTTATCCTGTATGCACCCAACAAGCTGGGTGCTCCTGCTTCTAAGCAGACTATTGCTCGTTGGATTTGTAGCACAATTCAGCTGGCGCATTCTGCGGCTGGACTGCCCCATCCTAAATCAGTAAAAGCCCATTCCATAAGGAAGGTGGGCTCATCTTGGGCGGCTGCCCGAGGGGTCTCGGCTTTACAACTTTGCCGAGCTGCTACTTGGTCAGGGGCAAACATGTTTGCAAAATTCTACAAATTTGATACCCTGGCTGAGGAGGACCTTGAGTTCTCTCATTCGGTGCTGCAGAGTCATCCGCACTCTCCCGCCCGTTTGGGAGCTTTGGTATAATCCCCATGGTCCTTTCGGAGTTCCCAGCATCCACTAGGACGTCAGAGAAAATAAGATTTTACTCACCGGTAAATCTATTTCTCGTAGTCCGTAGTGGATGCTGGGCGCCCGTCCCAAGTGCGGATTGTCTGCAATACTTGTATATAGTTATTGCCTAACTAAAGGGTTATTGTTGAGCCATCTGTTGAGAGGCTCAGTTGTTTTCATACTGTTAAACTGGGTATTGTATCACGAGTTATACAGTGTGATTGGTGTGGCTGGTAAGAGTCTTACCCGGGATTCAAAATCCTTCCTTATTATGTCAGCTCGTCCGGGCACAGTGTCCTAACTGAGGCTTGGAGGAGGGTCATGGTGGGAGGAGCCAGTGCACACCAGGTGACCTAAAGCTTTCTTTAATTGTGCCCAGTCTCCTGCGGAGCCGCTATCCCCCCATGGTCCTTTCGGAGTTCCCAGCATCCACTACGGACTACGAGAAATAGATTTACCGGTGAGTAAAATCTTATTTTTTGCAGGCAGGAGTGGGTTAAGGTTGAGTCCAGTTTTGCCAAGTTGAGACTTGTTGAAAAAAAAAAAAAAAAAAAAACTGCAAATGAAGACAAAAAGCAGTTTCCACAAAGTATTAGTGTATGACTGTAGACACCCATGTAACCAAGGCATTGTATGGGTTTGCTCACTTCTGTTTATTATCCTTTGCATTTTGTTAGTTGCAAGCTCACATTAAAGCTGGAAACAGGTCTGACAAGCTGCATCTTGAGTTAAGGCTTTATATCACAAAACCTGCAATTTCAGAAAGGACGTGTTGTCTATTTTATCCATTGCTGGCTTCCATGTTGAGTAAAAATACATATGAAAAGTTATGGCCAGAAGCCCTCCCAAGTGTCTAACTTTTGCAGTTTAGGGTATCATTGGAACATCACAGAGGCATCACAGTAGCGTATGTACTAAGCCTTGGAGAGTGATAAAGTGATTTGCTTTCATTTATTCTGTAGAGGAGACAGGTCAGCTTGTGCAGGAATAGGAGCCATATTTCATTTTCTCTGCTGTTTTGTTCTCTTTTAGCTTGTCTACTTCAGAACTAAGGAAGGTGTATTTTTTAAATTATTTCCTCTACAGTGATCGCATTACATTGCGTCAAGGGCAGGTTGACAAGTTATATGCTAGTCTAAAGGACTTGGCTGAAGAAAGACAAGGGAAGCTGCAAGAACACCAGAGACTCTGCCAGCTAAAGAGAGACGTGGAGGATTTGGAGCACTGGATCTCTGAGCGTGAAGTGGTGGCAGCCTCCCACGAATTGGGACAAGACTATGAGCATGTGACGGTATGTGGAGCCTTAGCATTGTGTGAACTCACCGGTTAGGAAATTACTCATTTTTGCTTAAGGGTGGTCCCAATCTGAAGCTAGCATATTTTTTTTCTTTATTCTTGTACTTGAAATTCATGGTTTCAATATTTTAACATGTCTTTCCCTTTCTTCCTGCTCTCTCATCTAGATGCTGAGAGATAAGTTTCGTGAATTTTCCCGAGATACCAGTAACATTGGCCAGGAACGTGTGGATGCAGTCAACCTCATGGCTGATGAACTTATTTCTTCTGGACATTCCGAAAATGCCACTGTGGCTGAATGGAAGGATGGACTTAATGAGGCCTGGGCTGACCTTCTTGAAATGATTGACACACGAAGTCAAATGTTGGCAGCCTCCTATGAACTCCACCGCTTTTACCAGGATGCAATAGAAACCCTGGGCCAGATACAGGACAAGCAAAAGCAGCTGCCAGAGGAGGCTGGAAGAGACCTCAACACCGCAGAAGCTATGCAGCGCATGCACACTACATTTGAACATGATATACAAGCCCTCAGTGCACAAGTAAGTCCAGTGATGACTGCCCTTCTGGTAACAGCTAGAGTGGTACACATAAACGCATAGTATACATGGGCAGTAATCTCCCTGAAACAAAGCATGCTCCAGGTTCCTTATGGCCATGACCTGAGAAGTCTCTTCAGGTATTAGAGCTAGTTGGAGTATACTGGACAGTGCAGGCTCTAATAAATTACACTTAGGGCTTTAATATTTGAAATGCAACATTTACAACATATGCAACACTCAAAGTGAGGTGCATCAAGCATCGCATTTTGCTTAAGATGCATCCTGCTACTCTTCTCACAAGCATAATGGTGTTTATTAAACCTGTATGCTAGAAGAAAATCCCAAAGGACAGCTCTTGCGGTAAGAGCTGTCCTTTGCTATGAAAGGGCTTCCGGGTTTATGACGCGCACAATGGGAAAACACAAAAGCAGCCCATAGGCTTCTGTTAAGCCAATGCCATTTTAAAGATGGTGTTGCCCACCGTATCAATGCCCTGGAATCTAGCGCATTCCAGGGCTTGGTGCATGTGCTGTAAGTGGCCAAAACGACAAAAACTGTATTTTTGGAGGCTTGCCCGCATTTTAAAGGTTGGCACATCCCGTCCACAGACCTGTCAGTAAAATACTGTGTACGCTGACAGATTGATATAAAAAAAACTCTGAATTTTAACCTTAATTATTGATTTCTGGTGTTTGCACCTCTTTCAGGTGAAGCAGGTTCAGGATGATGCATCTCGTCTCCAGAAAGCTTACGCAGGTGAAAAGGCTGCTGACATTCATAGGCATGAACAAGCAGTGACTGAGGCCTGGGGAGAGCTCCAGGAAGCCAGTCATACCCGTCACCAGCATCTCCTGGACACAGTGGAGAAATTCCGCTTTTTCAGGATGGTTAGAGATCTTATGCTGTGGATGGATGATATCAACCTGCAAATTGATGCTCAAGAGAAACCACGGTAAGACTTGAATTTACTTACTTTGAGGTTTCGCTGCTTGCTGGAACTTTGATTTGCTCAGAGCTTATCGTCACTAATGCTGTTCTCTGCTTAAACAGGGATGTTTCCTCAGCTGATTTGGTAATTAAAAATCACCAGTGCATCAAGGCAGAAGTAGATGCCCGAGCGGACAGCTTCACTACCTGCATAGACCTTGGGAACTCTCTCCTAGAGAAGAATCACTATGCTTCTGACAAGGTATATGCATGATCCACATTACTGGTTCAATATAAATATATATATATATATATATATATATATATAATCTATATCTGATAGGTCTTCTGTTAAGTTTGATTCGTTAAATTAAAAAAATATTTGTCTGTATATTATAGTCATGATTTTTACATCCATGTTTCGGGAAACACGTTTAATACAACATCTATTTGTGCAAACCTGGTGGTATAGAAGAATATGGACATTACCAATTGGACTGTAGCTCCCCTGCTGCCACAGATAGGGCCTCTCCACTATTGTGGCACAACAACATATGCTCGGCCCAAGTATCTGCTCTTCAGGGTCATGGACAACAACTAGTAATGACGCCACAACACTGTCACAGTCCGTGTTACTGTGCAGTGCAGATAGAAGAAAACACCAGCTCTGGATGGGGCTGTCACACAGGATAGTAGTGGATGAAGGGTGATATTTTTTTTTAAAGCTTTTATAAGTTACTGTTTTGTTGAAAGTTCATATATAACACCTACGAGCCCTGAGTGGCCACAACGGAGGTGCGGCGATGCTTCTGTTAGTTCATACTGGTGATTGCCGGGAAGAAAACAACGGGACAGAATGGGAGCGCCGGCAGGGGAGGGGAAATGTTACCGTGGAGATGCCAGCAGAGGTGAGAGGGCAATTAGCACAGCGGCAGAGCTTAGCACATCCCGCCCAAGGTATTAGACTGTGTATAGGGGTAAGCAGGGACAGAATAGCATATCCCACCTGCCCCAATTTACACACCCTAAAATAAGCAATATTTTAACAAAAAATGGGTGGAACTTTGCAGATTGGGGCGGGCTTATTTTGTCCCAGGTGTCGCATGTCTGAAAGCTGTGAAGTGGATCAGGCATTGCCAAGCACCATAGTAAAGTTTGGGTAGGGGCCTGGCGATGCTGCTCCAGTCCGCCAGGACATCCTCTGTGCTCTCAGAAGGGCAGAGCGGGTGCCTCTTTTTATAATGTGCGGCATTGATAAAGCCATAAAAGCGACACCTGACCCCATCCCCCAAACTAACTCTAATCCCCTCGCCCCCTAACACAAACCGCTGAAACAACCCTAATACCCATTCCTAATACCATAACCTCTAACCCTAGTACCCTAATAGGCAGACTGGATGGGCCAAATGATTATTATTTGCCATCAAAGTCTATGTTTCTATGGGGTTCTCCGTGAGATCTGTCTGGCAATTCTTTTTTTTTTTTCCCTCAGAGGTTTGGTAATGATTTTACAAGTTGATTTGCCTTTTAATAGGTTATTTAATTATGAAATTATCAAGTAAGTCAGTAAAAAAAAATAATTCTATAAATGACCGGCCTGTCTAAATGCAGTGAGAGTGCTGCTGCAGTTCACCTCGCCCTTCTTTCTTCAGAACATCTCTAAAAGGTGCCATATGCTGATATTATTGTTTTATTTACAGATCTCTGAAAAACTGGAGCAACTACAGGAAAGGAGACAGGAGACTGAAAACAAATGGAAAGATAAAATGGAATGGTTACAAATTGGTAAGTCTTAATAACACATTTTGCCTCACGAGCCCCAGTTAATGACAATCTAGGCTTTTGTGACCAAAAACTATTTTATATGGCAATCCCAAATATTGGTAAATGTAACTGTATTGGGTCTTGGCCATCAGCAGCTAGTGCCTTGGCTTGCCTGGGGTATCTAAAATTGTGCGCATACACAGAATCGCAATCCCGCACATTAGCACAAATTAACAAGCTGGCTGGCTTCTATGGACTGCATCCGCTGCAGCACCTAGAAGCTGGGAGTGGCTTCTGATGGGAATCGTTTATCACAGTCCAGACTGGCCCCCAGGGGGAACAAACACTTCTCCTGGGACTGCCTGTCCAGCATGGGACTAGCAGGTAAAAATTCTAATGGGAAGTCGCTGCCACTGCTAGGCAGTCCCTGGGGGTGGCAGATTATACTGGGGGGGCTGAGGCCCCTAGTTAAAATCTTCCACCTTTTTTTCCTTATGCACAGTTTACAACATTCTTTGTTAGTGACAATTGTGACTTTGTTTTGTTTGAAATAACACACCAAACCAAAATCTCAACAGACAAATTTTATTGGCAAATGTACATTACTAGTGATAGAAATGGGCTTCCAAATCACATTTTCTTCTTTTAAAGTTTTGCCTCCCTTACCTACGTATTATTTTTTTAAATAATACCTTACTCTATTTAGTGCTTGAGGTGCTGATGTTTGGAAGAGATGCCAATGTAGCTGAAGCATGGCTCTCCAGTCAGGAACCTATTGTCCGGTCTTCTGAACTTGGTGGTAATGTAGATGAGGTGGAGAACCTGATCAAGAGGCACGAAGCTTTCCAGAAAGCAGTGTACACTTGGGATGAAAGATTCTTGCTTTTGGAAAAACTGACCACGGTGAGCAAACAATAACCTGATATTTGCATGATATAAGGCCCTCCTATTATTGTCCCTATTATTGTGTATGTATCTATACTAAAACAGACATTTTCAGTCCCTCAGTTATCGAACTTCCCCACTTCTCCCCATTATAATCCACTTGTAAATTTGGTGAATTAATTATGTTGCTTTCTAGCTGGAAGAGCTTGAGATGAGGAGGAGACGGGAGGAAGAGGAGAGGAAGCGAAGACCTCCAACTCCACCTCCACCTGAGCCAAAAGAAGAGATTCCAGAGACACAGAGTCACCAGCCTATAGAAGATCATTCAATTCCTGCCAGTGTTCTGCAAGAAAGGTTAGTTTGCTGGATACCATTAACACTCTATCTAGGTCAGGCTCTGAAAAAGATATAACTATTGGTCACAATCACAATTGGGGCATATCCTGGGCTATATTACATAAACAGCATTTCTCTTGCAGCAAGGACCGTGGGATTGCAGATTGGGGTTGGAGTTTGGCACCTAATGTAAACTGTAGCTTTAAACCCGAGCTCCTTCACCCTGCATCCCCAGGATTCCAGTCTTCTTTGGGTGCCCCATGGCGTAGGGTACATTTCAGCGGCAGCCATGCAGCCCTTACTGTAGATAAATAGTTTTTATTTTTGTTGTAATTATTATTCTATTATAAACTTGTAAGCTTGCAGCTCACATCGGTGGTCCTCAATTGTCTGTATTTATACGAATATGTTTATAATATTAACCTCAATCGTGGAGACTGAAATGAAGCAAGCCACCGCCAAACAGCCTTGTACATGTCTGTAACTACAACTGTATGAGATATATTCAGAATCCCGGAGACCAAAATCCAGACAAATCCAGACAGATGCTGGGTTAGGTGTATGGTTAGGCTCAAGGCTAGGATTAGGCTGTGGGTGGGGACAGTTAGGGTTAGGCTGCCGAAGGGGATTGTTAGGTTGTCGAAGGGTACAGATAGGGTTAGGCTGCCGAAGGGGATTGTTAGGTTGTCGAAGGGTACAGATAGGGTTAGGCTGCCGAAGGGGATTGTTAGGTTGTCGAAGGGTACAGATAGGATTAGGCTGTGGGAGAGGTGGGTTAGGGTTAGAATACTCGCCAATGTTTGTCAGGATTTTGGCCGTTGGGATTACTCTGGCAGTATTGCGGCCACTGGGGTGGTTACTGCCAGGATAACTTACCCAACCCATATGTACTGTGTGGTTCTCGCTTCTCGCATGCTGGTACCAAGACCCTTCTCCTTAGCCTCTATTATGGTTTGGTATGGAAGTACGGAAGGTCCTGGCTATGCATGGCCTCCTCTTCCATCTGAAACCTTCACATAACTACACCACCATGTTAGAGAAGTAATTGAATTACACTACTGTAGTGTAATCTTGGGTTATATGCTTGCAAACATTCTCACTCAAAACTACTGTGAATTTTCTTTGTATCCTCTAGTTCAAGAGAAACAAGGAAGTTAATTCCCACCAGATTGGGATACTTTTGTACTTCCTAAAAAATTAGGAATGCAAGTGGAGGTGATTTTCCTTTTTGGTATTGAAAATGACTTACAGTTGGGGTAATGTCAGCGAGGTTATGAATGTTTGAAGTTGATGCTTTTATTTGTGAGCAGCACTTTCTCATTAATAAAATAACTTGAAAGATGATCCTTCCCTAAATGGTGATGTAAATTTAGCTATACAAAAATATGTACCAAATGGAATGCCGTCCCGGATGCCTGACCTACTTTTTTGCACTTTCATAAACAAAATCCATTATCTACAGTATGAATTGTGTTTCTTCTTTTTAAGGCTACAAAGCTTGCAAACTGAGCAGGTTTCCGTTAATGGACTATATACTGACTCCGATTCGCCTCAGGTATGCATGATGGGTTTTTCCTCTGGGCAGTTCATGTAATATGAAATGTACAATAATCTACATGATTATCCGCTTTGTCTTCTGTAAGGTTATTAAACTTACAAAATTTCAATGGGCTGGGCCACATAAAAAAATGGGGTCACCATCTGCAATCATGGTAACCAAGTGATTCTTTTCGAAGAACCACAAGTATTAACAATAAAATTATTAGTACATAGTAATTATATGTAGGTTAGACACACAAAATTAAAATTAAGATCACTATATTCAGAAATAACTTTTTGTACGTTTATGCATATGTAATATCATTTTATCCAGCACACTTCTTCCGAAAAACATTAATTAATCCTCTTATTGTATTCTTACTCATAAGGTTGTGAATGGGAAAGACTTATAATGCTCTTTGTGCACAATATAACATAATGAAGTGTCCTAGACAATAGACTGTGTTCTAAATGTGACAAATGGATTTTCCCTTATAAAATGTGATTAAATACATACACCCCCAGACCAGTCTGCTTACCACCTTGTAAATCCGGTAGCTATTGCCTTTCCTCTAATTGTACAACTGGCCAATAAGAAAAGTGAATAGACAGCAGAACTTAACATACTATAGTCACAACCTAATGAATGTAGTAGTATTAGCTGGGGGTCAATACAGTAACAGCCAATCAGAAACGTTAAATGGTGCTTTAATGTCGTCCTCCCTATTTGTAATATCTTTACACATGGCCTCCAATATGCACAAAAGTTGAAGCGTACCTGGGGATCCAAGTCACCATAGGCCGCATCTCCAACTAAACTTCCATGCCCATGCTATTACTGTACTTTACTTATATTTGCCTGCCCTTATTATGCCATTTTAAGAGTAAAGGTCCACAAGTCTACGGTATACAAATGTCTGTATATAGACTCATTATGGTGCACATGTGTGGTATGGAAATGCAGACTATTACGCCACATAAATGGACGTATTTACAACTCTAGAATGAGGCACATTGTATGTTGTTTAGGATGTAATGTAAAAATGTGATGTCTGTTATTTTAATTGGACTAACACTGAATGTCCTGTCTTTGATAGCCATTGACCGATACAAGACGCTTAGATGACAGCTTGTTTGAAAATCAGGTAAGTGTTGTTTTTATGTAGTATTCAACTTATCAGTGTTCCTTACGGTGACTTAACAATTGGCTTTATGCAAAAGTGTTGTAATGTGATCTGAATCCGCTATTCCATGAGGCGTTTTCTAATTGCATGCTTTCAGTAGCAGGATTGATTGGGTTTTTAGCTGTACATATTGACTGAGAATTAACCTGTTATCAGAGGCGTAATTAAATGTGTATGCAGTCCTGATTCTAGCAAATCTGGAAGTCTAAAAATAGTAGATCAACTAGTAATTCAGTTTTGTGTTTTTTTCATGTAAGCACCTGACTTGGTTATATGTACAATATATGAGGATCTCTCTGGTTCAGAAGTGATGCATTTGTCTGCACCACCTGCAGTCCTGTAGTCCACACTTTGTAATACCCCTAAAAGCAGCTGTGACACTTGAAGGCTGAATTACATTGTTCTGGCATTCATCAAAGAAAACTGTGACCAGTTAATTCTTAGCACTTGATTCAGTTAGCTGTGTGGGAGCTGGATGCTATTGCATGGAGCTGCTGGCAAGGGCACCTCATCTCAGAGCTACCGTAAGTGTGGCATATAGCATCACTTACTCATACAGACTCACGGGGAGAGTCTAACTGAATTCACCCCATAGTATTCAAACATGCTTTTTCTGTCATGCAAGCAGAAAATGTCTCCATCAGACATCTTCGGGGCATTGGCTAGCAAATGGGGTTCCACATTATTTTCTAGAATTAAGGTGTATGCTTATTTCTCCAGTCAGTCACTCAGTTTCTCACCCCCATATTTCCTCTCCCAGTGTAGCTTCATCTACCTGAACTACCTTTCCCTCACCTCACTTCATGGGATAAGATGAAGTGAGAGCTTTGCATAAGTGCAGGATGTCTTTTTGACCAGAGCATCTGCCTCCTGCCAAGGTGTCTCCTAAGTCTGTCCAGGAAAAGAGGGAACGTCCTTATTTTTCTCCATTGGGGAATACATTAAGTTCACTTGACTGCACAGGAGATGCTACCTATTTGGCCATAAGGGTTCCATACATCAGGGGAGAATTGGGGCAATTCTCCATTCTTCTGATGTTGGGGGACCCGGGAAATCCAACATGTTAGAAATCCTCGATTTGCCAAATCTCCCGTCTGATAGCCTGCATTAGTCTCTTTCCCCTAATTTGCTTTGGAGATAAATAATCAAACATTCAGTAACATTTCCCATTATGACCTTGACAGGAGGATCTGGCTTTGTTTGTAATGAGTGGTTGAAGCTTCAAACTGGTACAGAAAATAAAATAGTAGTAATATTTTCCTAGATCAGTTTTTCATATTACAAGTATAGGTTCACCTATAAATAATTTACTAATCCAGTTCAAACTTTAAATTATCTTCTATTTGTTTTTAAACAGTGACTGGGTTTTCCTATAGGACCTCCAGTAGAAATGAGCTCATTATAAAACCATCTCCTTCACTGTGATGGATGAGTTGCGGAATGTAGTTATGAAGGCTTCTGTGTGCAGCTAGAATTCAGGGCTATTATTTCTTGGCGTACAATGTGCTGTTCTTGGAAAAGCCTTGCCTTTCACTATGAATGTCATTTATTTCTCGAACGACAAAAAAAAATGTTTATAACGGCGCATTACTTGGTCGTTGTTCTGTAACTTGAACTCCATAGGGCTTTGGTTTTTTTTTTGTATCTATCAAATATGATTGACAACATGGTCCTCATGATGTCACTGTGGCCAATCGCAATTGTTTAAATTACTTCAAAAAAATAAAAACAAAACCATCATACCTCATACTACAGAGCAAGAAAAGTGGCTGCGCTGTGTCAGCAGCTATATAAAATAGAGAGCACAACGTATAAAATGTAAAGAATTTATTCTCTTAATCAATATAGTTATAAAACATGTAGGTTAATAATACACCTATATCTGTCTCAGGTGATATAAAGGTTCAGCCGTGTGAAAAAAATGGCTATCCAATATATTAAATCCTAATTGTGCAATAGGGAGGGAACAGGAGAATTTGTAGATGTAGTTCCAGATAAATGTAAACATATACTACCTCTCCGGCAAGGGCTGGTATAAACTTGGCCGGGCGTCCCCGGCTAGTGAGTCCTGCGTTGCCCGATGTTCTGCGTAGAGGAGAGGAGTATTGCGGTGCCCAGTGCCGAGCACCTCCCAATAGAAAGAGATGTGTAATCGTCTCCTGTATTCCTGATCGCCAGCCGGCGATGAAGCAAGCTGCTAAAATGCACATTGTGATTGCATACCTCATACTACACCTGTACGCATTGGGAGTAGGTACATCTTATTCCATTATGTAATCCTACTTTAAAGAGAACCTGTCATCTATAGATAAAATTATTTTCCTACACCGTGCATGTGTTTTAAAGGAAAAAGAAAATGAAGTCCATGAGGTGTATTCAATTAGAGTCGGAAACTGCCGTCTTGTCGGAAAGACAGCAATTTCCGACTGGAATAGGTGGAAGGGGTTCCAACCTATTCAGTTTGGGATCAGTTTTTCTGACAAGTCGGGAAATCCGACTTGTCGGAATACACGCAGATCGGCAGCTTTAGCAGCCGAGCGGCGTGTACTGTCGGAAGCGGGGCCAAACCCGACAGGTTTTAGCCCCGTTTCCGACAATGTCAATCCGACTTTTAAAAAGGTCGGATTGACACTGTCGGGAATGGGCTAAACCTGTCGGGTTTGGCCCAGCATTGAATAGAGTGCTGTCGGGTCCTTTCCATCAGAAAGGACCCGACAGCAATTGCATATACCCCCACATCTCTGTCCATCTGGAAGAGCACACATAAGCGTGATGTCACGGGTTTAGGATGTGGGCGGGCCTGCCACGGGACGGCATAGAGCCCTGTTACAGTGCTATTGTTCTTATACATTTTTTTTTTGTCCAGGGCTATGATACTTCAGATGCTACCAATGGAGCAAAGAATGACTTAATTCCAAGAGATGGGAGCCCGCCCCCCTCGCCGCAGCTCCAGCCTCGGCCAACCTTCTCCCCAATGAGCTTTCAGACTTTGCCACTCAACATTCCAGAGCATTTGGCCTCAGAGCAAATGGAGGGAATGTTGCATCGCAAGCATGAGATGGAATCCCACTTAAAGAAGGCTGCCAACCGGTGAGACAATTCATGTGATTCTAAAGAGAAAATGCTGCCTGTCCCTTTGTCACAATTCCAATAATACATCATGAGCTCAAATTTGTAATTATAGAGCTTGTAACTGAGCCCAGTCTGCTAAGTGACTGGATCTTTTATCTACACACAGGTCCTGGCAGAATGTGTATTGCGTTTTAAAAAAAGGTAGTTTGGGATTCTACAAAGATGCAAAGAGTGCAAGCAGCGGCATCCCTTATCACGGTGAGGTTCCTGTCCAGCTGGCCGGTGCCCAATGTAGTGTGGCCCATGAATACAAGAAGCGCAAGAATGTCTTCAAGCTCAGGTGAGAGACGGGAAAGATACAGTGCTAAGAGGCATTACATTTGTATATTGAACTGTTGGTTATTTACTCAGCTTTTGATAAAGTCTGTGAATTCTACCTATTTTGTCTTTGTTACAGAGCATTGTGATAGCTCCCGCTAATACGGTTTTCAGACTTGTAGAATGTTCATGTGTATTGTTCATGTAAACAAGTGGAAACAGGATGCATAAGTAGTTCCTTGGTGTGTGTATATAAAGATCAGACCATTAACCCATTGCTGTAAAGTGCAGTATATGGATATTAGAAGTCACAGAAGAGTTTTGTAACCTATAAAGAGCAGAATGTATCCGGTATCACATTTTGAATGTGCTACATCCTGTCACTTACTAGATATGCATAGCGATGTTTATTAACACTGCATGCAGATTTGCAATTATTTACGCAGAGGACAGATTTTCCGATAAGAGCTGTTCTATGGATGTACGGACTTCTGGGTGATGCCTAGAAGATGCCAGGATGCCTACTGTGCATACGGCAGGCAGTGGGAGAGATTCTATCGGACTCTTCTTGGAAAATGATCCGAAAAGAATTGCATAGGCTTCAAGTAGGCAACGCCATCTATAGATGGCATTGCCTGTCTGGTACAAGCTCCGGAAAGTCACAAATAGGAAATGTGGTTAAACAGCAGTTTTCAGAGGTTTGACTGCATTTTGCCATTTGTACCACTTGTACGTCCTGCCAAGAAGCACACATACCTGTGGTCTAAGTGCTTTATGTAAAAAGAAATTTGGGGTGAATTCTCGTATCCTTAATAATTTATAATAGGTGGTGCATTATCTCTATACTACACACAAGTACCGATTTTATCTAATTTTTTTTATTTCTCACCCACACCCTGATGTGTGCAAGAACACAGATCGGATACTAACGCTAGGTATGGCAGTAGGAGGCGGACGATAAAGTGATGCTTCAGGCCGCTGAATGAAGGAAACTGCCATATTTGTGTAGCTTCTCCTGATATACGAATGGCTCATTTGATATAATGTAGACTATTTCAAATTACATGGTTTGCTTTTTAACCAGATACTACTGTAAAATAACCCAGCTGAGCTCTTATGATAATCAGTGTTTCTCTATAATCTTTTCTACCCACAACAATATGCAGTCACTGCACAAAGTGCCATCAAATCTGTTCTGCAAGATTTATTTATTTATTTATTGTTTTGTATTGTTTTAATATCCCACAGTTTATCGGATGGGAAGGAATTTCTTTTCCAAGCAAAAGATGAGGTATGTGTGTGTTTTGTTATTACAGTCCTAGCCTGCAGAGGAAGCCAGAGGGATTCAGGAAGATTGTGGATATTTGTGTAAAAAAAAAAAAAAATGGGAAGAGGTTAAATAGTATCATTTTTACTTTCCTGAAAAGCTGTTCTAGTGACATCACTATCCATTGGGAAAACCAAACAGGGATTATAATATTTCTCATGCTGCAAATGTTACAGAGAAAAGGATCATTACAAATAGCCCAAATGTGATGTAGAGCTCTTTCATTAACAGTAGGTCAGTGGCAGCTATAGATTTACAGTATTATTCTTATTAACATTTACAACATAAGTATAGGTTTAGTAAACAGAAGGAAAGTTGCTTGATCAATTTAGAAGCAGCAGAAGATGGGCGGTATTTTGCTTGCGATGCATCCTGCCACTCTCCGCATGCATAGCGGCATTTAACAACACCGTATGCATGAAGACAGCTCATGCGGTAAGAGCTGACCTTTGCGATGATGGGACTTCCAGGTTTAGGACCTGGAGTCCTATCTGCACATGCTTCGAAAGACGTGCACACGGTGGCGGGTGCTGGAAGGGATCTGGTTGGATCCTTTGCAGCGGGGAGGTGTGAAAGAAGTCCATAGGCTTCTATAGGACAACATCATCTGAAGAAGGCGTTGCCCACAGCATCTAAGCCCTGGAATCTATCACAATCTGGGGCTTGGTGCATATGCGGTACATAGCCAAACCTCCGGAAACTGCATTTTCAGAGGTGTGGCCGCAGTTCCCGCCCAATATGTTAAAGAGAAGGGCTTCTTGAAAATGGAAAGGAACGGAATTCCCCAGCTCTTTACTTCTAGCCGGCACATAACTTGTAATAAAAAGCAGAATTCTGTTACATACATTTGCAAATCTTGATCCACCATTTCCAAGGTGCTTCCACTACTAGTAAGGTCCTAATTCTAGACAATGAGGGTAACCACAATGGGTCATAAATAATAATTTAGTTCTAATTTTAGAACAACGTTTACTAGAAGGTACTGGAGAATTTTCAGCAGACATTAGAAGTACCAAGACACAAAAAGCAGCTGCAATCCTATATAATAAAAGACTAACGCTGCTCCTCAGCTCTGTGGGGAAAATTAAAGCGTTATGCACGCAGGCGGCCACTAGCTGGCGTCTGACTGAGCAATACAAGTGTTGCTTGGCGCTGACATTACTGTTACATTTTTTCTGTCATTTTGACAGGCTGGTGACTAGTTCTCCAATAATTGCCCAAATAAACACTAATATACACAATGCAAGTTGCTTGATCAATTTATTAATAGCAGAAGGTGCACAAAAGAGAGTTCTTACAACATGGAAAGTAGCAGAATTCCCCAGCACTCAACTGCTAAATCTAATTTTTGTGAAACCTCATTGAATCTCCATTTTAGTGACCATTCCGTAGTGCAGTTATGTCAACATCCACATCGGGGAAATTTCAGTTATAGGCCCATATGTATTAAGCCTTAAAAAGTGATAAAGTGGATAAAGAGTGATAAAGCACCAGCCAAACAGCTCCTGTCATTTCTAAAACACAGCCTGTTACATGGCAGTTAGGAGCTGATTGGCTGGTAATTTATCACTCTTTATCCATCTCCACTGTATCACTTTTTGAGGCTTAATACATTTGGGCCTTAGGTCTTTATCTGCTGAAAGGCTTATTCTAAAGAAAGTCATTATTAACTTGTTCTTTCTCACTTTTTGCACCAGGCTGAAATGAGCAGTTGGATGAGAGTGATCAATGCCTCACTGCCTTCCTCCCTTGGTGACACATCCGACCGTTCTCCAGGTGTACCCAAGGGTATGACACGGGCAATGACTATGCCACCTGTGTCCCCCAATAGTGCCACAGAGGGCACAGTGACACTGCGCAGCAAGGAAGGAAAAGAAAAGGACAGAGAAAAGCGGTTTAGTTTCTTTAAAAAGAAATAAATTTACTGGTTGTCATGGATACAGGTTGCTCTGTTCAGATCATCACTGCTAATATGGCCCTGTCAAGCCAACAGCATGGGACCTTTGGGAGAGGGTGGGGCTTGGGTGGTTGTGTGGGTAAATAAAGACCACAGCATTTTATATATAATTATTATATATGCATAACATGCACCTCCAATGATGAATTGACTTTGAGGCTTTTAAAATGCAACGCAAATTGTGGGATCCCAGCCGGATGCTCCTGTTACACTGAATGAAATCAAGACGTCTTTCAGGATCCTTGTTATGAGGCATAGGAGCCAGTCATGAGGGGGTCATTAATCCATCACCTATAAATTCTTTTGTCTCAGTGGGGTCTTCCATTGTCTCTACGCGCATGTCCAGCCATAGTCTCTAACATGACATCAGGCGTTAGAGGGGCAGTGCACATTTAGCAGCGTATAATGGAGATGGAGATGCAATAAACTGAAAGAACTCAGTTGTGTTACGCCTCTCACTGACAAGTCAAATGTTTCCTAATGTCAGGTCTATTTTTTACAGGCTAATGAGTGTATAAACATTGTACTGCAGAAGTGTAACCTTGCACACACTATTGCTGCCTGATTAACAAAAACATACTGTATATGCTACTTAATAAACTTGATCTCTGCAACTACATGCACAATATTGCACATCTATAATGAAGAATTTCCAAGCACTAAATACTGGCAACAACTCATGTTTCTAAGCTTGTTATTAGTACAGCATGTAGGAAGTCTGTGAGATAGAAGTGGCTTAATGTCTCCTAGCAAATATTATACAAGGTTTCAGATAACTGTTTAAAGGTACATATTAAAGTTAATTGACGCAAGCTTGGAACCTTCAGAAAGCAGAGCTTCCTTTTATACCTTTTATTGAGATGTCATTGGTAGTAGTGCTGCTTTTATTTCCATGCCACTGAAATGCATTTGGCTACTGTATTTTTAAAGCCAGAATTTTCATACTTAGCGAATGATTGCGGGCGTAGGCCAACATGTAGTCTGTGACGGCATTAAAACGCTCACAATTTATATGGCCAAAAACTCAGTTTTGGATGTCTTATATTATGTACAATCTAGCCCCAAAACGTTTCTTGGCCTGAATGCTAGACCCCATGTATTTGACAGGCACCAGTTGTCTTGCTAAAATGTAAGTGAATACTTGGACAAGGTCCCAATGGCACCACATAATAACTGGACAGTAGGCTGCCTGATTCACTGCACTCCACTCACTCCTGCCAGACCCCATAGTGTCACTCAGACAGCTGTTCAGGAGCATGCAGAACCCTCCAGCTAGTGTGAATACATAAGCTTTTGGAACTTAATATACTCCACCTAAAACCAAAGCCTTTAGTTTGGACTGGAATGATCTTTTAAGTGAACCAACAGCAACAAAATATTAGTGTACCAAAGCTGGATTGTTTCATGTGCATGTTTCCCGTCTACTCCATCACATTACTCTCTGGGCCTGATTCGGATTTGGAAGCAAGGCACAAAAGCACTTAAATTTGTATCTGGAACAAACCATTTTGCAATGCAAGGGGAGGAAATACATTTATATATTTTTCTGTGCAAGGTAATACTGTCTGCTTTTGCAAGTAGCCCACACGTGTTAGACAGCTTGCATGTTACACTGCAATTTAGATTTCAGTTTGGACACACCCCACCCAAATCTAAATCTCTCTGCACATGTTACATCTGCCCTACCCGCACTGCAACATGGTTTTGCCCAGTTGTTTGCTTTTTTGGTATGCTTCCACATCTGAATAACCCTTTCTGTATACCCTTAATGATTCATGTAAATTGTGTTTTATTATTAAGTTGCTTCGCAGTTTCTGCAGCGCAGTACAGGGTAAATACAAAAACAGTGATACTGACACAGTAGGACAATGACTGTAAATTGACTGATCTGTGGGGAAAGTGCAGCGTAAGAAATAATTAACTAGGTGCAGACAATGGCTATGGTAAGGGTTGTTCCCTGTAACTTGACAGCAGTTGAAGGAGGGAGGGGGAAATTACAGCATTGAGTTAAAGGAGATAAGTCAAGAGTCACTGAAAGGAACAAGGAGAGAAAACAAGAGGCACTGATAGCTAGAATTGTGCAGGGTATGAAACATAAGGAAGGAGGGCCCTGCCTGTAAGAAGTTACATGCTAAGAGGAATGGTAAACAGTCGGAGGTAACTAAGTACGTTTATATAAATATACATTAATTCAAAACCGTTTAATTGCCTAAGTACCTTATAGGTAATGATACCTCTCTTTGCAGTGTTTGTGGTGTGTGCTGCTTTTAAGAACAAAAGGTGCACCAAACCAAAGCTGTTTTTGCCTTTCCTGTCTTATGCCTGCTGTGTAAAGCAGATCTATTCATCTAATTTTAGGTCAGTACCCTGACTACAACTCGATCTCCTAATGGAATGTATCAGCAACCATAAACTACATACATCAATAATACAACAACTACACCCTGTGTTAGGATCATGCTCTGTTTTGTAGGTTGTGTTCTCGGATAATCCTGCAGCCAGAAAACAGGCAGAAGAGGGAATGTAATGGAAGCCGTTTGCCACAGGATGAAAAGGGGCAATTTTGTTTTCATAGGCAAAACCCCTTCAAATCCAAAAAAATAAAAAAAAATCATCCTTTTGTAAACTCGGACCCTCTTACATTCCCCCACATAGACTTTATGGCTCTGTGCCCTCTTTCAACATTTTCTCAAGTGAATGCATGAAAAACAATTGAAAAAGAGAAAACACTGTGACTGTTTCCAGCAACTAGTTCCATGATTCGGGTTCCTGCGTGCATCAAATGCTCAGCCCTATGTCAGGAAATTGTGTATGCGCCATGTTCTAGTGGTCTGTGCTCACTCTTGGTTTACACTGTATTATCACCTTTGTAAACAACAAACACCTTCAGGCTTCCAGATCAATGATCACAGGGTCTCTAGAATTTATTAAGGGTTTTGTTCCACGTGGAAATTGGCGTTACAAACTGCTTATACTGGAAATAACCTCTTACTAAATGTGTATTCCACATAAAACACTAGAAATAGTTTTTTATTTTGTAGCAGCAGAAATCTACAGTTTTTATTTTGCCAAAGTGGGTTGTTGGTTTTATTTTACTATTCATATATAAGAAACATAATGGTACATTGTTTCCTTCCAGTACCGTTTTGAAGTTGCTGTAAGTAAATGTTGTTTAATCACAAAGCTCTGATTGTGTCTGCTAATGGCAAACTAAACGAGACTGCCCGATTTCGGCCATTCGGGCCGAAATATCGGATGAAATCGGGCATTTTGGATGTGTTTTACATCCGATCCGATGCGCGTTCCCGTGAGCATCGGGTCGGATCCCCTAGATCAGGCCTGGCCAACCTGTGTCTCTAGCTGTCGTAAAACTACAAGTCCCATCATGCCTTGCCGCAGTTTTGCTGTTAGGGAATGCTAAAATTGTGGCAGGACATGCTGGGATGTGTAGTTTCACAACATCTGGAGAGCCACAGGTTGGCCAGGCCCTGCCCAAGATTGAATGTGCTGCACTCGTAATATGTCGGACCCCGCAGGCATGGCTGGGATCACACAAGATAGGACATACGATGTATCTTATGCGATCCTGCCGCCCGGGAAGCTGCTGGGATGATCGCCTGCGACATGAGGGTCCGACATGTCACAGTAGTGTATTCACTTGCCAAAGTCACATTAGATGTGACGTTGCGTAAGATTCCCCCCCCACCCGCAAAGGATATGGTTCATATACTGAACAATATAGTTTGCTTCTCGTCAGTGACTGCACCCGACCACATACAGGTGCATGCTGTCTTGTACAATATCTTTAGATTTCAAGGTGAAAACTGCACACTGAATACACACTGAACGATACATCATCGCATCAGCCGATCTATCGGGTGCACATAAGCAAGTGTGTACGGAGTGTAACTCAATGGCATTTTATTTGTGGTTATAACTCTGTATCTAGTCATTATCGGCATACAACATCTTCGCTACTGTCAGGATTTGGATTAGAAATGGATTATATATTAGTGTTTTAGAATTGTTTATATTTTTCAATGCCATGCAGCCATAATTGAGGAGTTAGCTCCTTAGCCTGTGGCCTGACGTCTGTAGTGTGACTGCTCCTTCTCTTTTTCCTGTTGCTTAAGTGTGTGAGCCGAAAGGGTAGAGAGTCCATTATTTCTAGAAAAGTGTCTCTCCTGTTCCTCCTGAATCTGAATTGTATGCCTGTGTAAACAAGCAGACACAGTGGTGACTCTAGGGACACAAGGTTGTACTTCACAGGTTCTAGATTTGTTTCTCTGCTAATGTATTAGTGCACCAGGAGGAGGTCTCCTGCACAATGTGACCCCACGTTTTGGTCATGCTCTGTGCTGGCCTGCGGGGAAGCTGTACACTGCTGAGGAACTTCTGTACTGGGAAATACAGTTTCCAGGAGGATTTCTACAGCATGGAGCCTGAACCCAACCTAAAAAGCAGAAAAACATATGTCTAAAGCTAGGTACACACTATACAATAATACGCCACTTTTATTCTATAGTGTGTATGAACTAGGGTGGCCAATCCCGGGATCAGGATTGGCAGGATCCTGGGATTTAGGCCTAAAATTGTCCGGGATTCAATCCCAGGATTGGAGCTTCCAATCCCAGGGATTTCGGGATTAGAAAGCCACCTTGTTTTTTTCAATGCTAGGCAGCGTTGAGCGTCATCAGGATGCTGAGACACTGCCCAGCTCCCTCCTCCTGGCTCCCCCTGCCCCCAGCTGTGTGCACTGTGCAGCATGACGTGAAGTCAGAGGTCACACTGCGCAGTCTGATGCCAGACACCCGCGCTGCCTGCATCGCACTTCAACGCCTGCAGAAAGTGAACCTGCCCGCACTCCCAGGGGATGGTGTGTAGTTCTGTGGGCGGGCCTGGAAAGGGGGTGGGGGCAATGAAATTTTCAATTTAAAAATCTTCAACCCAATCCCGGGTATCCCGGGATTGATCATTTTTCATTACCGATACCCGGGATTGAGAAAAAGGCCATGGATTGGCCTCCCTAGTATGAACGATTTCCCACAAGCATGCACCTTAAATTTTTCAATCAGTCGGTCAAGACAGGAAAGCTCTGTATCACTCTCCTGCTAGCACACAGTGGTGGTCATTCCGAGTTGATCGCAGCAGCAACATTGATAGCCGTTGGGCAAAACCATGTGCACTGCAGGTGGGGCAGATATAACATGTGCAGAGAGAGTTAGATTTGGGTGTGGTGTGTTCAATCTGCAATCTAAATTGCAGTGTAAGAATAAAGCAGCCAGTATTTACCCTGCACAGAAACAAAATAACCCACCCAAATCTAACTCTCTCTGCACATGTTATATCTCCCCCCCCCCCCCCCCCTTCCTGCAGTGCACATGGTTTTGCCCAACTGCTATCAAAGTTCCTGCTGTAATCAACTCAGAATTACCCCCATTGTGTGGACATTCTTGATAATCTAACCATATTTTCCATGTTATCCTCTTTGTGTGTGGACATATGCAAATTTAGTGTGGCAGAAAATTGTTTCGTTTTTTGACATTGTTCAGTGTGTAGCTCAGATAATGGGGCTTCCGATTTGCCAAAACATTGACCCGATTGTCTGGACGACTAAAAAATTGGACGGTGTGTACCTAACTTTCTGGTGGCTTCATAGGAAATGTTTATCTAAACAAATTCATGGGGGTGGGGTGGGGGGGGGAGGCTGGCAAATATCATTGTGTTTTTGGCAAACCTTTAGGCCAAGATCATAAAGGGCTCTTAAGAGCGGATCGTATTCCTCAACCCAAATAAGTCCGTCTCATGGTATTAATTGCATATTTCTATTTGTTGGGAGGTTATACGTTTTAGTTTTTCATATCTAAAGCTTCGGCAGCAGGGCAGGGTTAAACTGCACCATACTTTTACCATTAAATATTACAATAACGTGAAATTGCTTTTGTTTTTTTTTGTTTTTTTTTTGGGGGGGGGGGGTATTCTTACAAGCAAATTGTCAATTGTTTGAAGTTTTTAAGAAAGTGCTAAAGTACAACCCTGTGCTAAGATTTCTCGCCACTTCCTAAGAACATTGTACATTGTGTATCCTGTGTGAGATTAATATTTTTCCCAATAAATCCTAGTGTTTTCGATTTAAGAGCTCATGGCAATTCTTTAAATGTACTTATATGGTGTAAATTCACATACACACAGTTACCACAGGACATCTATTTTTCACTCTTAACTTTCCATTTTGTATTTGCATGACTTCAGCTTTGAACCAGAGCCTCTTATACTTCACATGCATATTATTGAGATAGGAAATTACAAATATACTTCACACTCAGCCCAGTCCAACATTGGGATGTAATTCTGCCTGAGACCGGCTGCCGTGTGCGAATGCCAGCTAAACTAGGACGTCTTTTTAAAGGGGCAATCACTTACAAGGCAAAACCATGTCTTGTAAGTTATTGCCCCTTTTAAAAAAGTCTGCGTTCGGCTGGCATCCCGCACGACCCGGACGGCATTACATCCCGCCACTTGTATGAGGATGTCAGTCAGTCTCTTCTTAATTAAGCAACTGATTCAGCACCAGACGCTGCCTTGATGCAATAGCAATTAAAGATGTTTTCAGGAGTGGGCCTGAGATGCAGTGCGCATGTCTCACAATGGTGCTGCAGCTCTGGCGTTTCAGGGTTGTGTAGTTTTGCCAGACACTCTGAGTAACCTGACTGTTAGCAGTGGTCGGATCAGGGCCATATTAACCCATGACCGGGCCCCTAGGCCTTCAGGTATTTCAGGCCCCCTCCGGCACTGCAGCGGGATGTTTTGGGAAGCAGAACTTATGCCATCATTTACACTGTCAGTATTCACACAGATACACCGTTGAAATAAAGTCTGCTGTTCTCTTTTCTCGCAGCGCAATCATTCTTCCTTTTTCTTTTTAGTTTTGAAACAGTGCTAGTGCAAAACAAACATTAGCTGACTATGAGTGTGCAAGGTGCCTTAAACCATTGAAGCCCCAGGGTGCAAGTAACGATGCCTCAGCAAAACAATTGACAGGCCCCTAGTCCCTTACATCCTAGTCACTCTTATTTTATTTTTTACATTTTACAGTTTCTTATATAGCGCAACATATTCCGTTGCACTTTACAGATAATATGGCCCTGCCTCCGATGCTGTGACTGATGGTTGGGATGATGATCCAAAGCTGCATCTTCAGAAGCAGGAAGTAGATAAGAGAAGCTGGCAGTGGGCTCCTGCTGCATTTACATATTGTCGCACAGCTGCTGTGTAGAAAGATGCAGCGTTGGCAATATTTGCGACCACCTCTGAATCAGACCCTAACTCGCCTTTTGTTGTTCAACTTTTCAAGTAGGTTACACGCACAACAAAAAGGAATGTCCGAAAACAGCTCAGCAACTTATCTCATAGCAAAACCTTGTCAATAGGTTACTCACCTGCTGTCCACTTTGCTTGGGGTTGAAGTTGCACAAATACTGAGCTTGTCGCTTGCTTTCTAGAATAGTTCAGCCAAATTAAGGTATCTTTCTCTAGCATCCATAAAGGATATTGGGCCTAATTCAGGCCTCTTCATAGCAGCAAATTTGTTGACAGATGGGCAAAACCATGTGCACTGCAGGGGGAGAGGGGGGGGGGGGGGGTTTAGATATAACGTGCAGAGAGAGTTAGATGTGGGTGGGTTATTTTGTTTCTGTGCAGGGTAAATACTGGCTGTTTTATTTTTACACTGCAATTTTGATTTCAGTTTGAACACACCCCACCCAAATCTAACTCTCTCTGTACATGTTATATATGCCTCCCCTGCAAAACACGCTTTTGCCCATCTGCTAACAAATGTGCTGCTATGATCAGGTCTGAATTAGGCCCATTGGTGGAATCTAGTACGATGGGTATAGATGGGGTCCAAAGGAGCCGGTGCACTTTTAATTTCTTCACAACTCTATGCCCCTCCCACAGGCAGTTTAGAAAAAAGTGCCCTCAGGAGAAGATGCACTCTCTGGGAGCTCCAGAGAGTTTTCTTCAGTTTCTTCTAAGACTTATTATTTTCGGTATCCTGTTTGGGCAACAGCATACCTGCACCGTGGGAGTTGGGGGGGAGAGGGGGGCACCAGCCTTGCGATGTGTCAGAGCCGCTGCAGGCCCACTGTCCTGAGAGGTTGTTGTACAGCGGGGCACTGCGCCTTGGCAGTCACAATCGTAGCACGCCGCACACCCCTAACAATAGCCTGAAGGTGACGACAGTGGGGAGTACAAACAAGGGGCCCCGCTAAGGGGGTCCCCCGTTTCAAGGTGCGGCTGACACGCAGGAGAGGCATATGGGACCGTCCTGGTACACTGGCTAGCGGTGGCTTAAACTAAGACTTGTGTGATGTTTTTAAGCTGTGTGTGAGACATTGCCAGTATAAAAAAAACACTGTAGCGCCGGCGCCACCTCAGAGCGGGACCAGCAGCGTTTTGTTACCTTCCTCTACTTACAGCTGCAGCAGCAGACACACACAGCACCTCCATACTCTCAGGAAACGCTGGAAAACTGGTAGAGGGTGCAGCAAAGGGAGAGAGCCTCTATTGAGAACAACCTGTGTCCTGTAAAGGACAGTAATCATAGGTGTTTCACCCAGAGCCGGCCATAGGCATAGGCAAACTATGCAATTGCCTAGGGCATTTGGTATGCCTAGGGGGCATCAGCAGCTTCTGCTGTGTAAAATGATATGCGGCATGCCTATATTCTATATGTAGCATTTCATATGCAGATACAGCCACAGTCTCACACAGTATATAGGCATGCTGCATATCAGTTTAATCAGCAGAAGCTGCTTGTGCATCCTAGCCCCATAGCAATGCAAATAAGATGCATTTTCATAAAACAAAATGTGCCAGACGTTAGCATTGAGGCAAGATTTATGAGGACACATCTGTATCCAGGCAGAGGCAGAGGTCTCAGTGTTAGTGGCAATGTGAGTGGGTTGGTTGTGCAGTAGTGTTCGGAATATGTATAAGGAGCATTGTGTGTCATGTAAAAATGCATTAATAATGTGCAACATATGTGTAAAGGGGCACTGTGTGTGTCATTATGTGTATAAGGGCATTAATAATGTGCGGCATATGTGTTAAAGGGCATTAATAAAGGTTGTCATAATGTGTAAGGCGCATTATGTTTATAAGGACATTAATGTGTCTCGTGTAAGGGGCATTACTGTGTGGAATTGTGTATAAATTCATTACTAATGTGTGGCATTATGTGTATAAGGGGCTCTACTATGTGGCGTTGCATATAAAGGGCACTACTGTGTCGTCTAATGTGAATAAAGAGCAATATGGTGTGTTGTAATGTGAATAAGGAGCAATTCAGTGTGATGTATTGTGAATAAGGGGCTCTACTGTGAGGAGTAACGTTTATAAGGTAAAGTGATACTACTGTGGGATGTAATATGAATTATGGACACCATCGCATGATAAAATGTGAATAAAGTTGTAGTACTGTGCGGTGTAATTGGAATTGGGGTTACTAATGTGTGGCCATGCCCCTTGCCAACAAAAACACACCCCTTGTTGGGCTGTGCGCCAAATGTGCGAACTGTTCCTATATAAAATATTGGGGGTACAAACACCAAAATAAGGACTGCTATGGGTGAGGGGTGATGGTGCTGGCAAAGAGGTGCAAGGTCAGAGACGGAACCAGCGGTGGTACTAGGGGGCACCAGCCAAAATCTTGCCTAGGGCATCATATCGGTTAGGGCTGGCTCTGGTTTCACCTTGTAATATTAGCTTGCAGCCTCACTGGGGCTGTTTAGCTTGGGTGTGCTGGTCCTTTCTTTTTGTCTCCCTCTAGCATACAGTAAGGACATGCTTGCTAATTTATTACTTGTCTGTGTGTATGTGTATGCAGGGCCAGTGCTAGGGTGTTCGGCGCCCCCCTGCAAACTATACATTTTGCGCTCTCCCATACTTTACAAAGGGACAGTGCACGTCGAAAAAGGGATGTGGTCTCACAAGGAAGGGATGTGGTCTCACATACAATTGTACCCCCATTTAAAATGCCCCCAGTAGTGGCGCTGCTTACACATAACACCGCAGTTGTAGCACAGCTTACACATAATGCCACAGTAGTAGCGCCGCTTACACATAACGCCCCATTAGTAGCGCAGTTTACACGTAACGCCCAGTAGTAATGCAGCTTACATGTAACGCCCCAGTAGTAACGCCCCAGTAGTAGCGCAGCTTCCGCGTAACGCCCCAGTAGTAATGCAGCTTACATGTAACGCCCCAGTAGTAAAGCCCCAGTAATAGCTCAGCTTGCACGTAACGCCCCAGTAGTAATGCAGCTTACATGTAACGCCCCAGTAGTAACACCCCAGTTGTAGCGCAGCTTACATATAGGGCCCCAGTAGTAACGCCCCAGTAGTAGCACAGCTTACATGTAACGCTAACAGAAGTCCAGTTTATTCACACACACACACCCTCCCCCGCACACATACATAAATACACATACACACACACACACACACTTACTCTCCCTGGCTGGCAGGATCTGGAGCAGCATGTCCTCCTCTGTGGCACTGCAGTCTTCTGGTCCTGTGTAGCCCCGCCCCCTACGTCCGTTTAGCTCTGTCCCCTCTGTCCGTGTAGCTCCGTCCCTCCATCCGATCTGTCACAAGAGGAGGCTTTCAGCTGCCGTCGCCGCTGCCTGTCATACAGTGACAGGCACGGCGGCCGGCAGCAGCAGGGGGCCCAGGCGCAGCAGCAGGGATGCAGAGCAGGTGCAGTGCCTCTCCTGCCTGGCGCCTACCTGCTCTGCATCCCTTTGCTGAGCGGGTAGCGCTGGGCCTGTGTGTATGTAAGTGTGATTTACTGTGACCATGGTAAAACACAAATTATGCAGTGTGTGTCGCACCAGATTCTCTCCCTTATCATCTGATTCTGTATCATGTGAACAATGCAGCCAATCTTCACAACTCAGTGAGGGGGTTGGGAGGGAGGGTCAAGCGCCCTCCTGGCTAGGCGCCATCAAATATGTCATCTCAACTCACTGATAATGCACAAAAAAACTCAGCTACTGCAACAGGCTATTGCAGACCTCGCTGCCAGGGCAGATGCTCCACAGCCCCCCCCCCCCTCTTCCCTTACTCGGGACCACAGAAATGGGGGTTGCCCGATTTACGCTCAGATTCAGATGAAGAGGTACAGGAGGACTGGGAGGACTTGGATCCCATTAGTGGGGATTCCCCTTCTGCCCAGGGTATTGAACCCCTCATTCTAGCTATACGGGACGTGTTAAAGCTCCCTCCAGAGGACGCTGCGACACAGCAGTCATTCTTCTTTACACAGAATAAGCAGTGTCACTTTCCCTGATTCTGCACCGTTAGATGATCTATTTAAGTTAGCCTGGAAAAATCCAGATAAAAAATACCAAGTGTCAAAAAGGTTTCCATTTGCTCCTGAAGGCAGGAAATTCTGGGAAGAACCCCTGGCTGTTGACGTATCAGTCTCTCGCCTATCTAAAAAGGCGGTCCTGCCTGCCCCAGGCTCCTGTACCATAAAGCACCCTGGGGACAGAAAGATAGAGACTACGCTGAAGTTTATCTACACTGCAGTGGGTGCATCACAAAGGCCGGTCATAGCAGGTTGCTGGATGACCCATGCCATTCATACATGGGCTACTCAAATTCAGCCCCTGGTTACTACGGTGACTCTCCTAAGGCACATTCAGCACACTGTTGCTCGGCAGCACATTTTAAATGCAGTAAAGGCAGTCACGGATGCAGTGTGCAGTGGGTGGTACTGCTTACCTACTGCCAAATTCTTAAGGGTACTCCGTACCCGAGCTTACCTGCATACTTGCAACACTGCTGGTAACGCACCAGCCAATCAGCTCCTGTAATTTTTTAATTTCGTAATGATTGGCTGGTTCGTTATCACCATGCACTTATCACTTCATTATCCCTTATCTAGGTTAATACATCTGCCCCATTAGCTTTTACCAGCATAGCTTTGCTATTGACCTGAATAAGAAGCCGGAGCCCCTCTGTTCTTGCTGAAATTAGTACTCTTCTAAACTGCAGGATTTATAGAAACATTACTGCTAACAACTCTTAAGATAATCAAAAGTAACAGTTGAATTCACAACAGAGACCTACATTTGTTGCACTGCAAGGAATGTAATCACCAGTCATATGTGGCACCCCACTAAGGGATCATTTGGACACATTAGGATCTGCCACTCAAAAGATCTTTGTCGTACACTGCTCTCCCCTCACAGCATGTCATTCGTCACCACTTAAAACTTCTCTGCACTGTTCCCTCACTCAACTCCTGGCTGGCTCCACACACACTGCTCTGATCTGGCAGTGCTTCCCCACCACACCGTCCGTCACTCCGTTCTAAATCAAGTGGTTCCTCTGACCCTCTACATTTATGGACACTCTCAAATTATAACCTTAGTTGCTCTAGACCAATATATGGTCATATAATAGGTTTCCACTTAATCAAACTTTGGTAATTCTCCACCAAGTTTATTGGTCTCCACCTTGGGTTGGCATCCTATTACGATATTACAGCACACCATGCCTCTGTTCTCCTAATATTCTGCAAACAGATGGAACTCACAAGACAACTACTTCCACCCGGTGGAACGCTCAAGAGAGACAGTTCCTCACTTACCACCTACCATTCCCACCCGGTGGATCGCATACAGCACTTCCGGTTCCTGATAAATCCGGACTGGAAGTGATAATAAAAGAATCTACATCCGCCGGTGGAACACTGTCACCGCTTACCACTTCCACCCAGTGGAACGCATACAGCACTTCCGGTTCCGGACAAGTCTGGACCGTAAGTAATTCTATTGGACAGAGGAAGGTTTAAATACTTCAGACTGTTGCCCCTAGTATGCAGCCTTGAGGAAGAGACCAGGTTGTCCCGAAACGCGTTGGAGGTAACCTGCGGTGCCATTATCACACACGGACTTTGGTTGGACTTATGGGAAATAGACGCTGGGAGCCTGAGCAGGGTATTTTCCTGGGATACCCTGCCTTTCTACACCCTCGGCTCCACTCACCTTACGGGTACGATTCCTGTTTCCCATATAGCCTTTTCTTAGCATATTTGTTGTCAGAAGTTTGTCCATGTTTCATGTGTTTTTATGCTTTATATTGTTCTGGAATAAGCACCTTTTATATTCACTCCTACTATTGATGTACTTTGCCATACATCTAGAGTGATTACACCTTCACCTTTCTGACAATAGATGTACTTCACCATACATCTTAAGCGATCACACCTTCCATATTAAGGTTCATCATAGTGTACACCTCTTGGGATCAGCGCCAAATAGGGAATAGTCACCTTCTCGTATCTTTTCTTTGGAGAGTGCCCCTCCTTTACATGGAACTGATAAATATAAATGTATATATATATATATGTGTATGTATATATATATATATGTGTGTGTGTGTGTGTGTGTGTATATATATATATATATATATGTGTGTGTGTATATATATATATATATATATATATATATATATATATATTTCAGATATAAGTACTTAACCAACCTATTTCCAGTCAGGAAAGAATAGTGTCTCAATTATCAGAGGTTATCCTGTCACTTGAACGAAACATTCCCGAACCTCTCAGAGAGCAATAGGAGGAAAGAAGACATAGATATTTTGATTGTTAAAGGCATTAAAGGAAAGCTTGATAGTCAGCAACTGCTTATCTGCTGTGTAAAGGGTACCGACAGCTCTCCCAGTGACATTTAGTGTCGTGCAAAGGAGGAGCCCTAAGGTGAGCAAGAAGCTAAGCAAGGAGACCTAGAGCCACTTAGAATAGACTCAGCCTATCGCTGCAAACCTTACATATTTAATATACAATGGGTGGAGCTTGCACTGTCGTCCCAGAATTTACAGCACTGACATCAGTGGTGGGACAAGGCAGAGAAGGAGATGGTTTATTCTCCTCAGCGCAATCCTTTTGACAGCATCAATCTGGGGAAGGCCTGCCCAGAGGTGCGGCCTGACAAAGATTGGCATTGGCGGGTGGAGCATGCCCTGTTGTAAGTCTAATTGCTGATCTTCTGTTTTCATCACTTTGTGATTATACTTGAAATTCCATAGTGAAACATGGGAATTCAGCTAGTAGTAAAAAAGGTGCAAAGCTTACTGCAGGAAACTAAAGTTAAAAAAAATGCATAAAAAACAGCGACCATCTTAGTGTCAATCAAACAACTAAATAAGATGTTTTGCTATTAATTCTGGTAGCAACAAATATGAGCATACTCATGCTGACACCTTATTGGATACATTTTTTGGCATCACAACACTTGATTGGCTCTCAGAACAAAAACTGTTATTGGTCAGTTTTGAGTTTAAGAAATCCACTCTCTTTACATAACAAAGTCTCCATATCTTTATTTAGCTATAACTTTTCATGGAATAAAGATAATTCATCGCGGTGAACTGCATTATATAAAAAAAAATATCTTTCCAGTAAAATATACCTTCATAGGATTTTATTTCAAAATAATACAGTTATAATACTATTAAATCCTAAAAACACAAATTTTCCAAAAGGTCTCAACAATTTTGGCCAGTAGTCCCAACCCCCCCCCCCCCCCACACACACACACACACACACACACCCACACCCACCACACACACACACACACCTTACAGAATTATATAGACAGTGCTTTCAGCAGATCTACCGGAGTATGGTGGGCGAAAGAAAGAACGGCCAGTCTATCAGTGACATTACTTCTTAACGCTGATCCCATGTCCACGACATGCCTTTAGGTAATCCAATTGGCCATTTGTCAATAACTGATTGAGGCCCCAACTCTCCCTCTAAGTACACCATAATAGGGCCGGCCAGACAGCCAATGCCCCTGACTCCTAGTAGGGTAGGTCAGACTAGATCGGTGCATTGAGAAGGGAGCGCACCTCCATAAAGCAGCGCAATAGCCACAAGGCTGCAGTTCTTTCCCGCCACAGATAGGTTGACAAACCCCAACAGGCAAAAGAAAAGAAAAAACTTAAGGGGAACCGAATGAGGGAGGGAGGGAGGGTGGAAATCCAGGAAAGAGAGGCAGGCCCTTTCTAACACATTGCCTAACATGTTCTCAGCTCCAAGCATAAACCACTCCCTTAAACCTAACTGGCTAAACTCCTTAGTCTAAATAACCTAAGAGCAGGGCTCTTGGGACAGAGTCAATTAACTCTACCACAGCAGTGGATGTGCAGCAGAGCTCTGTTGGAAGAGCAGCGCTCACACTTGGATCCCACTTTGAACCACACAGGTGCTGCTGTACATGCAGGTGCCTCTTCAGGGCTTGGAGCCCAGAGGCAGGTGTCTCCATTGCCTTTGGGAGTTACGCCCCTGTATACATACACACACTTACATAAATAAGTATATAACCCTTTGTTAATAAGGACCAGTATGACTTAACTTCTGTATATGCACTAATAATGCGGAAGCCGAGTCCACTCAATCTTAGAGCTTACAAGCCAATTTATCATGAAATATATATATATGCCATATTTCCCTGGTAACACCTATTTTCCAAGGATACCTGCAAATATCACTCCAATGTATGAAAGAGGGATCGCAGCAGATCCCTCCATTTCTGACAGCAGCCACAAAAGGTTTCTATTGTCAGATTTACCAGTTTGGCCCTTGCTTCTAATACCATCTGTAGATGTGGGCTACATTTTGCAAATATTGCTGCCACAGTTATTGCCGACACACATTCGTGGTTCATATACCATGCATGCTCAAGAGTCCCGCTAGAGAAGTATGCTGCAATTACATCATAGAGGCGACCTCCAGTGATGTCAGATAGCGGTTGGGGCTTACACTGCTCTGCAGAGAATAAAAACTGAAGTGCATTGGGTGGGGCTGAACATAACCTATCTGCCCATTCTTCCACCTACAGACCTGGAGGTACCCTTGTTTGAAAGAGATGAGCTTCCTGTTTAAAACTGTGTGCCCTCTTAAAAGTTATTGCCTGGTGATTAGTGTGATTCAATAAACTCAGGAGCATACTTATTTGAAAAAGAAAAGTCATTGCTTATCGCAGCAAGCAACTCTGATAAGGAAGTATACTTTTTGAAAGCCCCCACTGCCAATGATTATTAGGCCCCTTGATCTTGTTAGAAACCAGGGCTGGATTAAGCCTTTAGGGGGCACTTAAGACAGAGATGCCCCGCTCTTGTCAGCAACACATACCTTGCTGTGCCTGCTGTGTGTCTGCCTCCTCAACCCGCACCTCCATAAGGCAGCAGAGCAGGTCCTACCTGCACTCCTGCAGCAGGGGGCAGAGTCCAGAGCCTTAACTCGTGCCACATGGGAACCAATTCTGCTCATCTCCAGCCTCCATCACCAGCAGCAGTGAAACAGCTGTTGCTGCCAGGGGCTGGGAGGCTACTTTCGGCCTGGGGGCCAGATGTAAGTGGCCATGACTTTGCTATCAGAGCATTGCAATGGTAAACAGACGCAACAAAAAAAACAACAACTGTAGACGTGGTCTGTCTAATGTGAATGTGGTTTCAACAGCCAATAAAATAAATAAAAAATTGGTACAATACAACCAGTGGCAGATTTTGCCTATGGGCTACAAGAACCCCCCCCAATAAAATCCGCCACCTCAGTGATCTCAGCTATGTTAGTTGCAGTCTATGACCTTACTGGCTTCACTGTGACTGGCAGTGACTTCCTACTGGAAGTGCTATCTGCCAGTCACCTGCAGGACAGGAAGTCCCATTGGGAGGTGTTTCCTCCCTCTGTGACTGCCAGGCCGGGCTGCGATTAGCAGACAGTGTGCTTCTAGTAGGAAGCCACTCCCTGCCTTTCAGGGAGCCTTACCTGGCTTCTATCGACTGCAGCCGATGCAGTCCATAGAAGCTGGAGTGTTATTTTAATAAAGCTTGTAATAGGTTTAGCACTTTGTTTTCATGCATGCCTTATTTATATAAATTATAAATCCTAGTTTTTGTAATCCTAGCCATGTGTTTGCTGATCTTTATACTGCTTGGATGAAACTATATGCAAGCTGTTTTTTTAAGTTCTTTCCTTGCTTGCTCTGTGACAACAAGCAAACAAACAATAATCAGCAAGGAAATGAACTGGGATATTCAATTTATTGCCAAAGATGCTTAGTAATATACAACATAGCTGACATGCGCTTGTAATGTAGGGAGTTTTCTCTTTAGACACTAGACCAGGGGTCTACTTTTTGTTATCTTTCTTTCCGGTGATCTACCAGCGTCAAATAACATCAATAATAATGCTCCCATTTAAAAATAGCATTAATAATGATGCTATCAAATAACAGCACCAATAATAATGCACACATTTAAAAATAGCATTATAAATGACATCAAATAACCCCCCTCTGTGCGAATCCCCCCCTTTGCAGATCCCCCTCTTGTGCAGATTCCCCTCTTCCACTCCCCTGCATAATAGCCCCCTGTACAATAACCTCCTCTATGCAAATCCCCCACTTTGCAGATACCCTCTTCTAGTCCCCTGCATAATAGCCCCCTGTACAATAACCCTCTCTGTGCAGATCCCCCCCTTGTGTAATAAAAAAAAAATCTTTGTGAAGACACCACGCTCTGTGCAGATCCCCCCCCCTTTGCAGATCGTCCCTCCCCTTGTGAAGAAACCCCCCTTTGCATAACTTACCTGACAAGTTGTCATGCTGCCTAGCTTCAGTCCTTCCTTTCTACAGTTACTGCACCCGCTTTCACACTGCATGGCCTCCTGCTGGCTGCTTCTCCTGTCGTTGCCACCACCGGCTGGATCAAACTGGATCCAACTAGCGCCCAGGCACCTCACATCGCGGGTGACGTAATTATGTCACCCCTGCACCTACACACTGCATCCCTGGGGACGGTTACGAAAAGCAGCGGCGGCAGGCTCCTTACAGTTATTTTCTGTTAAGTCTGTCACGATCTACCGGCGGATGCTCCGCGAGCTACCGGTAGATCGCGATCTAACTTTTGACCACTTCTGCACTAGACTAATCTATATTTCAGTCAATATTATAAATTGTCAGACTACTGATTGTTGTCCAGATTGTTGAAAATTAAAATTTTTCTCTCTTGCATGATCTGTCTTTTTACAGGATAGAGAAAAGTAAATCTTATTTAATATTCAAACAGCACTTTTACATAATTTTATATTCATGGCACTGACTCACTTCTTTGCACCTGACTATCCTTAGGCAGCTATCCTGCAAATAAAGGGGGTCATTCCGAGTTGATCGCTCGCTGCCGTTTTTCGCAGCGCAGCAAACAGGTTACTACTGCGCATGCATATGCACCGCAGTACGGGTACAAAGCGGATCATTGCTGAGCGATGAATTTAACGAAGAATCTATTCGCACAGCCGATCGCAAGGAGATTGACAGGAAGAGGGCATTTGTGGGTGTCAACTGACCGTTTTCAGGGAGTGTTTGGAAAAATGCAGGCGGGTCCAGGCGTTTGCAGGGCGGGTGTCTGACGTCAATTCCGGGACCAAAAAGGATGAAGTGATCGCAAGGGATGAGTAAGTCCAGAGCTACTCAGAAACTGCAAAAAACTTTTTTTGACCTGCTCAGCTGCACAAGCGTTCGCACACTTGCAAAGCGAAAATACACTCCCCCGTGGGCGGCGACTATGCATTTGCATGGCTGCTAAAAGTAGCTAGCGAGCGATCAACTCGAAATGACCCCCAAAGTCTCTCAAAGTCTCTGCATGCTTTTTTATAGGTCTATCACAGGGGGTATGGGTCATTAGGACAACCACACTTGGGTTGACAGTCATTAGGTCGACCACTATTGGGTCATCAGGTCGACATGAACAAGGTCAACTTGGAAAAATGTTGACATGAGTTTTTTTACTTTTTTTGGTGTAATTTTCTTCGTAAAGTGACAGGAATCCCCAATTAGTGCACCGTGTCCCCTTGCTTCGGGTTACTATTCCCAATCATAGTCCATGTGGATCGTAAAGTATGAAAAAGTTAAAAAAATGAAAAAAATTGAAAAATGCATGTCAACCTTTTTCCATGCCGACCTAGTACATGTCAACCTAGTGACCATGTCGACCTAGTGACCATGTTGACCTAATGCATGTCGACCTAATGCATGTCGACCAATAGTGGTCGACCTAATGACTGTCGACCTAAGTGTGGTCGACCTAATTACCGTATTCCATCACAGGTTCCAGCCCGGCTTGGTTTGGCTGCAACAGCTACATAAAGTTTGGTAGCCCACCCTGCCAAATGCAGGTCTGAACTGACCTTCTGGTCTACTCGCATTCAGGGCTCACTGGTCTGGCTTCTTCTCAGCAACATATAGCTCAGTCCCAGAGTTTGGTGACCTTCCCTGTCTCCTACAGGTAAAGGCTCAGGTCTCCTGGCCTTCAGTAGCATCCTAGTATACTGAGACCTGACTGGCTTTCCCAACCCTGTCTGGGCAGGATAAACAAGCCACAGTCTTCTAGACTGACTCTCCTCTACAGCCATTAGGTCACACCTGCCTTTTCTTCCCTGTGTGGGTGCACCCCTCCTGCTGCACACAGAATGCATGTCTCACCAATGCAATTTACCCTCATACTGTCGAAGTGCTTATTGGTGACCTGTCACAACTGAGGGTTTAGGCTGACGGGAGGAAGCCTCAGTTGTAGGGGCTGAGTTGAAATTAAGTCTGGGAGGTTTAATCAGACCCCTGGACATGTAAGTGCAGAATGATTACCCGAAGGTGTGACCATGACAACCAGTTTAAAATTCAAAATAAAAGTTTATTAACAAACTCCGTGTGATAACAAGCAGTATTCAAGTTTAGCAAAGACAGTGGCAAATAACACATAACCATAACCATAACACATAACCATAACCTGGAATACATAACCATAGAAGGTTTCTCAGAGCACTGGTAGGTTTAGAACAGATGTAAAAGTCCTTTGATGGAATCACCTTACCAGGCCTGGTTGTAACAGGTGAATCTGTAACTTGAGTATGCTGCTGTATCAGCTGGATGGAACCAGCCAGGTGGTAAAACACGGAGTGGATGCTGAGTGGAATCAGCCAGGTGATGAAACACAGAGTGAATGCTGAATGGAATCAGCCAAGTACTAAAGTCACGGAGTGGATGCTGGATGGAACCAGCCAGGTGATAAAACACAGAGTGGATGATGTGAGATGCTAGGGAGCGTAGAAACAGAATAGCTGATAAATGATTACCGGTGGTAGTGGATACTGCTGGTAAGATAGGATCCGCTGGATCAGCACCGGTGTTTGGTAGAAGCTGGAATCAGTTGAAAGCTGGCTGCTTGGAAGCAGATAGTAGATAGCTGGAAACTGGACAGCCACGGAAGGCTGTAGAGTCAGGCTGCACTGCAAGATGGAAAGCAGGTGCGGGTCTCTTTGTGGATGCTGGAGACAGGAACTGGAACCTGGAAAAACAAGCCACAGGAGAGAGAGACTGGAACAAGGTATGACATTCAAAGCACTGACAACTATCTGGCCCAGACACAGGATACTTATACCTGCTGCTATGCAGGCATTGGCTGGGCAATTATGCAGATTCCAGAGACGGTGGATTGGAGGAATTGGAGCATGTGATCAAATCCAACATGGAGGGAAAACTGGTTTGAAATGAAATGTGCAAACATAGTGATAATGGCGGCGCCGGCCGCGGAGGACAGGAGACGCCAGATGACTGTTAAATGCTGAGACACTTAGAGGGCAGCAGAGGCCGCGGCAGGCATGATACATGATTCTGGGAACCTGCAGCAATAACACAGTAACGGCGGCGGAGGCCGCGGAGGACGGGAGACGCCATGTTGGATTCAAACATGGCGCCGCTGTGGTAGTGTCTCAGAATGACAGGAGGGATGTGCAGAGTGTTGAGACAGATGAGATCCGGACTTGGAACGCTGGGCCAGTCTCAGAAGACACCTAAACGGCAGGTAATGGCGTCCAGATACCCGGATCGTGACAGCACCCCCCCCCCCTTTAGGAGTGGCCCCAGGACACTTCTTAGGCTTTAAAGGAAACTTTGCGTGGAAATTTCGGACCAAGGCAGGAGCATGGACATCTGAGGCATTGGTCCAAGAGCGTTCTTCAGGACCATAGCCCTTCCAGTCAATGAGATACTGTAACTGACCGTAACGGAAACGTGAGTCCAAAATCTTGGCCACCTCGTACTCGACTCCCCGTTGAGTCTGAACTTTGGGAGCTGGTGGAAGTGCGGAATGAAACCGATTCAGGATCAGCGGTTTCAACAAGGAAACATGAAATGTCCTGGGTATTTTCAAGAAGGGTGGTAACTAATCTGTAGGCGGATGCTATTTCTTACTCCTATTACTGAATAATGGAGTCAACATGTGTGATAATCAGCACATGTTGACTCCATTATTCAGTAATAGGAGTAAGAAATAGCATCCACTATTACAGTGCGCCAGGGGTCCAATATCACTTTTTTCTTGTATCTACTGCTGGAGATTTGTGTTTGTCTCCTTTGTTATTGGACCTGGGCAGCACTCTACTACTTACTGCGCTCATTTGAAAGTACTACCATTTTTTTGTTAACTAATCTGTAGGCAACAGGATTGATGACTTGTTCAATCTTGAAGGGACCGATGTAGCGAGGTGCAAATTTCATGCTGGGAACTCTCAACCTCAAATTCTTCGTGGACAACCACACACGATCACCCACCTTGAGAGCAGGAACCGCTCTACGCTTCCTATCGGCAAACTTCTTATACCTGGATGAGGATTTAAGCAGGGCTGCGCGGACGTTCTTCCAGTTATTTGAAAACTGACGCAAGGTGACATCCACTGCTGGAACAGAAGTTGCGGGAAGCGGTTGTAATTCTGGGACTTTAGGGTGGAATCCATAATTAATGAAGAATGGTGTCGAAGAAGATGAGGAATGGTATTGATTGTTGTGGCTGAACTCGGCCCAAGGAAGGAGTTGCACCCAGTCATCTTGAGAGGAAGACACATATATACGGAGGAAGGCCTCCAAGTCCTGATTCACCCTCTCGGTTTGACCATTGGTCTGAGGATGGTAAGCTGTGGAAAACTTTAACTTGACTTGGAGGGCTTGACACAAACTTCGCCAAAATTTGGCTACAAATTGTACTCCACGATCCAAGATGATCTCTTCAGGAAGACCGTGAAGTCGGAAGATCTCTTGTATAAAACACTTGAGCCAATTTGGAAGCTGACGGAAGACTGGTGAGAGGGATGAAATGTGCCATCTTGGTGAACCGGTCAACTACCACCCAGATGGTATTAAACTTGTTGCAGATAGGTAGATCGGTAACAAAGTCCATCGACAAATGGGTCTATGGTCGACGGGGAACAGATAATGGAACCAGTTGCCCCGCAGGCGACTGGCGGGAGACTTTGTGTTGGGCACACTTTGGGCAGGAGGCAATAAATTCCATAACGTCCTTCTTCAGAGTTGGCCACCAGTAGGACCTAGAGATAAACTCCAGGGTTTGGTTTTCTGAATGCCTGTATGTCCAGCAAAGCGGGAAGCGTGGGCCCAATGCATGAACTTCTTCCTTAGAACTGGCTTAACAAAACTTTTCCCTGGCGGGGCGTAGAGTCCATCCCTACCGTGGAGAATGCCAACGGATTAATAATAGGATGCTTGTCTGCAGACTCGGACTCATTTTCTTGCTCCCATGAGCGGGAAAGGGCATCGGCCTTACGATTCTGAGAACCCGGACAGAACTGGAGTTTAAAGTCAAACCTAGAGAAGAAAAGTGCCCATCTGGCCTGACGAGGGTTCAGACATTGTGCGCCTTTGAGATATAAAAGATTTTTGTGGTCGGTAAGTATGGTGATTGAATGAGAAGCTCCCTCCAACAGGTATCTACACTCCTCCAGAGCGAGCTTGATGGCTAGCAACTCCTGATCGCCAATGGCATAGTTGCACTCAGCTGGGGAGAACTTCCGGGAGAAGAAACTGCAAGGATGTAGATGTCCATCTTTGGCCCTCTGGGATAACACCGCTCCTACTCCAACGGAGGAGGCATCTACCTCTAAGATAAAAGGAGAGTCGGTGTCGGGCTGTTTCAGAACTGGTGCAGAGATGAACCGTTGCTTCAGAAGGTGAAAGGCCTGCGTAGCTTCTTCGGACCACTTGGACGGATTAGCACCTTTCTTGGTTAATGCAGTGATAGGCACCACAATGGTGGAAAAGTCTCGTATAAACTTTCTATAATAATTGGCGAACCCTAAGAACCTCTGGACCCCTTTGAGGGTTAAGGGTATAGGCCAATTCTGGATTGCTTGGAGTTTCTCAGGATCCATCTCTAGTCCGGAACCGGACACAATGTAACCTAGAAACGGAATGGTTTTAACTTCAAACATACACTTCTCCAATTTACAATAGAGGTGGTTGACACGGAGACGGGAAAGAACCTCCTTTACCCAGAAACGATGATCTTCTAGATTATTAGCAAAGATGAGGATGTTATCTAGATAAACCACGACATGGCGGTATAAGATGTCTCTGAAGATCTCATTCACGAAGTGCTGGAAGACTGCTGGAGCGTTGCTCAATCCGAAGGGCATGACGAGGTACTCATAATGTCCGTCACGGGTGTTAAAGGCGGTCTTCCACTCGTCACCCTCATGGATCCGGATGAGATTGTAGGCACCCCTCAAGTCCAGCTTTGTAAAAATGGTTGCACCACTAACTCTATCGAAGAGTTCTGTAATCAGGGGTAAAGGGTATCGGTTCTTAACGGTAATGTCGTTCAGACCTCTGTAGTCGATACACGGACGCAGACCACCGTCTTTCTTCTTAACGAAGAAGAAGCCTGCGCCGGCTGGAGAAGAAGATGGTCGGATGAAACCCTTCGCCAGGTTCTCTTTGATGTACTCTTCCATGGAGTGTGTCTCAGGCAGAGACAACGGATAAGTTCGGCCTCGCGGTGGAACCTTCCCTGGAATGAGGTCGATTGGGCAGTCCCATTCTCTATGAGGAGGAAGGATATCAGCAGAGGCTTTACTGAACACGTCCGTGAAGTCTTGATATGGAGGAGGTGGAACATCAGATGACCTGGGGAAGGAAGAACAAACAGGAAGAACTTTGGCTAAACAAGTCTCAGCACAGGAGGGACCCCATGCCAGTATTTGCGTAGTCGTCCAGTCAATCGATGGGTTGTGGAGACGGAGCCATGGAAGGCCTAAAACCACTGGATGTGTGGCTCTTGGAATCACTAGAAAAGAAATATACTCAGAATGAAGAACTCCCACTCTCAGACGAACTGGAAGAGTCCTTAAGGAAATGACTGCGTCAAAAATCTTGCTGCCATCGACGGCAGTCAAAGAGATGGACGAGGACAGTCTCTCGGTGGGTAGGGACAACCGTTTAACATAAGCTTCGGTTATGAAATTCCCAGCTGCTCCGGAATCAAGGAGGGCAATGACGTTCCTGTAACGTTGAGCAATTTGGAGCGACACTGGGAGGTTACAATCATGAGGAGATGGAGAGGAGATCATTACTCCTAGCCGGCCCTCTCCTTGGCGAGCTAGGATCTGGAGTTTTCCGAATGTTTGGGACAGGCGTTGATAGTGTGCGACGGAGCTGCACAGTAGAGACATAGAGACTCGGAGAGGCGTCTTCGGCGCTCAGCGGGAGATAGACGGGAACGACCAATTTGCATAGGCTCATCCTTGGATGGAGATGGTTGACGAGGAGGAGGAGCAGAAGATTTAGGAACGGATGATCTTCCTCGCTCGGTTGCTCTCTCTCTGAACCGTAGATCAACCTTCGTGCATAGTGAAATTAGCTCATCCAACTTAGAAGGCAAGTCTCTGGTAGCTAACTCATCTTTTATGCGTTCTGACAAGCCATGCCAGAATGCAGCATACAGGGCCTCGTCGTTCCAGGCCAGTTCAGATGCCAGGATTTTGAACTGTGTAAGATACTGTCCCACAGTACGTGTTCCCTGGCGTAGATGGAGAATCTCAGATGAAGCAGAGGAAACCCGGCCCTGCTCGTCGAAGATGCGCCTGAATGATGCTACAAAGTCAGTATAGGAGGACAGCAGGGGATCAGACTTCTCCCATAACGGTGATGCCCAATCAAGGGCTGAGCCACTGAGGAGAGAAATAATATAAGCAACTTTGGTACGGTCACTGGGGAAGTTGCCAGGTTGAAGCTCAAAATGGATTTCGCATTGGTTGAGAAATCCCCTGCAGAACCTTGGAGATCCGTCAAATTTTGCTGGCGTTGGAAGATGAAGACGTGGAATGGAAATGGGTAAGGTGGGTGGGGTTACAGCTGGAGTCACTGTGGTGGACGCACCAGACGTGCCAAGTCCATGGAGGGTCGTCTGAATCCCATCCAGCCGAGTAGAGAGATCCTGGAGACAGTGGATGATGTGACCTTGTGCAGCCTCCTGATGTTCGAGTCTGGCTGCCAGTTCTTGCATAGGTCTAGCCGCTTGATCCTGGTCTCCGGCTGGATTCATATGGTCAGTGCTTACTGTCACAACTGAGGGTTTAGGCTGACGGGAGGAAGCCTCAGTTGTAGGGGCTGAGTTGAAATTAAACCTGGGAGGTTTAATCAGACCCCTGGACATGTAAGTGCAGAATGATTACCCGAAGGTGTGACCATGACAACCAGTTTAAAATTCAAAATAAAAGTTTATTAGCAAACTCCGTGTGATAACAAGCAGTATTCAAGTTTAGCAAAGACAGTGGCAAATAACACAGTTCCTGGAATACATAACCATAGAAGGTTTCTCAGAGCACTGGTAGGTTTAGAACAGATGTAAAAGTCCTTTGATGGAATCACCTTACCAGGCCTGGTTGTAACAGGTGAATCTGTAACTTGAGTATGCTGCTGTATCAGCTGGATGGAACCAGCCAGGTGGTAAAACACGGAGTGGATGCTGAGTGGAATCAGCCAGGTGATGAAACACAGAGTGAATGCTGAATGGAATCAGCCAAGTACTAAAGTCACGGAGTGGATGCTGGATGGAACCAGCCAGGTGATAAAACACAGAGTGGATGATGTGAGATGCTAGGGAGCGTAGAAACAGAATAGCTGATAAATGATTACCGGTGGTAGTAGATACTGCTGGTAAGATAGGATCCGCTGGATCAGCACCGGTGTTTGGTAGAAGCTGGAATCAGTAGAAAGCTGGCTGCTTGGAAGCAGATAGTAGATAGCTGGAAACTGGACAGCCACGGAAGGCTGTAGAGTCAGGCTGCACTGCAAGATGGAAAGCAGGTGCGGGTCTCTTTGTGGATGCTGGAGACAGGAACTGGAACCTGGAAAAACAAGCCACAGGAGAGAGAGACTGGAACAAGGTATGACATTCAAAGCACTGACATCTATCTGGCCCAGACACAGGATACTTATACCTGCTGCTATGCAGGCATTGGCTGGGCAATTATGCAGATTCCAGAGACGGTGGATTGGAGGAATTGGAGCATGTGATCAAATCCAACATGGCTGCGCCCATGCTGGAACCTGGAGGGAAAACTGGTTTGAAATGAAATGTGCAAACATAGTGATAATGGCGGCGCCAGCCGCGGAGGACAGGAGACGCCAGATGACTGTTAAATGCTGAGACACTTGGAGGGCAGCAGAGGCCGCGGCAGGCATGATACATGATTCTGAGAACCTGCAGCAATAACACAGTAACGGCGGCGGAGGCCGCGGAGGACGGGAGACGCCATGTTGGATTCAAACATGGCGCCGCTGTGGTAGTGTCTCAGAATGACAGGAGGGATGTGCAGAGTGTTGACACAGATGAGATCCGGACTTGGAACGCTGGGCCAGTCTGAGAAGACACCTAAACGGCAGGTAATGGCGTCCAGATACCCGGATCGTGACATGACCTGAGTAGAAAATTCTATTTAATATCTTTTCTCCTTTATATCCGTGGTCAGTGATTCTCCTGAAATGGATACGTTCTCTGGTTTCATTAGCATAGCATAAAATCTTTAGATTCAGTGGTCTTGACTGATTGGAGTTTGCCGGTCTGGGCCAAACCTGTGCTTTATTTCAATATGTAAAGACTTGCCTTCCATGTCCATGACCAGTTATTGTGGGAGTCAGGTCATACTTGCCTACCTGACCCTCTCCATGAGGGAGAAAATGCTCTGTTCCTGGACTTTCCTGGTAATGTATGATTGCCATCACCTGTGGTGAAACACCTTTCTTATCAATTAACTAGCTCACCACAGGTGATGGCAATCATACATTACCAGGAAAGTCCAGGAACAGAGCATTTTCTCCCTCATGGAGAGGGTCAGGTAGGCAAGTATGAGTCAGGTGTAGCTTAGAGATGTTAGTTCCGGTCTTTTAAATCCCAATAGCCATACCAAAATATTGTGTCACCTACTTTTGTTTAAAGTAGTTCACCTTCTCTGCTAGAGAATTAATCACTTTAGATTGATTGTTCTTCAATGTGTGCCTAGCAGAAAGGAGGCCAGAAAGAAGGCATTGAGATTATTTGCTCAGCCTCTATCACTGGCCCTTTAATCACTAATATTTTTTCATCCAGGGGAGGTCACAACACCACAATAATTTAATCTGGTTTAATTTTTAGTGATTTCCATTTTTTTCGGCAACAATAAATGAGGATTTGGACAACCAGAGTCACTGGACTGATAAACTAGAATACAATCTGCAGATTCAGGCAGACGTACGTCGGGATGTCAACTACATCTCAGTAGAGATGAGCGGGTTCGGTTTGTTGAGATCCGAACCCCCCCGAACTTCACCTATTTTATACGGGTCCGAGGCAGCCTCGGATCTTCCCGCCTTGCTCGGTTAACCCGAACGTGGCCGAACGTCATCATCCCGCTGTCGGATTCTCGCGAGATTCGTATTCTATATAAAGAGACGCGCGTCGCCGCCATTTTCACTCGTGCATTGGGGATTGAACGGAGAGGACGTGGCTACGTTCTCTCTCTGAAAAGCTCCGTATCTGTGCTCAGTGTGCTGCATTGTGGGGACCACCAGTATATAATTATAGTAGTAGTACAGTACAGTAGGCCATTGCTGTATCTTGCAGCTCTGTGTCAGACTCAGTTCTAGACAGTATCCTGATCATCAGTGCTCAATATCTGCTGCATTGTTGTGTGACCAGTAGTCACACATATATAGTCCAGTGCAGCATTTTGGTGACCACCAGTATAGTAGTACAGTACAGTAGGCCATTGCTGTATCTTGCAGCTCTGTGTCACTTCAAGTATCCATATCTGTGCTGCATTGTTGTGAGCAGTATATATATCGTAAGACAGTGCAGCATTTTGGTGACCAACAGTATATAGTTGTACAGTACAGTAATCCATTGTTGTATCTTGCAGCTCTGTATCAAATATACTATCCATATCTGTGCTGCATTGTTGTGAGCAGTATATAGTAGGACAGTGCAGCATTGTGGTGACCACCAGTATACATATACAGTAGTACAGTACAGTAGGCCATTGCTGTATCTTGCAGCTCTGTGTCAAGTATACTATCCATATCTGTGCTACATTGTTGTTGTGAGCAGTATATAGTAAGACAGTGCAGCATTGTGGTGACTACCAGTATATATATACAGTAGTACAGTACAGTAGGCCATTGCTGTATCTTGCAGATCTGTGTCACTTCAAGTATCCATATCTGTGCTGCATTGTTGAGAGCAGTATATATATAGTAGGACAGTGCAGCATTTTGGTGACCAACAGTATATAGTTGTACAGTACAGTAGTCCATTTCTGTATCTTGCAGCTCTGTGTCAAGTATACTATCCATATCTGTACTGCATTGTTGTTGTGAGCAGTATATAGTAAGACAGTGCAGCATTGTGGTGACCACCAGTATACATATACAGTAGTACAGTACAGTAGGCCATTGCTGTATCTTGCAGCTCTGTGTCAAGTATACTATCCATATCTGTGCTGCATTGTTGAGAGCAGTATATAGTAGGACAGTGCAGCATTGTGGCTACCACCAGTATACATATACAGCAGTACAGTACAGTAGGCCATTGCTGTATCTTGCAGCTCTGTGTCAAGTATACTATCCATATCTGTGCTGCATTGTTGTGAGCAGTATATAGTAGGACAGTGCAGCATTGTGGCTACCACCAGTATACATATACAGCAGTACAGTACAGTAGGCCATTGCTGTATCTTGCAGCTCTGTGTCAAGTATACTATCCATATCTGTGCTGCATTGTTGTTGTGAGCAGTATATAGTACGACAGTGCAGCATTTTGATGACCACCAGTATACATATACAGTAGTACAGTACAGTAGGCCATTGCTGTATCTTGCAGCGTTGTGTCAAGTATACTATCCATATCTGTGCAGCATTGTTGTGAGCAGTATATAGCAGGACAGTGCAGCATTTTGGTGACCAGCAGTAGTAGTAGAGACAGTACAGTAGGCCATTGCTATTGATATATTACGGGCATATAATTCCACACATTAAAAAATGGAGAAAAAAATGTGGAGGGTTAAATAGGGAAAGATCAAGATCCACTTCCACCTCATGCTGAAGCTGCTGCCACTATTCATGGCTGAGACGATGAAATGCCATCAACGTCGTCTGCCAAGGCCGATGCCCAATGTCATAGTAGAGAGCATGTAAAATCCAAAAAACTAAGTTCAGTAAAATGACCCAAAAATCTAAATTAAAAGCGTCTGAGGAGAAGTGTAAACTTGCCAATATGCCATTTACGACACGGAGTGGCAAGGAACGGCTGAGGCCCTGGCCTATGTTCATGGCTAGTGGTTCAGCTTCACATGAGGATGGAAGCACTCATCCTCCCGCTAGAAAAATTAAAAGACTTAAGCTGGCAAAAGCACAGCAAAGAACTGTGCGTTCTTCAAAATCACAAATCCCCAAGGAGAGTCCAATTGTGTCGGTTGTGATGCCTGACCTTCCCAACACTGGATGGGTAGAGGTGGCGCCTTCCACCATTTGCATGCCCCGTGCAAGTGCTGGAAGGAGCACCTACAGTCCAGTTCCTGATAGTCAAATTGAAGATGTCACTGTTGAAGTACACCAGGATGAGGATATGGGTGTTGCTGGCGCTGAAGAGGAAATTGACAAGGAGGATTCTGATGGTGAGGTGGTTTGTTTAAGTCAGGCACCCAGGGAGACACCTGTTGTCCGTGGGATGAATATGGCCATTGACATACCTGGTCAAAATACAAAAAAAATCACCTCTTCGGTGTGAAAATATTTTAACAGAAATGCAGACAACAGGTGTCAAGCTGTAATAAGTAGGGGTAAGGATGTTAACTACCTAGGAACATCCTCCCTTATACGTCACCTGGAGCGCATTCATCAGAAGTCATTGACAAGTTCAAAAACTTTGGGTGACAGCGGAAGCAGTCCACTGACAACTAAATCCCTTCCTCTTGTACCCAAGCTCCTGCAAACCACACCATCAACTCCCTCCGTGTCAATTTCCTCCTTAGACAGGAATGCCAATAGTCCTGCAGGCTATGTCACTGGCAAGTCTGACGAGTCCTCTCCTGCCTGGGATTCCTCCAATGGATCCTTGAGTGTAACGCCTACTGCTGCTGGCGCTGCTGTTGTTGCTGCTGGGAGTCAATCGTCATCCCAGAGGGGAAGTTGGAAGACCACTTGTACTACTTCCAGTAAGCAATTGACTGTCCAACAGTCCTTTGCAAGGAAGATGAAATGTCACAGCAGTCATCCTGCTGCAAAGCGGATAACTCAGGCCTTGGCAGCTGTGTTGGTGTTAAACGTGTGTCTGGTATCCACCGTTAAGTCACATGGAATTAGACAATTTCTTGAGGTAGTGTGTCCCCGGTACCAAATACCATTTAGATTCCACTTCTCTAGGCAGGCGATACCGAAAATGTACACAGACGTCAGAAAAAGAGTCACCAGTGTCCTAAAAAATGTAGTTGTACCCAATGTCCACTTAACCACAGACATGTGGACAAGTGGAGTAGGGCAGACTCAGGACTTTATGACTGTGACAGCCCACTGGGTAGATGTATTGCCTCCCGCAGCAAGAACAGCAGCGGCGGCACCAGTAGCAGCATCTCGCAAACGCCAACTCGTTCCTAGGCAGGCTACGCTTTGCATCACCGCTTTCCATAAGAGGCACACAGCTGACAACCTCTTATGGAAACTGAGGAACATCATCGCAGAATGGCTTACCCCAATTTTACTCTCCTGGGGATTTGTGACATCGGACAACGCCACCAATATTGTGAATGCGTTACATGTGGGCAAATTCCAGCACGTCCCATGTTTTGCACATACATTGAATTTGGTGGTGCAGAATTTTTTTGGAAATGACAGGGGCGTGCAAGAGATGCTGTCGGTGGCCCGAAGAATTGCAGGCCACTTTCGGCATTCAGCCACCGCGTGCCGAAGACTGGAGCACCAGCAAACACTCTTGAACCTGCCCCTCCATCAGCTTAAGCAAGAGGTGGTAACGAGGTGGAATTCAACCCTCTATATGCTTCAGAGGATGGAGGAGCAGCAAAAGGCCATTCAAGCCTATACATCTGCCTACGATATAGGCAAAGGAGGGGGAATGCACCTGACTCAAGCGCAGTGGAGAATGATTTCAACGTTGTGCAAGGTTCTGCAACCCTTTGAACTTGCAACACGTGAAGTCAGTTCAGACACTGCCAGCCTAAGTCAGGTCATTCCCCTCATCGGGCTTTTGCAGAAGCAGCTGGAGAGATTGAAGGAGGAGCTAAAATGGAGCGATTCCGCTAGGCATGTGGGACTTGTGGATGGAGCCCTTAATTCGCTTAACCAGGATTCACGGGTGGTCAATCTGTTGAAATCAGAGCACTACATTTTGGCCACCGTGCTCGATCCTAGATTTAAAGCCTACATTGTATCTCTCTTTCCGGCAGACACAAGTCTGCAGAGGTTCAAAGACCTGCTGGTGAGACACTTGTCAACTCAAGCGGAACGTGACCCGTCAACAGCTCCTCCTTCACATTCTCCCGCAACTGTGGCTGCGAGGAAAAGGCTAAGAATTCCGAGCCCACCCGCTGGGAGTGATGCAGGGCAGTCAGGAGCGAATGCTGACATCTGGTCCGGCCTGAAGGACCTGCCAACTATTACTGACATGTCGTCTACTGTCACCGCATATGATTCTGTCACCATTGAAAGAATGGTGGAGGATTATATGAGTGACCGCATCCAAGTAGGCACGTCAGACAGTCCGTACATATACTGGCAGGAAAAAGAGGCAATTTGGAGGCCCTTGCACAAACTGGCTTTATTTTACCTAAGTTGCCCCCCTTCCAGTGTGTACTCCGAAAGAGTGTTTAGTGCAGCCGGTCACCTTGTCAGCGATCGACGTACGAGGTTACTTCCACAAAATGTGGAGAAGATGATCATTCATCAAAATGAAATATAATCAATTCCTCCGTGGAGACATTCACCAGCAATTGCCTCCAGAAAGCACACAGGGACCTGAGATGGTGAATTCCAGTGGAGACAAAATAAGAATTTACTTACCGATAATTCTATTTCTCATAGTCCGTAGTGGATGCTGGGATTCCGTCAGGACCATGGGGAATAGCGGGCTCCGCAGGAGACAGGGCACATCTAAAAAAGCTTTTAGGTCACATGGTGCGTACTGGCTCCTCCCCCTATGACCCTCCTCCAAGCCTCAGTTAGGTACTGTGCCCGGACGAGCGTACACAATAAGGAAGGATCTTGAATCCCGGGTAAGACTCATACCAGCCACACCAATCACACCGTACAACTTGTGATCTGAACCCAGTTAACAGTATGATAACACAAACGAAGTAGCCTCTGAACAGATGGCTCACAACAACAGTAATAACCCGATTTTTGTAACAATAACTATGTACAAGCATTGCAGACAATCCGCACTTGGGATGGGCGCCCAGCATCCACTACGGACTATGAGAAATAGAATTATCGGTAAGTAAATTCTTATTTTCTCTAACGTCCTAGTGGATGCTGGGACTCCGTCAGGACCATGGGGATTATACCAAAGCTCCCAAACGGGCGGGAGAGTGCGGATGACTCTGCAGCACCGAATGAGAGAACTCCAGGTCCTCTTTAGCCAGAGTATCAAATTTGTAAAATTTTACAAACGTGTTCTCCCCTGACCACGTAGCTGCTCGGCAAAGTTGTAATGCCGAGACTCCTCGGGCAGCCGCCCAGGATGAGCCCACTTTCCTTGTGGAATGGGCCTTTACAGATTTAGGCTGTGGCAGGCCTGCCACAGAATGTGCAAGTTGGATTGTACTACATATCCAACGTGCAATCGTCTGTTTAGACGCAGGAGCACCCAACTTGTTGGGTGCATACAATGTAAACAACGAGTCAGATTTTCTGACTCCAGCTGTCCTTGAAATATATATTTTTAATGCTCTGACAACGTCCAGTAACTTGGAGTCCTCCAAGTCGCTAGTAGCCGCAGGCACCACAATAGGCTGGTTCAAGTGAAATGCCGAAACCACCTTAGGGAGAAATTGAGGACGTGTCCTCAATTCTGCCCTGTCCGAATGGAATATCAGATATGGGCTTTTGTATGACAAAGCTGCCAACTCCGAAACTCTCCTGGCTGAAGCCAGGGCCAACAGCATGGTTACCTTCCATGTAAGGTATTTTAAATCTACCGATTTTAAAGGCTCAAACCAATGAGATTTGAGAAAATTTAGAACCACGTTCAAATCCCACGGTGCCACTGGAGGCACTATTGGGGGTTGTATATGTAGTACACCTTTGACAAAAGCTTGTACTTCAGGCACTGACGCCAATTCCTTCTGGAAGAAAATTGATAAGGCCGAAATTTGAACTTTAATGGACCCCAATTTGAGGCCCATAGACAATCCTGCTTGCAGGAAATGTAAGAATCGACCCAATTGAAATTCTTCCGTTGGAGCCTTCTTGGCCTCACACCACGCAACATATTTTCTCCCAATGCGGTGATAATGTTGTGCGGTCACTTCTTTCCTGGCTTTAATTAAAGTAGGAATAACTTCCTCAGGAATGCCCTTCTCTTTTAGAATCCGGCGTTCAACCGCCATGCCGTCAAACGCAGCCGCGGTAAGTCTTGGAACATACAAGGTCCCTGCTGAAGCAGATCCCTTCTTAGAGGTAGAGGCCACGGATCCTCCGTGAGCATCTCTTGAAGTTCCGGATACCAAGTTCTTCTTGGCCAGTCCGGAGCTACCAGTATTGTTCTTACTCCTCTTTTCCGTATAATTCTCAGTACCTTTGGTATGAGAGGCAGAGGAGGGAACACATACACTGACTGGTACACCCACGGTGTTACCAGAGCGTCCACAGCTATTGCCTGAGGGTCTCTTGACCTGGCGCAATACCTGTCCAATTTTTTGTTGAGGCGAGACGCCATCATGTCCACCTTTGGTTTTTCCCAACGGTTCACAATCATGTGGAAAACTTCTGGATGAAGTCCCCACTCTCCCGGGTGAAGGTCGTGTCTGCTGAGGAAATCTGCTTCCCAGTTGTCCACTCCCGGGATGAACACTGCTGACAGTGCTACGACATGATTCTCCGCCCAGCGCAGAATCCTTGCAGCTTCTGCCATTGCACTCCTGCTTCTCGTGCCACCTTGTCGGTTTACGTGGGCGACTGCCGTGATGTTGTCGGACTGGATCAACACCGGCTGACCCTGAAGCAGCGATTTTGCCAGGCTTAGAGCATTGTAGATCGCTCTTAGCTCCAGTATATTTATGTGAAGAGACGTCTCCAGGTTTGACCACACGCCCTGGAAGTTTCTTCCCTTTGTGACTGCTCCCCAACCTCGTAGGCTGGCATCCGTAGTCACCAGGACCCAGTCCTGTATGCCGAATCTGCGGCCCACTAACAGATGGGCAGTCTGCAACCACCACAGGAGAGACAACCTTGTTCTCGGTGACAGTGTTATCCGCTGATGCATGTGCAGATGCGATCCGGACCATTTGTCCAGCAGATCCCACTGAAATGTTCGTGCATGGAATCTGCCGAATGGAATCGCTTCGTACGAAGCCACCATCTTTCCCAGGACTCTTGTGCATTGATGTACTGACACAGTTCCTGGTTTTAGGAGGTTCTTGACAAGTTCGGATAACTCCCTTGCTTTCTCTTCCGGGAGAAATACCTTTTTCTGAACCGTGTCCAGAATCATGCCCAGGAACAGCAGATGTGTTGTCGGGGTCAATTGAGATTTTGGAAGATTTAGAATCCACCCGTGTTGCTGAAGCACTACTTGTGTTAGCGCTACACCGACTTCCAGCTGTTCTCTGGACTTTGCCCTTATCAGGAGATCGTCCAAGTAAGGGATAATTAATACGCCTTTTCTTCGTAGAAGAACCATCATTTCGGTCATTACCTTGGTAAAGACCCGAGGGGCCGTGGACAACCCAAACGGCAGCGTTTGAAACTGATAATGACAGTCTTGTATCACGAACCTGAGATACCCTTGGTGTGAGGGGTAAATCGGGACATGTAGATAAGCATCTTTTATGTCCAAGGACACCATGAAGTCTCCTTCTTCCAGATTCGCTATCACTGCTCTGAGTGACTCCATCTTGAACTTGAATTTCTTTATGTACAGGTTCAAGGATTTCAGATTTAGAATAGGCCTTACCGAACCGTCCGGTTTCGGTACCACAAATAGTGTGGAATAATACCCCTTTCCCTGTTGTAGGAGGGGTACCTTGACTATCACCTGCTGAGAATACAGCTTGTGAATGGCTTCCAAAACCGACGTCCTTTCTGAGGGAGACGTTGGTAAAGCAGACTTTAGGAACCGGCGAGGGGGAGACCTTTCGAACTCCAGCATGTAACCCTGAGATACTATCTGCAGGACCCACGGGTCCACTTGTGAGTGAACCCATTGATTGCTGAAAATCTTGAGTCGACCCCCCACCGTTCCTGAGTCCGCTTGTAAAGCCCCAGCGTCATGCTGATGGCTTTGTAGAAGCCGGGGCGGGCTTCTGTTCCTGGGCAGGGGCTGCTTGCTGCCCTTTCTTACCCTTTCCTCTGCCTCGCGGCAGATAAGACTGTCCTTTTGGTCGCTTTTTATAGGAGCGAAAGGACTGCGGCTGAAAAGACGGTGTCTTTTTCTGTTGGGAGGGGGTCTGAGGTAAAAAAGTGGATTTGCCGGCAGTTGCCGTGGCCACCAGGTCCGAAAGACCGACCCCAAACAATTCCTCTCCTTTATATGGCAATACTTCCATATGCCTCTTGGAATCCGCATCACCTGACCACTGTCGCGTCCATAAACTTCTTCTGGCAGATATGGACATCGCGCTTACTCTTGATGCTAGAGTACAAACATCCCTCTGAGCATCTCGCATATAAAGGAAAGCATCCTTTAATTGCTCTAGAGTCAATAAAATACTGTCCCTATCCAGGGTATCAATATTTTCAGTCAGAGAATCCAACCACACTACCCCAGCACTGCACATCCAGGCTGAGGCTATTGCCGGTCGCAGTATAACACCAGTATGTGTGTATATACTCTTCAGTGTAGTTTCCAGCCTCCTATCTGCTGGATCCTTGAGGGCGGCCGTATCAGGAGACGGCAACGCCACTTGCTTTGATAAACGTGTGAGCGCCTTATCCACCCTAGGGGGTGTTTCCCAGCGCGCCCTAACCTCTGGTGGGAAAGGGTATAATGCCAATAACTTCTTGGAAATTAGCAGTTTTCTATCGGGGTTAACCCACGCTTCATCACACACGTCATTCAATTCCTCTGATTCTGGAAAAAATACAGGTAGTTTTTTCACCCCCCACATAATACCCCTTTTTGAGGTACCAGCAGTATCAGAGATCTGCAAAGCCTCCTTCATTGCCGTGATCATATAACGTGTGGCCCTATTGGAAAATACGTTTGTTTCTTCACCGTCGACACTAGATTCATCTGTGTCGGTACCCGTGTCGACTGACTGAGGTAAAGGACGTTTTACAGCCCCTGACGGTGTCTGAGACGCCTGAACCGGTACTAACTGGTTTGCCGGGCGTCTTATTTCGTCAACTGACTTTTGTAATGTGCTGACATTATCACGTAATTCCATAACTAAAGCCATCCATTCCGGTGTCGACTCCCTAGGGGGTGACATTACCATCATCGGCAATTGCTCTGCCTCCACACCAACATCGTCCTCATACATGTCGACACACACGTACCGACACACAGCAGCCACACAGGGAATGCTCTAATCGAAGACAGGACCCCCTAGCCCTTTGGGGAGACAGAGGGAGAGTTTGCCAGCACACACCAAAAGCGCTATAAATGTATATAAACAACCCTAGAAGGTGTTGTTTACTATATATGCGCTCTTAATATATAAATATCGCCAATTTATGCCCCCCTTCTCTTTGTTACCCTGTTTCTGTAGTGCAGTGCAGGGGAGAGACCTGGGAGCCTTCCTCACCAGCGGAGCTGAGCAGGAAAATGGCGCTGAGTGCTGAGGAGAATAAGCTCCGCCCCTTTTTCGGCTGGCTTTTCCCCGGTTTTTAAGAAACTGGCCTGGGTTAAAATACATACATATAGCCTTAATGGCTATATGTGATGTATTTATTTTGCCACTAAAGGTAATTATATTGCTGCCCAGGGCGCCCCCAGCAGCGCCCTGCACCCTCCGTGACTGAGTCAGTGAGCCGTGTGACAACAATGGCGCACAGCTGCCGTGCTGTGCGCTACCTTCAAGAAGACTGAGGAGTCTTCTGCCGCCTGCTTTCCGGACCTCCGTTCTGCCGTCTCTTCAGCGTCTGTAAGGGGGATCGGCGGCGCGGCTCCGGGACGAACCCCAGGCTGACCTGTGTTCCGACTCCCTCTGGAGCTAAGTGTCCAGTAGCCTAAGACTCCAATCCATCCTGCACGCAGGTGAGTTGGAAATCTCTCCCCTAAGTCCCTCGATGCAGTGATCCTGTTGCCAGCAGGAATCACTGAGATTGAAACCTAAAAAAAAACTTTTCTAAACAGCTCTTTAGGAGAGCCACCTAGATTGCACCCTCTCGGACGGGCACAAAAACCTAACTGAGGCTTGGAGGAGGGTCATAGGGGGAGGAGCCAGTACGCACCATGTGACCTAAAAGCTTTTTTAGATGTGCCCTGTCTCCTGCGGAGCCCGCTATTCCCCATGGTCCTGACGGAGTCCCAGCATCCACTAGGACGTTAGAGAAATTAATACTCTGTGAGGAGGGGGATGTACACAGTGAAAGGGGTGAGGAATCGGAGAATGATGATGAGGTCGACATCTTGCCTCTGTAGAGGCAGTTTTAGCAAGGAGAGATTGATTGCTTCTTTTTTTGGTGGTGGCCCAAACCAACCAGTCATTTCATCCACAGTCATGTGGCAGACCCTGTTGCTGAAATGATGGGTTTGTTAAAGTGTGCATATCCTGTTTATACAACATAAGGGTGGGTGGGAGGGCCCAAGGACAATTCCATCTTGCACCTGCCATCCTGTCTGACACTGCAGTGCCACTCCTAGATGGGCCAGGTGTTTGTGCCGGCCACTTGGATCGCTTAGCTTAGTCATCCAGCGACCTCGGTGCAAAGTTTAGGACTAAAAATAATATTGTGAGGTGTTTAGAATAGACTGGAAATGAGTGGAAATTATGCTTATTAAGGTTAATAATACTATAGGATCAAAATTACCACCAAATTCTATGATTTAAGCTGTTTTTGAGGGTTTTTTGAAAAAAAACACCCGAATCCAAAACACACCCGAATCTGACAATAAAATTTCAGGGAGGTTTTGCCAAAACGCGTCTGAATCCAAAACACGGTCGCGGAACCAAATCCAAAACCAAAACACAAAACCCGAAAAATGTCCTGTACACATCTCTACATCTCAGGCAGGGTACACAGCTGCTTGTTCAGGTATTTTTCCATGTAACAAAATATCACAAGTAGGGTTATATTGCTTGTCAAGTAGAAGGAGGGGAATGCCACAATCAAATATAAACAAGATCTGAGGATTATATTTTGTCCGTAAGAAAGTAGGTAGTTCAGGAGTATGCAGTATCCCATGCAAAACAAAAGGTAAGGCTTGAACTGAAATTTTAACCTGAACCTTGTGATGGCATTATCGTGTCACATTACAACAAGCGCTATTGTTGAAATGCCTCACAGTTCTCAGTAGAGGACAGATGCAAGTTAATATAGCATGAATATAATGCAGTGCAGTATGTTACCACACAGTGGCAGCAAAGTTCTCAGTAACAGTTGAAAGTATTTAAGATTCATTATAGACTTTGTAGACATGCAGCTGTACAGTAACAAAATGTTTGTAGCCCATAGCAGGCCTGTAAGTATATCTGCGTGTCTGCTCTATTGTATCCTCCAGGCCTAAAAATAGGATTTTAATACCTACCGATAAATTCTTTTCTCCTAGTCCGTAGAGGATGCTGGGGTCCACTTTAGTACCATGGGGTATAGACGGTTCCGCAGGAGCCATGGGCACTTTAAGACTTTTCAAGGGTGTGATCTGGCTCCTCCCTCTATGCCCCTCCTCCAGACCTCAGTTATAGGAACTGTGCCCAGGGAGACGGACATTTTGAGGAAAGGATTTACTTTTATACTAATGGTGAGATTCATACGAGCTCACACCTCAACCATACCGCACAACATGGCATTCAACATGACACACGCCAACATGCATGAACCATTTACAGCAACATGCTGAAAACAAATGAAACACAACTTGTGTAACCATAAAGAACAAACTGCAGGTAAAGTACGCACTGGGTCGGGTGCCCAGCATCCTCTACGGACTAGGAGAAAAGGATTTACCGGTAGGTATTAAAATCCTATTTTCTCATATGTCCTAGAGGATGCTGGGGTTTACTTGAGTACCATGGGGTTATACTAAAGCTCCAGTATGGGCAGGAGAGTACGGATGACAATGCGGTACCGATTGACCGAACTTGAGGTTCTCATCGGCCAAGGTGTCAAACTTACAAAATTTAGCAAATGTGTTTGACCCTGACCAAGTAGCTGCTCGGCAAATTTGTAAAGCCGACACGCCCCGGGCAGCTGCCCAGGATGAGCCCACTTTCCTAGCCGTAGAATGAGCGTGCTGAATTGTCCCTCCGATCCAGCGTGCAATAGTCTGCTTAGAAGCAGGATAGCCAATCTTGCTGGGAGCATACAGGACAAACAGAGCCTCTGTTTTCCGTAATCGAGCTGTTCTTGCGACATAAATCTTCAAAGCTCTAACCACATCTAGAGACTGTGATTCAGTAAAAGTGTCAGTAGCTACTGGCACCACCATAGGTTGGTTTATGTGGAAGGACGAAACCACCTTTGGAAGAAATTGTTGACGAGTTCTTAACTCTGCCCTATCTTCATGGAAGATCAGGTAAGGGCTCTTGTGAGACAACGCCCCCAACTCAGACACCCACCTTGCGGATGCCAAGGCCAAAAGCATCACCACTTTCCAAGTGAGAAACTTCAATTCTATCTCCTGCAGAGGTTTAAACCAATCTGATTGAAGGAACTGCAACACCACATTAAGGTCCCATAGTGCCACTGAAGGCACAAATGGAGGCTGGATGTGCAGAACCCCTTTCACGAACGTCTGAACTTCTGGAAAAGAGGCCAATTGTTTTTGAAAGAAAACTGATAAGGCCGAAATCTGGACCTTGATTGACCCCAATCTAAGGCCCGCATCCACACCAGCCTGCAGAAAATGGAGAAAAAGTCCCAACTCAAACTCTTCCATAGGAGCCTTCTTGGATTCACACCAAGACACATATTTTCTCCAAATACGGTGGTAATGTTTAGACGTTACTCCTTTCCTGGCCTGAATAAGAGTGGGGATGACTTCCTTGGGAATACCCTTTCAGGCTAGGATCCGACGCTCAACAGCCATGCCATCAAACGTAGCCGCGGTAAGTCTTGATACACAGACGGCCCCTGCTGTAGTAGGTCCTCTCGAGGAGGAAGAGGCCGAGGATCTTCTATGAGCAACTCCTGAAGATCTGGATACCAAGCCCTCCTTGGCCAGTCTGGGGCAATGAAGATTGCTCAAACTCTTATTATTATTTTGAGAACTTTTGGAATCAGTGGAAGTGGAGGAAAAACATATACCGACCGAAACACCCACTGGGTCACCAGTGCATCCACTGCTATTGCTTGAGGGTCTCTCGACCTGGAACAATATCTTTGAAGCTTCTTGTTTAGACGAGATGCCCTCATGTCTACTTGAGGAACTCCCCAAAGACTTGTCACCTCTGCGAAAACTTCTTGGTGGAGGCCCCACTCTCCTGGATGGAGATCGTGTCTGCTGAGGAAGTCTGCTTCCCAGTTGTCCACTCCCGGAATGAAAATTGCCGACAGAGCTCTAACATGTCTTTCTGCCCAGAGGAGAATCCTTGTCACCTCTGCCATTGCCGCTCTGCTTTTCGTTCCGCCTTGACTGTTTATGTACGCGACTGCTGTTACATTGTCCAACTGGATCTGCACGGGATCTTGAAGAAGATGTACCGCTTGTAGAAGGCCGTTGTAAATGGCTCTCAATTCCAGAATGTTTATGTGAAGGCAGGCTTCCTGACTTGACCATTTTCCTTGGAAGCTTTCCCCGTGTGACAGCTCCCCAGCCTCGGAGACTTGCATCCATGGTTATTAGGACCCATTCGTGAATCCCAAACCTGCGTCCCTCTAGTAGGTGAGAACTGTGTAGCCACCACAGGAGCGAAATCCTGGCTTTGGGGTACAGGATTATTTTCCGGTGCATGTGTAGGTGGGATCCGGACCACTTGTCCAACAGGTCCCACTGGAATACTCTGGCATGAAATCGGCAAAACTGTATGGCCTCGTAGGCCGCTACCATTTTCCCCAACAACCGAATGCATTGATGGATCGACACGCTTGTTGGTTTCAATATTTGTTTGACCATTTTCTGGATTTCCAGAGCCTTTTCCACTGGAAGAAATACTCTCCCTACTTCTGTGTCCAGAATCATCCCTAAAAAGGACAATCTTGTCGTCGGTTCCAACTGCGACTTTGGAAAATTCATGATCCAACAGTGTTGTTGGAGTATTGACAGGGAGAGTGCGATGTTCTTCACCACCTGTTACCTGGATCTCGCTTTTATCAGGAGATCGTCCAGATAAGGAATTATATTGACTCCTTTTTAACGAAGGAGGACCATCATCTCCGCCATCACCTTGGTGAATATCCTCGGTGCCATGGAGAGTCCGAACGGCAACGTCTGAAACTGGTAATGGCAATCCTGTATTGCAAATCTCAGATAAGCTTGGTGAGGAGGATAAACGGGAACATGCAAGTAAGCATCTTTTATGTCTACTGACACCATGAAGTCCCCCTCTTCTAGACTGGAAATCACTACCCTCAGGGATTCCATCTTGAACTTGAGCCTTTTCAGGTAGAGATTCAGATTTTTCAGGTTTAAAATCGGTCTGACCGAGCCGTCCGGCTTCGGAACTGCGAAGAGGCTTGAATAAAAAAACCTTCTCCTTACTGTGCCAAGGGTACCAGGACAATGACCTGATCCTGACATAATTTTTGAATTGCCGTTGTTCTTCCCGGAAAAATCAGCATGGGGGAGTCTTGAAACTCTAGTTTGTACCCATGGGACACTATTTGTAAGACCCATTGGTCCAGGCCAGATTGAATCCAGATTTGGCTGAAAAGTTTCAGACGTGCTCCCACCCGAGCGGACTCCCGCAAGCGTTATGCTGCAGATTTGGCAGAAGCAGGGGTGGACTTCTGCTCCTGCGATCCGGGAGACGCTGCGGATTTCTTTCCTTTTCCCCTTCCCCTACCTGCAAAAAAGGGGGATCCTTTGGCCTTTTTGTATTTGTTGGGCCGAAAGGACTGTATGTGAGAGTCATGTGTCTTTTTCGCAGGTGTAGGAGCATAACGCAAGAATGTCGACTTACCTGCAGTAGCCGCCGAGACTAGCCCATCCAGCCCATCACCAAACAAGGCCTCATCTTTATACGGGAGATCCTCCATATTTCTTTTGGAATCTGCATCAGCATTCCACTGGCGAATCCACAACGCCCTCCAAGCCGATACTGCCATGGTAGCGGTTCTTGATCCCAAGAAACCAATATATTTCATGGTTTCTAGTACGTATGCAGCAGCATCTTTGATATGACCTAACGTTAGGAGTATCTCGTCTCCATCTATTGTGTCAATGTCTAATGACAAGTTTTCTGACCACTTTTCAATAGCACTACTCGCCCACTCACAGACAATGGTAGGCCTGAGTAGTGTCCCATTGGCCACATTAATAGATCACCTCACTCACTTGCGGTCTGTCGGCTCCTTAAGTGAAGCCATTCCAGGTGCAGGGAGAAACACCTTTTCTCTTTTATGACAGGGCCCTGTCTAAAATGCGGGGTGACTCCCACCTTTTTTGGAAAAAGGTAAGCTGCCTGAATTCCTTTTGGGAATCTGAAATTTCTTTTCAGGTTAAATCAGACTCCCTCCAAGAGACTGTTCAACTTCTGAGGTGGAGGGAAAATTACATTACTTCTTTACTAAAGTAAACCCTCTCCTTGTGGTAAAAGAGGGGGCTTCGTAACTTCTAACACCTCCTTTATAGCTAAAACATGTTTTGAATGCTTTTTTGCTAACTTAGGACCTATTCCCCTGGAATCACTAGTGTCGACACAGGAATCAGAGTCTGTGTCGGTATCAGTTTGTACTACTTGTGCAAATTTGTATGTGACCCAGAAAGGTCCCTGTGGATGAAAGGCAGAACTATTAAAAATCACATCTTCAACAGATTATTTTCATTTTCTGTATGAGATTCAGTCCAACCTCTTACTGATATGATTCACACTATCATGTATCCTTTCACCCAGTCAGGCTCTTGGTGTCCCTAACATGTCTCCACAGAGTTCCCTGCCACAGACATGTCACACACGTGCACAACCCACAGACAGTCCGGGACTTATAGGGGACAGACCCACAGATAGGATTTGCCAGTTCACAACCCAGTGCCAGTAACACAATGTCTGTGAACACAAAATGCCCACTGACATGCAGTGCTTTTATAATGTTAATCACACAATTATATAGCACCAAATTCACTGTGGCCCACCCTGTTTTGCACCCTGATACTTGTTCAGTAGTGGAGGAGGACCAGCGTTGTCTCTGCAGCCTGAGGAGAGAGAGAAAATGGCGCTGAGCAGTGCGCTGGCTGAGGAGGAAGCTCCACTCCTCAATGGTGTGTTACTCCTCAGCTTTTATGAGGTAATTTTTTATACTGGCGGGGGTAGGACTGTGCCTCAGCAACTTATGCCCCTTATTTATGCCAGTTTCCATAGGTTTCATGCTGCCCAGGGCGCTCTTCCATATCCCCCCCCCCCCGCCGCCCTGCACCCTGCAGTGCCTGTGTATGTGTGGGCAACATGGCGCGCTGCGCTTCCGCCAGCCGCACAGTACCTTTAGCCGTCACTTTCTTGATTGAAGATCTGTCTTCTAACACTCATCTGTCTTCTGACTTCTGGCTCTGTGAGGGGAGTGACGGCGTGCTGTGGGCGTGAGCATCTAGGCACGGCTAGCGTTCATTTCCCTTCAGGAGCTAATGGTGTCCTATCAGCCAGAAGCAGAGCCATGAAACTCTTTAGGAAGTTGGTTCCTACTTCTGCCCCCTCAGTCCCACGAAGCAAGAAGACTGTTGCCAGCAGTTCTCACTGAAAATAAAAAACCTAACATAAGTCTTTACAGAGAAACTCAGTAGAGCTCCCCTGGAGTGCATCCAGTCTGCCTGGGCACATTTCTAAAACTGAGGTCTGGAGGAGGGGCATAGAGGGAGGAGCCAGTTCACACCCTTGAAAAGTCTTAAAGTGCCCATGGCTCCTGCGGAACCGTCTATACCCCATGGTACTGAATTGGACCCCAGCATCCTCTAGGACGTATGAGAAACTATATTCAAGGCATTGGCATTTCTATAATGGGTGCAGTCTGTGCGGTGCACATGGGCCCCTGGATCCAGGAGGGCCCATACCGCACACACTGCACCCATAGTTTAACACTTACCTCTCCGGAGTCCCACATCGGGCGTTGTAGCCGCAGCGAAAATCACACCAAAAATGTCCGCTGCGCATGCACAGTAGTAAAATTGGTCTCTGGAACATGGCGGGCGTGTCACGATCCGGGTATCTGGACGCCATTACCTGCCGTTTAGGTGTCTTCTGAGACTGGCCCAGCGTTCCAAGTCCGGATCTCATCTGTGTCAACACTCTGCACATCCCTCCTGTCATTCTGAGACACTACCACAGCGGCGCCATGTTTGAATCCAACATGGCGTCTCCCGTCCTCCGCGGCCTCCGCCGCCGTTACTGTGTTATTGCTGCAGGTTCTCAGAATCATGTATCATGCCTGCCGCGGCCTCTGCTGCCCTCCAAGTATCTCAGCATTTAACAGTCATCTGGCGTCTCCTGTCCTCCGGGCCGGCGCCGCCATTATCACTATGTTTGCACATTTCATTTCAAACCAGTTTTCCCTCCAGGTTCCAGCATGGGCGCAGCCATGTTGGATTTGATCACATGCTCCAATTCCTCCAATCCACCGTCTCTGGAATCTGCATAATTGCCCAGCCAATGCCTGCATAGTAGCAGGTATAAGTATCCTGTGTCTGGGCCAGATAGATGTCAGTGCTTTGAATGTCATACCTTGTTCCAGTCTCTCTCTCCTGTGGCTTGTTTTTCCAGGTTCCAGTTCCTATCTCCAGCATCCACAAAGAGACCCGCACCTGCTTTCCATCTTGCAGTGCAGCCTGACTCTACAGCCTTCCGTGGCTGTCCAGTTTCCAGCTATCTACTATCTGCTTCCAAGCAGCCAGCTTTCAACTGATTCCAGCTTCTACCAAACACCGGTGCTGATCCAGCGGATCCTATCTTACCAGCAGTATCCACTACCACCGGTAATCATTTATCAGCTATTCTGTTTCTACGCTCCGTAGCATCTCACATCATCCACTCTGTGTTTTATCACCTGGCTGGTTCCATCCAGCATCCACTCCGTGACTTTAGTACCTGGCTGATTCCATTCAGCATTCACTCTGTGTTTCATCACCTGGCTGATTCCATTCAGCATCCACTCCGTGTCTTACCACCTGGCTGGTTCCATCCAGCTGATACAGCAGCATACTCAAGTTACAGATTCACCTGCTACAACTACTGGCATGTTCCTCGGCTATTTCTACTACTACAACCAGGCCTGGTAAGGTGATTCCATCAAAGGACTTTTACATCTGTTCTAAACCTACCAGTGCTCTGAGAAACCTTCTATGGTTATGTATTCCAGGAACTGTGTTATTTGCCACTGTCTTTGCTAAACTTGAATACTGCTTGTTATCACACGGAGTTTGTTAATAAACTTTTATTTTGAATTTTAAACTGGTTGTCATGGTCACACCTTCGGTAATCATTCTGCACTTACATGTCCAGGGGTCTGATTAAACCTCCCAGGTTTAATTTCAACTCAGCCCCTACAACTGAGGCTTCCTCCCGTCAGCCTAAACCCTCAGTTGTGACAGGACGCAGAAGACTCCGGCACAAAGTCGGAGATTACTGCGCCATACAGAGGAGGGGGCCCATCCGGAGTCTGCACAGGGACCTCCTCTGTTTAAATGTCCCTGATTCAAGGTATCAGGTAAGGGATTTGGTATGTTTTAAAGCCAGACAGGATGCTGGCTGTCAGTATACCAACAGCGGCATCCTGTCTGTAGGAAGCGAGGCAGCGAGTCCCTTTGTGGCTGGGTGGCTTGCTTCACTCACCACAGGTTACATTCCCACTCTGTTGGTGGTGTGAACTCACCAACCGAGTGGGAATACCCAGCGGTGGTCGGGATTCCAACCGTCCGTATTTCACAGGATGTCGGGATTCCGGCGTCAGTCTCCTAAACTCCCGGGATCCTGACAGCTAGTATTTTAACTGCATCCCCAGATAAAGTATGCAGAAGTGTAGATGTAAGATAATTGCACTTCCACATGATTGTGTACTTGCCTACTCTCCCTGATTGTCTGGGAGGATCTCGAATCGTGGGTGGCACTTCCGGACACCTGGATGAGCAGGTGTGTCATCAGCTGGCCAGACAATTATTAACTTCAGACTATGCTTATTGTTATTGTTATTGTTATTATTATTTATTTATTTATTTATTTATTTATTTCAGCTGATATAAATAGTGCAACAGGATTTTACAAACTAAAAAAGTATAAATAGCAATGCAAAAGAATATTTTTCTAGCATCCTCTAAAATGTTACTTACCCAAGGAACATAAAAAGGGTTCATAATGTATTTTAGACATTCAAAATGTGTACAATGAGAACTGGAACAGTGCTAGGTGTGCATGGCATACCAACATTATAATAATGCAATTTCAAGCATTTAACATTGTCGGCTTTACAGCTTCTGTACTACGCCACTGGTAGCTGCATAAAAATGTCAGTCGCCCATGACTGCTCTATTATTTTTTTTTATTTTTTTTTTATCAAATAAATTTTTATTTTATGCCAGAAACATATAATTCAACTGCTAGAACATAAACAGTAAACAGGAGGCTGTAAAGCCAGAATGGTTACTAATACAAAAAGTTTCTTTATGAGAACGGTAAGAGAGTGTGGTGCGATTGATAGAGAAATCATGTAGGAGACGAAGAACTCGAAGCCAAGGGGTTCAGAGTTATGTAGGAAGGGAGAGAGTGAGGAAATAGAACGATTTCTTTGAGAGGACGCGGGTCCAGGGGATAGGAGAGAAGAGGAAAGAGAGAAAGAAAAAAAAAGGGGGGGGATGTAGGAGGAGGGGCAGTAGTTGCGGAGCGGGGTCCTTAATTAATTTAGTCCTGGGAGGGGGTGGTCATGGAATCTGTACCATGGGAGCCAGGTGGAGTGGAACTTTTTAACTGTGTTTTGGCGAAGACTAGTAATGTATTCCATGTTTGCGATAAACCAGATTCTATTTGTGAGAGCCTGGCTGCTGGGGGCTTCGGGATTCTTCCATTTACCTGCTATTTGGTATTTTGCTGCGCAAGATATAAAGAGAACCAGGTTTTTAGAGTCCTTAGAGATGTGATCGGGTGGAGAGCAGAGGAGGAGGTTTGCGGGCGATAGGGGCGCTGGTAAGTCGATTAATCGTGAGATAAGCTTACGGACCTTTGCCCAGTATTGAACAATCACCGGGCAGGTCCACCAGATGTGTGATAGAACGTGCTTATGTGACCGCAGTTCCTCCAGCAAAGGTTGGAGGTGTCAGGGTAGATCCTATGCAATCGGTCCGGTACTAGGTACCATCTTGTGTATATTTTGTATGAGTTTTCTCGGATGGCCACACTGATGGAGCATTGTGAAATTGCGGTGCGGATTGTGTCCCAACCCTCGTCCTCTAAGTGGCACCCCATGTCGATCTCCCAGGCTATCTCGTGCGGTTCGAGAGGTGGGGGTGCAGGGCTGAGGATGGTTTTGTAGAGGAGGGAGATGGTGCCTCTACTGGTGGGGTTGTAAATACAGAGTCTCTCAAGAGGTGTGGTGGCTGATAGAGGAAACGTTAACTGTAGGGAGGAAAGAAAGTGGTGAATTTGTAGGTATTGATAGAACAGAGAGTTAGGTAGGTTGTGCATAGTTTGGAGGTCAGAGAATGACTTAATGGAGTGCGTCCCTGTGAAGTGGTGTATTCTGGTAGCTCCTGCCGAGATCCAGGGGCGGGCCATTTCCCGAGAGAGTCCTGGGGTAAATGCTGGGTTGCTCCAGATGGGAGTCAGAGGGGAGGGGTGGTTTGATAATTTTAATTTTTTGTCTAGATTCCGCCAATGTGCAAGTGTCAATTCTATTGCGGGAGAGGTGCGGTGGGGTGGGCTGCGTAGTTTATTAGAGAGCCAAGGCAAGTGAGAGACAGATGGGAGTCCCGACAAATCACTCTCTAAATCAACCCATCTTTTAGTGTGTTTTGGGGCATGCCAGGCAACCATTTGACTTAATCTGGTCGCGTCATAATAGCGTTGGAGGATAGGAAGGCCCAGACCGCCATTTTGAGAGTGTTTGGCTAAGATATCCCGCCGAATTCTAGGCTTTTTGTGGTCCCAAATAAATTTACAGAGGGAGGATTGGAGATTATTAAGAGTCTGAGAGGGCACCGAAATTGGAAGTGTCTGAAACAAGTAGAGAAGTTTGGGAAGGATATTCATTTTTATAGCGTTAATTCGTCCCACCCAAAAGAGAAAGTAAGATTCCCATTGTTGGATATCAGTAAGGATTGATGTGATGAGAGGGAGGTAGTTAGCCTTGTAGAGAGAGCTGTAGGATTTGGTGATGGAGATCCCGATATATTTGAGGGAGCGTCTGCGCCAGGAAAAATTAAAGTTCTGTTGTAGTTGTGATTTAGTTAGTTTGGGGATGTGCAAAGAGAGGGCTTCGGATTTTGTTTGATTAATTTTATAACCCGAGAGGTTGCCGTACGTGTTAGTTCTTGGAAGAGGTTCGGAAGAGAGATAGTTGGGTTTGTCAGGGTCAGGAGGATGTCATCGGCGAAGAGGGAGATGGTGTATTGAGTGTGGTTGACTTGGATTCCCGTGATGTCAGGAGTGGTCCGGATGTGGTTTGAAAGGGGTTCAATGACGAGTGCGAATATGAGGGGAGATAATGGGCATCCCTGTCGCGTTCCATTCGAAATTTTGAGGGGGTCCGATAATAAGCCGTTGGAAAGAACCGATGCCGAGGAGTTCTGGTATAAGGCTTGTATGGCTTGAAGGAATTTACCCTGAAGGCCAAAACGTTGTAGAGTCTGTCGCATAAAAGGCCAAGAAACTCTGTCAAAGGCCTTCTCTGCATCCAGGGCAAGAGTCAGGGACGGGATCTTGTGAAGATTAATGTGGTCAATAATATCCACGACTCGCCTAGTGTTGTCGAGTGCCTGTCTAGATTGAACGAAGCCCACTTGGTCGGGGTGTATGAGCGAGGGGAGGATAGGGTTAAGTCTATTTGCTAGGACTTTGGCGAAGAGTTTCAAATCTGAGTTTAGAAGTGATATGGGTCTGTAGTTAGAGATAAACTGGGGGTCTTTATTGGGTTTTGGGATCACGGTAATGACAGCTGTGGTAGTGTGGGGGTGGAAGGGAGACCCATCTAAGATAAGGTTAAATAATGACGTGAGGTGGGGAAGTAGTGCAGGTTGAAACGTTTTATAGTATGACATTGGGTAGCCATCCGGGCCCGGGGCCTTAGATGGTTTCTGACTACCGATGGCAAGGGTTAATTCCTCGGGGGTGATGGGCTTGTTAAGGGCCGTGGAAGTGTCGGCGTCGATACGAGGTAGATCTGCGGAAGCTAAGTAGTCTGAAACCGTGGGGTGGGTCGGGTCTAATGAAGAGGAAGTGTCTGGCAAATTGTAAAGCTGCTCAAAATATGTTCGGAAGAGAGAGTTAATAGTCTTTGGGTTGTATTGGAGGGAGTTGTGTTCGTCTTTGATAGCCGGGATAGCAGTGTGCGCTTTTCGAGCCCTCAATGTGCTGGCCAATAGCGAATCGGCTTTATTACTTTTTTCATAGAATTTTTGTTTCAGCCAGCGGAGTGAGTGCTCGGTTTTTTCGGCTAGCAAGGCGTTTAAAGTTGCCCTGGTAGATGTGAGCTTTCAGTAAAGAAGTTGCGAGGGTCGTTGCTTATGTAGTGTTTCTAAGTTGTGGACCTCAACTGTGAGGGATGATATTTGTTGTTTGCGATCCTTGTTCCTATACGACGCATAGTTAATGATGTGTCCCCTGATAACGGCTTTGTGGGCTTCCCAAATTAGTGGGGTGCAAATGGAGTCGGTCATGTTTAAGGAGAAGTAGTCAGCTAGAGCTAGATTGATTTTTTCCTGAAACTGAGGGATTTTTAAGAGTGTTTCGTTTAGTCTCCAATTGGGGCGAGTTGTCGGGGTGTCAAGGAAGTCGAAGGTGGCGGTGATAATGGAATGGTCTGACCAAGGGTTAGTGAGAATAGAGGAGTCTAGTACGTGTTGAGAGAGCAATGTGCCGCAGTAAAAAAGATCAATTCGAGAGTATGATTGGTGTGGGGTTGAGAAGAAGGTATAGTCTTTGGCCGTTGGTTGAGAGCTCGCCAGACGTCGAAGAGGCCAGATTCGTGGATGTGTTTATTTAAAGAGCGTGAAGATGAGTCTCGATGGGGGCGGGTCTGGCCAGAGGATTAATTTAGGTCGGCGTCTGGGACAGTGTTGAAGTCCCCTCCTAGTATTAAGTAACCTTTTCTGATTTTGTTGAGATCTGAGAAAAAAGAATTAAAGAAAGAGGACTGCCCGGAGTTAGGGGCATAGACAGTGGCGATCGTGCATTCTAGTTGTCCGAGCATGCCCGTCAGGATGATATATCGGCCATCAGAGTCTGTGTGGGTCGATTGTAGTGTGAATGGGATTTTGGAGTGGATCAGGACTGCTACTCCATTGTGTTTCGATTGGCTTGAGGAATAGAAAGCCGTTGGGTAGCGTTTAGTGGTTAGGGATGGGTGCGATCGGGATTTGAAGTGAGTTTCTTGGATGAGCACAATTCCCGCTTTTAAAATTTGAAGAGAACGGAACAGGGACGAGCGTTTCTGGGGGGTATTGAGGCCTTTGGTGTTCAAGTACGCCAGGAGCAGGGGCATCTTTTAAGGTGTTAGAAGGGTGCGCAAAGGAGAAATGGAGGAGAGAGTGAAAGGTGTAGAAGGAGAGGAAGAAGAGAAAATAAACAGTAGTAAAAAAAAAAAAAATTGGGGGGGGGGGAGGGAAGGAGGGTGAGCCTGTGTAGGAGTTCCTTACGACCAGCGAGAAGGAACGGGCACAGAGAGTGGGATCAATGGATCCAAAGTGGAGGAGCGACGGGGAGCGATCGTACTCCCTCCACGGGGGGGAAGAGGTGAAGAAGCGGGTCTAGGTGCCTGAAGACAACAGTGTGGGTTTGTGTGGCAAGTACAGGGATTGAAGGAACACGTCCCTCCAGTGGTGGTCTGTGTGAAAGAGGCAGTAGTAGTTGAGAGGCGAATGAGTCATTGTGTGAGTGGCATGTGGATAAAGGGTGGCATGCAGTGTCAAACAACAAGTGCGATAATAGCAATACTACAGAAAAAAAAATAATTAGTAGTCAGATTTTCAAACTGAACATCTTGGTTCCTATATAGGAGTATAAAGTGTGTGTTAGTTATTAATATGCTGCATGAAGCATGTATGTGGGCGGGCCCAAGGGGGTGGCTTTAACCGCGGGACTTCAAGCAACGGGGCTAGCAAGATGGGCTGGATAAAAGTAAGGGCAGACAATATACAATAGGTATATGGAACGATCAAGATATAAAACTAAAACAGGTAAAGTAGTCAACAGGAGTACTATAGCAATATAACGAATGGAATGTCCATGTAACTATAGGTGCTGAGGTAATCAGGGTGGGTGAAGGTTAGAACCTTGCTCAGCGAGTGGGTCAGAGTCCTCCAGGTGTGATAGGAAGTCACCTCCTTCTCTTGGGTCTTTAATGACGATTGTTTTTCCATTATATTCAACCAGGAGCTTAAAGGGGAATCCCCAGTGGTAGCGGATACCTCGTGTACGGAGAGCGGAAGTTAGATCTCTAAGTTCTCTCCTTTTAAGTATGGTGGAGGGAGCCAAGTCCTGAAAGAATTGTAGTTTGACGTCCTCGAACATTATGTGTGGCTTGCCCCGGGTTGGGAGAAGGACCATCTCTTTATCCTTGAAGTTGAGGAAGTGCATGATGACGTCTCTCGGGGGCTCGCCATCTCGGGGCCTAGGTCGGAGGGCCCTGTGAGCTCTTTCCAAAGGCAGTTCCCGAGAACCTGCACTTGGCAAAGGGTGGAGAACAGTCGTTGGAGGTATGTTTCGAGGGCCGCCGGGAGGACGGACTCTGGAATATTGCGAATTCTGAGATTATTTCTCCTTTCGCGATTTTCCAAGTCCTCGTTCTTGGCCCGGAGCTCCGTTATATCTTGGATGAGGTGGTCTATATCTCTGACCGTTTCTATGTGGTCTTTCTGTAGAACGTCTTGTCTGGCTTCCAGTTTGGAAGTTCTGGAGGACAGGGATGAGATATCTGACCTAATAGAGGTAACTGCTCTGTCGAGCTTGGTTTCCAATGATTCTTTAAAGTCCATTATGAGCGACTTCAGGGCCATGATGTCCTCTTTGGTCGATGGGACGGGCGAGGATGATGGGTCGTCTCCATCTGGAGAAGATAGGCTGGGAGAGGGAGGGCCAGAGGGTAGGGAGGGTTTGTCGCTCTTGTCGGTTTTGGTGAAATGTTGGGAAATGTCCGTACCCGCACGTCTTCTTGTATTCGGGTTGGGTTTGGACATGTTTGCACCTTGGTAGACGGGTTTGGAGAAGAAGGGACCACTCGAGGCGCTGAATTAGGTGGGTAGAGTGGGACTATCAAGTTGCCAGAGAGGGAACCACTGGAGGGCTGAGTTATGGTGTAATCAGTGGAACATGGGAATTGGCGGGCGTCTTAGAGAGTTGAGGGATGCCCATTCGTTGCCGTGTGTGTGTAGGCTAATCACCACGTGTTTGGAGTGGAGCCATGGCTTTCACACGGCTCTGGTAGCGACGAGGGCTTGGGAGTATGTAAGAAGAGGTCCGAGGGTTATAGGTTGTACGTCACATTCGCAGCGGTGGGTAACCGCTGATAGATCAGAGATAGCGCTCCGTTGTCGTAGTGTGCAGTCGCGTACTGTAGATAAGTATGTGCGACAGTGAAGGAGGCAGGTACGGTGGTGGAGAGTGTGGTGGTATCGCTCGTATGGAGAGACCTGGTCCAATGGATTGGTACGCTACTGTCCAGGGGTCACCACGAGGGGAGCCGGGTGTGAGGGTGTAGTAGCAGCAATAGAGCTCCGGTGTCGTGGATAGGGACCAGCGAGTCTCTGTCTATCTTGTTAGGAGCCTTCGAATTGTTGAAGAGACGGGGGGAGTTGCGGCTGCACTCGGTTCCACTGGTGGGGGGTGCGGTGGAGGAACAGTCCGGGGGTCACCAGGTCACAGGCGGATCAAGGTGGACCAGCGAGCCCCAGTGGTACTTTCGGCAGGCCGCCCTGAAATCTAGTCCCCGGGCAGTGTAGGGGAGGCAGGCCGCAACCCGCAGAGAGGCCTAGCGTCTCTCCCGGCTCCACGGGCTCTGCACTCTGGGGAGCGCAAGATGAGGATCTGGCACAGAGATGGCGCCAGTCCCAAGATGGCCGCTGGAGGCGTCCCGTCCCGCGGGTCTTTCCTGTGTTCGCGGTCGCCAGTGCAGAGGGTTAGCACAGTGGGAGCGCTGGGAGCGTAGCGTCAGGCTCAGCAACCTCGAGGGAGCGCCCCAGCAACTGCTGTAGAGTTAGTATGTTCGGCGGCGCCAATCGCAAGATGGCCGCCGTCGCTCGCAGCAGCCCTCACCTCAAATGGTCTCCGTTGTCTTCTGTCCCCCCAGCCTCTGGTCTATTTGAGTTTAAAAGCAGGATATTTCAAAGGCAGCCAGGTGGTAAATATGTTTAGGGATCTGAGTGGGCATGCAGCCCACAACCAATATGGCGGCGCCGGCGTCACTTACAGGGCCTCCGGGATCGGGTTATCTGCTGTGTCCCCGGAGCGGCCTGTATCATTGGTGGCAGTGTAGAAAGATCCCCCAGCCAGCGAGGCAGTCCAGAGGCCGAGCGGGCGGCGGGGTCCAGCGCGTCTCCACACGCGGTCAAGCCAGCTCCGGCGCACCGCCGTCACCCGGCGCCGGTCACTGAGTCTTCGCTCCGGGCCGCACAGCGGAGCCAGAGCACTCCGGTCGGGCCTGCCAGACAGGGGGGAGCGCTGTAGAGACGTGATAGGGATGGGGGAATCTCCGTTCCACTTCAGCGGGTCACTTCCGGTCCGGCCTGGTGAAAAATTGAGGCCCCGGCTTCGGGTGGGCAAGTAGGCCGCAACCTGCACGGGTGCAGGAGGTACCCGCCGGCTCTGCAGACCACTGTGCCCGGGGGAGAAGAGGGGTAGGGGTATGAAAAGAGGGAGAAGGGACCTCAGGATCTCCACTTAGTATGGTTTAAATGGTGTCTCAGGCAGGAGCTCTGTTGCCACACATCTGCCTGGGTCAAGCACCAAGCCACGCCTCTGCTCTATTATTTTTTATTGGAGACTGAAGATGCTGCTGCTTAGCAATAATAACTAGAGATGAGTGGGTTCGGTTCTCGGAGAACCGAACCCTAACGAACTCCACGTGTCAAACACAGTCCCGAGCCCGGCTCAGTTATTCCCGCCTGACTCGGAAAACCCGAACGAGGCAAAACGTCATCATCCCGCTGTCAGATTCTCGCGGGATTCGGATTCCATGTAAAGAGCCACACGTCGCCGCCATTTTCACTCGGGCATTGTAGAGAGTACAGAGAGGACGTGGCTACGTTCTCTCAGTGTCAGTTCTCAGTGTCAGTTCTCAGTGTCAGTTCTCAGTGTCAGTTCTCAGTATTAGTGCTCATTGTCTTGTGCTGCATCGTGCTGCTCAGTAATACTAATACTAGTACAGTGTCTTGTGCTGCATCTGCTGCTGTAGGGTGCTGTGGTAGTAGTGTCCTGTGACTGTGCATCGGTCATCATCATTCCAGTCACGGTGGTATCTGGGTGGTGACAATTCCAGAGTGCTTTTGTGCTGCTCTCTAATACTAATACTAGTACAGTGTCTTGTGCTGCATCGTGCTACTCAGTGTCAGTTCTCAGTAGTATCATCAGTGCTCAGTATCAGTGCTCATTGTCTTGTACTGTATCGTGCTGCTCAGTAATACATTACTAATATTAGTACAGTGTCTTGTGCTGCATCTGCTGCTGTAGGGTGCTGCGGTAGTAGTGTCCTGTGACTGAGCATCGTCATCATCATCATCATTACAGTCACAGTGGTATCTGGGGGGTGACAATTCCAGAGTGCTTTTGTGCTGCACACTAATACTAATACTAGTACAGTGTCTTGTGCTGCATCGTGCTGCTCAGTGTCAGTTCTCAGTATCACTGCTCAGTAGTAACACCAGTGCTCAGTATCACTGGTCAGTGCTCAGTGTCTTGTGCTGCATCATGCTGCTCAGTGTCAGTTCTCAGTATCACTGCTCAGTAGTATCATCAATGCTCAGTATCACTGCTCAGTAGTATCATCAGTGCTCAGTATCACTGGTCAGTGCTCAGTGTCTTGTGCTGCATCATGCTGCTCAGTGTCACTGAGCACTGATACTACAGAGAACTATCACTGGTCAGTGCTCAGTGTCTTGTGCTGCATTGTGCTGCTCAGTGTCAGTTCTCAGTAGTATCAGTGCTCAGTGCTCAGCAGGGGTTAAAGTGAGTCGGAACAGGGCGGAACTGCGTTCCGTCAGTTCCACTTGGAGACGGAACGCAGTTCCGCCTCCTCCGGCTCACCTAACCCGCTGTGTGCAGCACTGCGGGGAGATGCCGGGCGCCCACTGAGATTGCGTTACCAGCGGGCGCCCAGCGGCAGCCGGAGGCAGGAGCTCAGTACTGAGCTCCGGCTTCCGGCGCTGTCACTGTGTGCTATGGGAGAGACGTCATGACGTCTCTCCCATAGTGCAGAGGAGCGGGCAGCGAGAGAGGACTGCAGCGGTCTGGAAGCGGGAGCGGGGTTTGGTAAGTATTGTGATTGTAGTGTAGAGGCGCATCTACAGGGGGTAAACTACTGGGGGGGCATCTACTGGGGGCAAACTACTGGGGGCATTACTACTGGGGGGCATCTACAGGGGGAAAACTACTAGGGACATTACTACTGGGGGGTGGGGGCATCTACAGGGGGCATTACTACTGGGGGGATCTACTGGGGGCAAACTACTGGGGGCATTACTACTGGGGGGCATCTACTGGGGGCATTACTACTGGGGCCAACTACAAGGGGGGCAAGCTACTGGGGGCAAGCTTCTGGGGGCAAACTACAAAGGGGCTAACTTCTGGGGGCAAACTACAGGAGGGCATTACTACTGGGGGGAAACTACAGGAGGACATTACTACTTGGGGGGCATCTACTGGGGTACATTATTACTGGGGGCCAACTACAAGGGGGCAAACTACTGGGGGCAAACTACAATGGGGCAAACTACAATGGGGCAAACTACAAGGGGGAAAACTACAAGAGGCTAAACTACAAGCGGGGCATAACTGCAGGGGCTAAACTACAAAGGGGCAAACTACAGGGGGGCATTATTGCTGGCGGCTAAACTACAAGCAGGCAAACTACTGGGGCTAAACTACTGGGGGCATTACCACTGGGAGGCTAAACTAAAGGGGGGGGGGATAAACTACTGAGTTCATAACTGCAGGGGCATTACCACTGGGGGCATAACTACTAGGGCTAAACTACAGGGGGCTAAATGACTGGGGGCATTAGTACAAGCAACATTACTATTGGGGGCAATACTACACAGGGGCATTACCAATAAGGGCATTACTACTGGAGGCCCTTCTAATGAGGGCATTGTAAAGGGGGCACTTCATAAGGGGCATCACTCCTGGGGACACAAGAGGCACTACTTTTGTGGGCATTGCATAAGGGGCACCACTACTATGGGGTCTATATAAGGGGCACTACCACTGTGGGCACTAGCAGTACAGTGGACATCGCATAAGGAGCACTACTACTGTGGGCATTGTATAAGAAGCGCTACTGCGGTGGGCATTATGTGTATTATGGGGTGCTACTACTGTGGGCATTATTACTATTCTGTGACCACGCCCCTTTCTTTTTGAGACAATGCCCATTTTTTGCGGCGCGCGTCTACGGCGTGCGCAATACCTTTGTTACATGGGCACCATGGGGTGGGGGGTGAGTTCCACCACCTCTGTATTACCACTTTAAGCACTGGTGCTCAGTATCACTGGTCAATGCTCAGTGTCTTGTGCTGCATCGTGCTGCTCAGTGTCAGTTCTCAGTATCACTGCTCAGTAGTATCATCAGTGCTCAGTATCACTGCTCATTAGTATCATCAGTGCTCAGTATCACTGGTCAGTACTCAGTGTCTTGTGCTGCATCGTGCTGCTCAGTGTCACTGCTCAGTAGTATCATCAGTGCTTAGTATCACTGCTCAGTAGTATCATCAGTGCTGAGTATCACTGGTCAGTGCTCAGTGTCTTGTGCTGCATCGTGTTGCTCAGTGTCAGTTCTCAATAGTATCAGTGCTCAGAATCACTGCTCAGTAGTATCATCAGTGCTGAGTATCACTGGTCAGTGCTCAGTGTCTTGTGCTGCATCTTGCTGCTGTAGGGTGCTGTGGTAGTGTCCTGTCACTGTGCATAGGTCATCATCATTCCAGTCACAGTGGCATCTGGTATCTATCTAATGGTATCTAATTCCAGACATTACTGCCGTCTAATTCCAGATATATTACTGGCATATAATTCCACACATTAAAAAATGGAGAACAAAAATTTGGAGAGTAAAATAGGGAAAGATCAAGATCCACTTCCACCTAGTGCTGAAGCTGATGCCAATAGTCATGGCAGAGATGATGAAATGCCATGAACGTCGTCTGCCAAGGCCGATGCCCAATGTCATAGTAGAGAGCATGTAAAATCAAAAAAGCAAAAGTTCAGTAAAATGACCCAAAAAATAAATTAAAATCGTCCGAGGAGAAGCGTAAACTTGCCAATATGCCATTTACGACATGGAGTGGCAAGGAACGGCTGAGGCACTGGCCTATGTTCCTCATGACTAGTGGTTCAGCTTCACATGAGGATGGAAGCACTCATCCTCCCGCTAGAAAAATGAAAAGAGTTAAGCTGGCAAAAGCACAGCAAAGAACTATGCGTTCTAAATAGAGATGAGCGGATTCGGTTTTACTCGGTTCTCAAAACCGAATCTTATTGGCTATCCAAAACACGTGACATCCGTGAGCCAATAAGATTCGGTTTTGAGAACCGAGTAAAACCGAGTAAAACCGAATCCGCTCATCTCTAGTTCTAAATCACAAATCCCCAAGGAGAGTCCTAATATGTCAGCAGGTGCGATGCCTGACCTTCCCAATACTGGATGGTAAGAGGTGGCTCCTTCCACCATTTGCACGCATTCTGCAAGTGCTGGAAAGAGCACCCACAGTCCAATTTGTGATATTGAAATTGAAGATATCACTGTTGAAGTACACCAGGATGAGGATATGGGTGTTGCTGGCGCCAGTGTCGGACTGGGGCATGTAGGGCCCACCGGGGGAATGCAGTGGTTGGGGCCCATGTCAGGGCTGTGGCCAATCTGCAGAGGGGGTGTGGCCTGCCACCTCATTGATTTGACTAACAATTAGAGAGTGCAACGTTTGGGCAAATTCATATATACAGTAAATTCAGTTGCTGCATGCATGATAATTTACCAGATTAATAACAGATTAATAACAGCAATGCACTGTAGAAAATACACCATAGTAAACTATAAGGCAACATTTGTATAATTCAAGTGCACAGTCTGGAACCTGATCCTTGGAGCATGAGGTGGGCCCCCCGGCAGTGGGGCCCACCGGTGATTTCCCCTGCACCCCTGTGGGCCAGTCCAAGCCTGGCTGGCGCTGAGGAGGAAGTTGACGAGGAGGATTCTGATAGTTTTGTGGTTTGTTTAAATCAGGCACCCGGGGAGACAGTTGTTGTCCGTGGGACGAATATGGCCATTGACATGCCTGGTCAAAATACCCCCCAAAAAATCACCTCTTCGGTGTGGAATTATTTCAACAGAAATGCGGACAACAAGTGTCAAGCCATGTGTTCCCTTTATCAAGCCGTAATAAGTAGGGGTAAGGACGTTAACCACCTAGGAACATCCTCCGTTATACGTCACCTGGAGCGCATTCATCAGAAGTCATTGACAAGTTCAAAAACTTTGGGTAACAGCAGAAGCAGTCCACTGACAACTAAATACCTTTTTCCTTTTGTACCCAGGCTCCTGCAAACCACACCACCAACTCCCTCAATGTCAATTTCCTCCTTAGACAGGAACGCCAATAGTCCTGCAGGCCATGTCACTGGCAAGACTGACGAGTCCTCTCCTAACTGGGATTCATCCGATGGATCCTTGAGTGGAACGCCTACTGCTGCTGGCACTGCTGTTGTTGCTGCTGGGAGTCCAAGTCGGAAGACCACTTGTACTACTTCCATTAAACAATTGACTGTCCAACAGTCCTTTGCGAGGATGATGAAATATCACAGCAGTCATCCTGTTGCAAAGCAGATAACTCAGGCTTTGACAACTCTGTTGGTGTTAGACGTGCATCCGGTATCCACCGTTAGTTCACAGGGACTTAGAGAATTGCTTGAGGTAGTGTGTCCCTGGTACCAAATCCAATCTAGGTTCCACTTCAGTAGGCAGGCGATACCGAGAATGTACAGGGACGTCAGAAAAAGTGTCCTCAGTGTCCTAAAAAATGCAGTTGTACCAACTGTCCACTTAACCACAGACATGTGGACAAGTGGAGCAGGGCAGACTAAGGACTATATGACTGTGACAGCCAACTGGGTAGATGTATTGCCTTTCCATGTTGTGCAAGGTTCTCCAACCCTTTGAACTTGCCACACGTGAAGTCAGTTCAGACACTGCCAGTCAGGTCATTCCCCTCATCAGGCTTTTGCAGAAGCAGCTGGAGAGATTGAAGGAGGAGCTAAGACGGAGTGATTCCGCTAGGCATGTGGGTCTTGTGGATGGAGCCCTTCATTCGCTTAACCAGGATTCACGGGTGGTCAATCTGTTGAAATCAGAGCACTACATTTTGGCCACCGTGCTCGATCCTAGGTTTAAAGCCTACGTTGTATCTCTCTTTCCGGCAGACACAAGTCCTCAGATGTTCAAAGACCTGCTGGTGAGACAATTGTCAAGTCAAGCGGAACGTGACCCGTCAACAGCTCATCCTTCATTTTCTACCGCAACTGGAGCTGCCAGGAAAAGGATAACATTTCAAAACCCACCCACTGGCGGTGATGCAGGGCAGTCAGGAACAAGTGCTGACATCTGGTCAGGACTGAAGGACCTGCCAACGATTACTGACATGTCGTCTACTGTCACTGCATATGATTCTGTCGCCATTGAACGAATGGTGGAGGATTATATGGGTGACAGCATCACTGTAGGCATGTCAGACAGTCCATATGTATACTGGCAGGAAAAAGAGGCAATTTGGAGGCCCTTGCACAAACTGGCTTTATTTTACCTCCAGTGTGTATTCCAAAAGAGTGTTAAGTGCAGCCGGTCACCTTGTCAGCGATCGGCGTAGGAGGTTACTTCCAGAAAATGTGGAGAAGATGATGTTCATCAAAATGAATAATACCTGTGATGGTGGATTCCAGTTGGGACGAATTAATAATCTGTGATGAGGAGGAGGAGGATCTACATCCTGAAAGGGGTGAGGAATCTGAGGGTGAGGGTGAGGATGAGGACGACATCCTGCCTCTGTAGAGCCAGTTTGTGAAGAAGAGATGAATTGCTTCTTTTTTTGGTGGGGTGATTCATTTCTTCTTTTTTTGTGGGGGTCCAAACAAACCAATCATTTCAGCCACAGTCGTGTGGCAGACCCTGTCGCTGAAGTGATTGGTTTGTTAAAGTGTGCATGTCCTGTTTATACAACATAAGGGTGGGTGGGAGGGTCCAAGGACAATTCCATCTTGCACCTCTTTTTTATTTATTATTTGCATCATGTGCTGTTTGGGGATTATTTTTTTTAAGTGCAATCCTGTCTGACACTGCAGTGCCACTCCTAGATGGGCCAGTTGTTTGTGCCGCCCACTTGGGTCGCTTAGCTTAGTCATCCAGCGACCTTGGTGCAAATATTAGGACTAAAAATAATATTTTGAGGTGTGAGGTATTCAGAATAGACTGGAAATTAGTGTAAATTATTGATATTGAGCTTAATAATACTATAGGATCAAAATTACCCCCAAATTCTATGATTTAAGCTGTTTTTGAGCTTTTTTTAAAAAACTCCCAAATCCAAAACACTTCCGAATCCAAAACCCGAAAGGGTGGTTTTGCCAAAACACGTCCGAATCCAAAACACGACCGCGGACCTGAATCCAAAACCATAACACAAAACACGAAAAATGCCCTCTGCACATCTCTAATAATAACTAAAAGATATTATTATTATTATTATTATTATTATTATTATTATTATTAGTAGTAGTAGTAGTAGTAGTAGTAGTATTAGTAGTATTTCCACTGTCTAATTTTGGTGTTTCATGTTTAGTAGAGGTATAGGCGTTCCTATAATGGGTGCAGTGGGGGCTCACACAGCACACACCGCACCCATATATTATACCTACCACTACGGAGTCCCACGGTGGCGGCCCTCCAGTGCGGGCATAAATCACTTGAAAAATGGCTATCATGGCCATTTCCAAGTGATTTGTGCATACACACTGGAGCTGTCTCCGGGAACAAGGTGCGGACGCCATGTTCTCGGAGACCTTCGCATGCGCAGCAGAGGAGGGGGCCCGCAACAGAGCCTGCACGCCGGTCCCCTCCTCTCTTAAAACGCCCCTGAATAAAGGAAAAGTTTCTAACAGACTCAGTGACTCACTACATAAGGTTAGAGAGGATCATAGTCCAATTCCAATTATAACATACAATTTGCACAATTTTTATAAGCAAAGAAAGATCCATGGAACATCAATTGCTTAGGAAAAATGTGAGTTTGGGTATCACCCCTTGTGTTGAGCTAGCATTGAATTTAATGTGTTTGTGTGTATTGTCATATCTGCACATTCCCCTCTTACAATTGTCTCAGGCGTTATCACAGAGGACTGCTTTGTATAAAGAGCAGAGGTGGGCAAAATACGGCCCATACAGTCGCCTCTGGCCTGTCTCACCCTCCCCTTCACAAACTGCACCCAGCCCTGCGAATAGCACCCAGCAGTACAATGCGTCCTCTGTTGAATTATGCCCACCCATAATAGTTGTGTGTGGGAGGGGCCTTCAGAGAATACAGACTCCAGATTAGTTGTGCAATCTGTTGAGTGGACATCTTTGTATGTTGGTCACCCAATAGGCTACAGGACTGTGGAGTAGTAAGCTGAGAGAATTCAGAGTAACCCTGCTATGCTGCTGTTATCAGGCATGGAGACATGGGAGAGATTGAAGCTGGCAGCTCAGTCAAAGCTCTGGAGTCTGGAGCAGAAATGCAGCGACAGGTGAGGAGCATCCATTGGGCTTACCCATTCATCTGCCTTATTATACACTGCTGTCATGGGCAGGCCCGATGACAGTGGGGGCCTGAGGGGAAAAGCTGTACTGGGCCCTGAGATTCTAGGGGGCCCTGGGGAGACCCACAGATAAACCTAGATCTAACCACTGCAAAGGAAGTGGTACTGCGCTGGTTCTCAGGTTGATACGGGGTTGCTGCAGGAATGGTGGAGACACTATGAATTCCCACTAAATACGACTGCTAAATGTAAAAATGGGGGTGTTCCTGTGCTACCTGGTATCAGTTAAAGTGTAATAAAGATGAGATACTGTAGATTTTTCTTTATAAAAGTACCTTTATTAAGTTAAATGCTGTAATATGGGATTAAGATCTAGATCTAACCACAGCCTGCACTGATCAGCCGAGTGCAGGCAGGCGGGTTCTGTCCGGAGAGCCACTGTAGCTTTATTGCAATAATTTTTTATTTATTTATTGCTGTGCACGTGACTTCATGACATCACACCGCACCGCTGAAAGAGAGAGCAACTAGAAGTCAGAGTTAGGTATGTGTTAGGGCAGGGGTGGGCAATTATTTCAGCTGAGGGGCCACTTGACACTTTCTTGTCAGTATCCGAGGGCCACACATAAAATAGCTTCTCCCTCTCCCTCTCCCCCCCCCCCCCACGTGCTAAAAACATAGGGACGTGGCTTCATGTGGAAGGGGCATGGCCAAAAAATAATAGATTCATATTAGGCTGCTCAATAGTCTCCATTATTCAAAATGCGCCACACCCACACAGTAGCGCCACTTACACACATTACATCAGGTAAAGCCCCTTTTACACACATTATGGCAGGTAGAGCTCCCTTATACACAGTATGGACGGTAGAGCCCCCTTTTTACACAGTACGCAAGGTAGAGATCCCTTTTACACATTACAGCAGGTAGAGCACCCTTTTACACATTAACATTTTATTTGGGATAATCATTGCGCAGCAAGCAAATTATCCAGTGTCTTATGGCCCCTGGGGAAAGGTGTGACAGTGATAGAACACGGGGGTGTGACACAGTGACAGAACACGGGGGGGGGGGGTGACACGGTGACAGAACACTGGGGTGACAGTGACAGAACACGGAGGGGATGACACAGTGACAGAACACGGGGGTGTGACACGGTGACAGAACATGGGGGTGTGACACAGTGACAGAACACGGGGGTGTGACACGGTGACAGAACATGGGGGTGTGACACAGTGATAGAACACGGGGGTGTGACACAGTGACAGAACATGGGGGGGGTGACACGGTGACAGAACACTGGGGTGACAGTGACAGAACACGGAGGGGCTGACACAGTGACAGAACACGGGGGTGTGACACGATGACAGAACATGGGGGTGTGACACAGTGATAGAACATGGGGGTGTGACAGAACACGGGGGGGAGGTGACACGGTGACAGAACACGGGGGTGTGGCACAGTGACAGAACACGGGGGGGTGACACGGTGACAGAACACTGGGGTGACAGTGACAGAACACGGAGGGGGTGACACGGTGACAGAAGACGGAGAGGGTGACACGGTGACAGAACACGGAGGGGGTGACACGGTGACAGAACACGGGGGAGGTGACACAGTGACAGAACACGGGGGTGTGACACAGTGACAGAACACGGGGGTGTGACAGAACACGGGGGGAGGTGACACGGTGACAGAACACGGGGGTGTGACACAGTGACAGAACACAGGGGGGGGTGACACGGTGACAGAACACTGGGGTGACATTGACAGAACACGGAGGGGGTGACACGGTGACAGAACACGGAGGGTGTGACACGGTGACAGAACACGGAGGGTGTGACACGGTGACAGAACACGGAGGGTGTGACACGGTGACAGAACACGGGGGGGTGACACGGAGACAGAACACGGGGGGGTGACACGGTGACAGAACACTGGGGTGTGACACGGTGACAGAACACTGGGGGTTGACACGGTGACAGAACACGGGGGGGGTGACACGGTGACAGAACACGGGAGGGATTGGTACAGCGAGAGCTAAAGATCTTTACCCCCAACCTAAAAACAGCCTGACTCCACTGGCCGCACACACAAATATACACACACTAACACACACACACACACACACACACACACACACACACACACACACACACACACATACACTTTCTTTCTTTCACTCACTTTTTCCATTAACTCACTGATCTGGCTGGCAGTGCAGGAAGGATTGATCTGTAGCAGTCAGGCTCTTGTCCCGTGTAGCCCCGCCCCCTCATCGGCACGTTGCTACATCCCCCCCGTCCCCCCTTCGGCTGAACACTGCTGTTGTCACTGGGGAGTGGGGACTTTGGAGGCGGGAGGAGGAGGCTGCTACAACACAGGCGACGTGCAGCAGCAGGGGAGACAGGCGCCACCGGCAGCTTGGAGGTACTGCAGAGCAATGACAAGCAGCTCAGCCGGTCGGGCCGCTTGTCATTGCTCACTGGTGGGAGGCAGTGGGCCGGGCAGGATCGGTTTGCGGGCCGCATCCGGCCCGCGGACCGTATTTTGCCCACCACTATGTTAGGGGCTGGAGAGATGCTGTAGCGAGGGGCTGGAGAAATGCTGTGGTACACTGGTACTGAGGCTGGAGAGACACTGTGGGGGCTGTAGAGACACTGTGGGGGCTGTAGAGACACTGTGGGGTCTGGATAGGCTGACCATATTATCCCTTTAACCTGGGACACACTGGGGCAGTAGGGACACTGTGGGGGCTAAAGGGACACGGTAAGGTATAAGGGACACTGTGAGCAGTGGCGAGTGTCCCATTAGGTACGTGAGACACCTGCCTAGGGACGGCACTTGTTTGGGGGTGGAACTTGGATGCTTGTGTTGGTAATGTCAGCCCAAAGAGTACCAGTAACTGCAAAATATTTCCACTGTATTGTACCATATGCCATCTTGAATGTAGTGTAAGTGGGTAGGACATGCACATACTGCTCCTGTAAGCTGTCCTAATTAGTAAATATGTATACACTAAGTGATTCCTCGCGCCCTACAGGCGCTCTTCAAACCGTTGTAAGGGGCTACGCCCCCTTAACCCTTACACACTCTTGCGACGTGCACTATTTTTATTATATGGAGTATTACCTCCAATCATAGTTGTGTCAGTGGTTAAATACTGCACGGGCAAAGGGCGTGCTATGGTTAAGGGGTCGAAGCCCCTTGCAACGGCGTGAACAGTGCACGCAGGGCCTGATGAATCACCTAGTAGGTGTTGTGGTTGGGGGAGTGGTGGGTGCGGGAGAGATGCGGATGGAGTCCGGGGGTGCTGCGGGTGGGGCAGTTGCGGGGATCCTGGAAGTGGGGGAGGGGCTGGTGCGGTGAGGGAGGGTGCGTGGGTGCCGCAGGTTGGGGCCTGGAGCCACAGCGGGTAAGGGAGGAGTGGTTGTGGGGGTGCGGCGGGTGGGGGAGGGGATCTGGAGCCACCGTGGGTGCTGGAGGGAGAGTGGAAGTGCCGTAGATGGGACCCATAGATACTGCAAGTGGGTGAGGGGCGGGTAATGCTTCTCCTGCTTCTTCTCCTGGAAGCAGCTAAGCTGCTGTCCTCCCTTTGGCAGTGGCTCTCCTGGAGACTCGCACAGCAGCCAAGCAGCCAGTCACTATTGTTAGCACCGGTGTCCCAACGCGCCACATTACAGGGAAGAAGATGCACTCAATAAACTACAGCTTCCAGCAGCCCTAAGAGCCAGAATACTGCAGCGCTAAGGGCTGCTGGGAGCTGTAGTTTATTTAGTGTGTCTACTTCCCTCTAATGTGGCGCATTGTGACACTGGTGCTAACAATAGTGACTGGCTGGTAGAACTGACTGACTCGCTGAATCTGTGTAAAAGGTGAGCGTGCTGTGCAGTGTCAGTGACACTGCACACTCACTGCACTGCACAACACGGTCACCTTTTACATTGATTCAGCGTCCAGACATTACCCTACGCGATATCACCCACTCTCTCCGTTACATTAGCCATCTCGGGGCTTACAGGCTGGCAGCCCAGGTGCTGTGTTGCAGAGTCAGGGCCTCTGGGGATCTGGGCGCGGCTGGGGATCTGGATGCGGCTGTGGTGGGGAGGCACTTCTGTGACAACAGGCGCAGAGGAGGCTCTGGGGCTCAGAGAGTATGCGGCGCAGGGAGGGCTATGAAAGCCTTCCGCTGCGTCACTTTCATACACTTCTATGCCGGTGGCCGCAGCAGCTTTTGCTCCACATGTGCCGCAGCTAGGGAGTGGGGATTGTTGATGGTGGAGGGGCAGGCGGACTGGCAGCAGGACATAGGACGCTGCAGTAAAAGGTTTTGTTTTTTTCCCTATCTACAGCACAGAGACTTGCTGCATATGCAGTGGCATACCCTCCAACTGTACCTTTTTGGCAGGTACAGTACCTTTTTTTTATGGTCTGTACCGATAATCAGGGGCGTAGGGAGGGCGGTTACGGTGGAGCTCGAGCTCCAGGCGCCCAAGACAGTACAGGGCGCCGCAGCTCGACTCCGCCGGAACCTTCGCCTGGCCGCAAGCAGCTTGCAGCCGCAGCTGTCAGTCACTGACAGCTGGAAGCCTGAGCTGCATCAAATCTCTCCCTCCCCTCCCTCCTCCCTTCCGCTCTGTGACTTGCGTGTGACGTCAAACGCACAGGCATGGGCGGAGATACAGAGACAGAGCAGCAGCAGTCGGGAAGCAGGAGTGGGGCAGGTGAGTATTTTTTCTTTCTTTCTTAAGTGTTTGTAAGCTGCGCTACCAGGGGCACAATTACTCTAGGCACAGCTACTGGGGGCACAACTACTCCGGGCACAGCTACAGGGGGCACATCTACTGGGGGCAAATCTACAGGGGGCACAACTACTGGGCGCAAATCTACAGGGGGCACACCTACTGGGGGCACACCAACTGGGGGCAGAGCTACAGGGGGCACAACTACTCCAGGCACAGCTACAGGGGGCACATCTACTGGGGGCACAACTACTGGGGGAAAATCTACACGGGGTACAGCTACAGGGGGCACAAACTACTGGGTCCATAACTACAGGGGGCATAACTGTGGCCATGCCCCTTCCCTATGAAGCCACGCTCCTATTTTTTGCCGCACACCTTCACCAAGCACTATGTTTAACATATGGGTGTGGGGGGGGGAGCCAAAGGAAACTTTCGCCCTGGATGCCACAAGGTGTACATGCCCCCAATTCAGTACAGGGGAGGGGGCGCCGAAACATACCTTGCTCCAGGCACCATGACACCTTGCTACACCTCTGTGTATAATATAGAGATGTGCACTTGAAATTTTTCGGGTTTTGTGTTTTGGTTTTGGGTTCGGTTCCACGGCCGTGTTTTGGGTTCGACCGCGTTTTGGCAAAACCTCACCGAATTTTTTTTGTCGGATTCGGGTGTGTTTTGGATTCGGGTGTTTTTTTCAAAAAACACTAAAAAACAGCTTAAATCATAGAATTTGGGGGTCATTTTGATCCCAAAGTATTATTAACCTCAAAAACCATAATTTCCACTCATTTTCAGTCTATTCTGAATACCTCACACCTCACAATATTATTTTTAGTCCTAAAATTTGCACCGAGGTCGCTGGATGACTAAGCTAAGCGACCCTAGTGGCCGACACAAACACCTGGCCCATCTAGGAGTGGCACTGCAGTGTCACGCAGGATGGCCCTTCCAAAAAACACTCCCCAAACAGCACATGACGCAAAGAAAAAAAGAGGCGCAATGAGGTAGCTGTGTGAGTAAGCTAAGCGACCCTAGTGGCCGACACAAACACCTGGCCCATCTAGGAGTGGCACTGCAGTGTCACGCAGGATGGCCCTTCCAAAAAACACTCCCCAAACAGTACATGACGCAAAGAAAAAAAGAGGCGCAATGAGGTAGCTGTGTGAGTAAGCTAAGCGACCCTAGTGGCCGACACAAACACCTGGCCCATCTAGGAGTGGCACTGCAGTGTCACGCAGGATGGCCCTTCCAAAAAACACTCCCCAAACAGCACATGACGCAAAGAAAAATGAAAGAAAAAAGAGGTGCAAGATGGAATTGTCCTTGGGCCCTCCCACCCACCCTTATGTTGTATAAACAGGACATGCACACTTTAACCAACCCATCATTTCAGTGACAGGGTCTGCCACACGACTGTGACTGAAATGACGGCTTGACCCCCACCAAAAAAGAAGCAATTAATCTCTCCTTGCACAAACTGGCTCTACAGAGGCAAGATGTCCACCTCATCATCATCCTCCGATATATCACCGTGTACATCCCCCTCCTCACAGATTATCAATTCGTCCCCACTGGAATCCACCATCTCAGCTCCCTGTGTACTTTGTGGAGGCAATTGCTGCTGGTCAATGTCTCCACGGAGGAATTGATTATAATTCATTTTAATGAACATCATCTTCTCCACATTTTCTGGAAGTAACCTCGTACGCCGATTGCTGACAAGGTGAGCGGCGGCACTAAACACTCTTTCGGAGTACACACTTGTGGGAGGGCAACTTAGGTAGAATAAAGCCAGTTTGTGCAAGGGCCTCCAAATTGCCTCTTTTTCCTGCCAGTATAAGTACGGACTGTCTGACGTGCCTACTTGGATGCGGTCACTCATATAATCCTCCACCATTCTTTCAATGGGGAGAGAATCATATGCAGTGACAGTAGACGACATGTCCGTAATCGTTGTCAGGTCCTTCAGTCCGGACCAGATGTCAGCATCAGCAGTCGCTCCAGACTGCCCTGCATCACCGCCAGCGGGTGGGCTCGGAATTCTGAGCCTTTTCCTCGCACCCCCAGTTGCGGGAGAATGTGAAGGAGGAGATGTTGACAGGTCGCGTTCCGCTTGACTTGACAATTTTCTCACCAGCAGGTCTTTGAACCCCAGCAGACTTGTGTCTGCCGGAAAGAGAGATCCAAGGTAGGTTTTAAATCTAGGATCGAGCACGGTGGCCAAAATGTAGTGATCTGATTTCAACAGATTGACCACCCGTGAATCCTTGTTAAGCGAATTAAGGGCTCCATCCACAAGTCCCACATGCCTAGCGGAATCGCTCCGTGTTAGCTCCTCCTTCAATGTCTCCAGCTTCTTCTGCAAAAGCCTGATGAGGGAAATGACCTGACTCAGGCTGGCAGTGTCTGAACTGACTTCACGTGTGGCAAGTTCAAAGGGCAGCAGAACCTTGCACAACGTTGAAATCATTCTCCACTGCGCTTGAGACAGGTACATTCCACCTCCTATATCGTGCTGAATTGTATAGGCTTGAATGGCCATTTGCTGCTCCTCCAACCTCTGAAGCATATATAGGGTTGAATTCCACCTCGTTACCACTTCTTGCTTCAGATGATGGCAGGGCAGGTTCAGGCGTTTTTGGTGTTGCTCCAGTCTTCTGTACGTGGTGCCTGTACGCCGAAAGTGTCCCGCAATTCTTCTGGCCACCGACAGCATCTCTTGCACGCCCCTGTCGTTTTTTAAAAAATTCTGCACCACCAAATTCAAGGTATGTGCAAAACATGGGACGTGCTGGAATTTGCCCATATTTAATGCACACACAATATTGCTGGCGTTGTCCGATGCCACAAATCCACAGGAGAGTCCAATTGGGTTAAGCCATTCCGCGATGATCTTCCTCAGTTGCCGTAAGAGGTTTTCAGCTGTGTGCGTATTCTGGAAACCGGTGATACAAAGCGTAGCCTGCCTAGGAAAGAGTTGGCGTTTGCGAGATGCTGCTACTGGTGCCGCCGCTGCTGTTCTTGCGGCGGGAGTCCATACATCTACCCAGTGGGCTGTCACAGTCATATAGTCCTGACCCTGCCCTGCTCCACTTGTCCACATGTCCGTGGTTAAGTGGACATTGGGTACAACTGCATTTTTTAGGACACTGGTGAGTCTTTTTCTGACGTCCGTGTACATTCTCGGTATCGCCTGCCTAGAGAAGTGGAACCTAGATGGTATTTGGTAACGGGGGCACACTACCTCAAGAAATTGTCTAGTTCCCTGTGAACTAACGGCGGATACCGGACGCACGTCTAACACCAACATAGTTGTCAAGGCCTCAGTTATCCGCTTTGCAACAGGATGACTGCTGTGATATTTCATCTTCCTCGCAAAGGACTGTTGGACAGTCAATTGCTTGGTGGAAGTAGTAAAAGTGGGCTTACGACTTCCCCTCTGGGATGACCATCGACTCCCAGCAGCAACAACAGCAGCGCCAGCAGCAGTAGGCGTTACACGCAAGGATGCATCGGAGGAATCCCAGGCAGGAGAGGACTCGTCAGAATTGCCAGTGACATGGCCTGCAGGACTATTGGCATTCCTGGGGAAGGAGGAAATTGACACTGAGGGAGTTGGTGGGGTGGTTTGCGTGAGCTTGGTTACAAGAGGAAGGGATTTACTGGTCAGTGGACTGCTTCCGCTGTCGCCCAAAGTTTTTGAACTTGTCACTGACTTATTATGAATGCGCTGCAGGTGACCTATAAGGGAGGATGTTCTGAGGTGGTTAACGTCCTTACCCCTACTTATTACAGCTTGACAAAGGCAACACACGGCTTGACAAATGTTGTCCGCATTTCTGTTGAAATACTTCCACACCGAAGAGCTGATTTTTTTGGTATTTTCACCAGGCATGTCAACGGCCATATTCCTCCCACGGACAACAGGTGTCTCCCCGGGTGCCTGACTTAAACAAACCACCTCACCATCAGAATCCTCCTTGTCAATTTCCTCCCCAGCGCCAGCAACACCCATATCCTCCTCATCCTGGTGTACTTCAACACTGACATCTTCAATCTGACTATCAGGAACTGGACTGCGGGTGCTCCTTCCAGCACTTGCAGGGGGCGTGCAAATGGTGGAAGGCGCATGCTCTTCACGTCCAGTGTTGGGAAGGTCAGGCATCGCAACCGACACAATTGGACTCTCCTTGTGGATTTGTGATTTCGAAGAACGCACAGTTCTTTGCGGTGCTTTTGCCAGCTTGAGTCTTTTCATTTTTCTAGCGAGAGGCTGAGTGCTTCCATCCTCATGTGAAGCTGAACCACTAGCCATGAACATAGGCCAGGGCCTCAGCCGTTCCTTGCCACTCCGTGTGGTAAATGGCATATTGGCAAGTTTACGCTTCTCCTCCGACAATTTTATTTTAGATTTTTGAGTCCTTTTTTTACGGATATTTGGTGTTTTGGATTTTACATGCTCTGTACTATGACATTGGGCATCGGCCTTGGCAGACGACGTTGCTGGCATTTCATCGTCTCGGCCATGACTAGTGGCAGCAGCTTCAGCACGAGGTGGAAGTCGATCTTGATCTTTCCCTAATTTTGGAACCTCAACATTTTTGTTCTCCATATTTTAATAGGCACAACTAAAAGGCACCTCAGGTAAACAATGGAGATGGATGGATACTAGTATACTTATGGATGGACGAGCGACTGCCGACACAGAGGTAGCTACAGCCGTGGACTACCGTACTGTGTCTGCTGCTAATATAGACTGGATGATAATGAGATAAAATTAAAATATATATATATATATCACACTAGTACTGCAGCCGGACAGGTATATATTATGTAATGACGGACCTGCTGGACACTGTCTGTCAGCACTGCAGACTCCTAAAGTAAGCTACTAGTATCAAGAAGATAGAAAAAAAAAATAAACCACGGGTAGGTGGTATACAATTATGGATGGACGAGCGACTGCCGAGTCCCGACACAGAGGTAGCTACAGCCGTGGACTACCGTACTGTGTCTGCTGCTAATATAGACTGGATGATAATGAGATAAAATTAAAAAATATATATATATATATATATATATATATATATATATCACACTAGTACTGCAGCCGGACAGGTATATATTATGTAATGACGGACCTGCTGGACACTGTCTGTCAGCACTGCAGACTCCTAAAGTAAGCTACTAGTATCAAGAAGATAGAAAAAAAAAATAAACCACGGGTAGGTGGTATACAATTATGGATGGACGAGCGACTGCCGAGTCCCGACACAGAGGTAGCTACAGCAGTGGACTACCGTACTGTGTCTGCTGCTAATATAGACTGGATGATAATGAGATAAAATTAAAATATATATATATATATATATCACACTAGTACTGCAGCCGGACAGGTATATATTATGTAATGACGGACCTGCTGGACACTGTCTGTCAGCACTGCAGACTCCTAAAGTAAGCTACTAGTATCAAGAAGATAGAAAAAAAAATAAACCACGGGTAGGTGGTATACAATTATGGATGGACGAGCGACTGCCGACACAGAGGTAGCTACAGCCGTGGACTACCGTACTGTGTCTGCTGCTAATATAGACTGGATGATAATGAGATAAAATTAAAATATATATATATATATATATATATATCACACTAGTACTGCAGCCGGACAGGTATATATTATGTAATGACGGACCTGCTGGACACTGTCTGTCAGCACTGCAGACTCCTAAAGTAAGCTACTAGTATCAATAAGATAGAAAAAAAAAATAAACCACGGGTAGGTGGTATACAATTATGGATGGACGAGCGACTGCCGACACAGAGGTAGCTACAGCCGTGGACTACCGTACTGTGTCTGCTGCTAATATAGACTGGATGATAATGAGATAAAATTAAAATATATATATATATATATCACACTAGTACTGCAGCCGGACAGGTATATATTATGTAATGACGGACCTGCTGGACACTGTCTGCAGAATGCGTTTATAAAAACACCACACGACGAGTGTTTAACTTTTTCAGGCAGACAATCACAATATACTGGTGGTCAGCAGACAATCACAATACTGGTGGTCAGTGGTCACTGGTCAGTCACACTGGCAGTGGCACTCTGGCAGCAAAAGTGTGCACTGTACTTAAAATATGTACTCCTGCTATAACTGCTCCCCAGTCTCCCCCACAATTAAGCTCTGTGAGCACTGCAGTGAGCACTCAGCAGTCAGATAATGATATACAGTATATGATGCAGCACACTGGGCTGAGCACAGATATGGTATGTGTGACTGTGTCACACTGTGTATCGTTTTTTTTCAGGCAGAGAACGGATTCATTAAACTGGTGGCACTGGTCACACTATCAGCAGCAAGTAGTACTCCTCCTATATTATGCTCCCCAAAATTTGTGTCTCTCTCTCTCTAGTACTATTAGTCACTCTAAACGGAGAGGACGCCAGCCACGTCCTCTCCCTATCAATCTCAATGCACGTGTGAAAAATGGCGGCGACGCGCGGCTCCTTATATAGAATCCGAGTCTCGCGATAGAATCCGAGCCTCGCGAGAATCCGACAGCGGGATGATGACGTTCGGGCGCGCTCGGGTTAACCAAGCAAGGCGGGAGGATCCGAGCCTGCTCGGCCCCGTGTAAAAAAAGCTGAAGTTCGGCGGGTTCGGATTCAGAGAAACCGAACCCGCTCATCTCTAGTATAATACCCACATGAACCAGACTTGCCAACCATCCTGGAGTAGCCGGGAGGCTCTGAAAATCGGGTGACCCTCCCGGCCCCTCGGAAAGGGAGGCAAGTGTCCCGGATTTAGATGCACCCCCTGCACTCTCCTGCTGTTAGTAGAAGTGGGCAGTGCGGGGGGGCGATTACACAAATCGCAGCATCGTAGCCCCGCCCACGCTCTACAGTGCCTATTTCCTTGGTACGATAGAGTGGGGGCGGAGCCATGATGATGAGTCCTCAAGACTCCACCCCCTGCAGTCCACCACCCTGTCATCCACGCCTCTGGTCACGCCCCCTGTACCCGACTGTGCTGCCAGAAGAGGGGACAGCAAGGTCGGCAAGTATGACATGAACCCTCAGGTTCATATATATCTGTGTAAATCTGGCTCTGATACTAGCCAGTGCCTCCCGAGCCATTTACCCAACCACATGTCACTAATACTTACTTATTCTCCCAGAAGGTGCGGGACACTCCCAATTTGTCAAGTAGTCCCCTGGACTGCGAAAAGTGGATGTATCTCCCGTATCTCACTTCCTTCATAATGAAGTGGGCAAGATAAGGAGATAATTTCCATGAGTCGTGGGTCTGAATAGAGGGGGTGGGGCTAAAATTATGCAAATAGCATTGATTTAGCCCCACACCTCCACATACCTGTGATTTGTGGCATTTTGCTGTGATGGGGGCAGGGCCTAATGGTGTGATAACTTGGTCCCGCCCCCAAAGTGGCCAGCAGCATCTCCTCTCCAGGCTTCTCCTGGAGATGAGCACATAAAGTTGGTAAGTATGTCTCTTAGGCAGCCTCAACCAGTCTGCACTGACTGTAATCAGTAGGATCGACAGACACAGATCCTGTACTTTGGACAGGGCATGCAAAAGTGGTATCAGCGAGTGCTCCAATTCAGTTCCTCCACATCGTCGTCTGACTCCCAGGAAAAGAAAGAAGGTCTGCGCCAGGGTGTGGCTATGTCAGGGGTTTGACTATTTCATGGGGTTCACTACGGCTGGCCGGCAGTCGGGCTCCCGGCGACCAGCATCCCGGCGCCGGGAGCCCGACCGCCGGCTTACCGACAGCGTGGCGAGCGCAAATGAGCCCCTTGCGGGCTCGCTGCGCTCGCCACGCTACGGGCACGGTGGCGCGCTACGCGCGCCACACTATTTTATTCTCCCTCTATGGGGGTCGTGGACCCCCACGAGGGAAAATAAGTGTCGGTATGCCGGCTGTCGGGCTCCCGGCGCCGGTATACTGAGCGCCGGGAGCCGACCGCCGGCATACAGAAGACCACCCATTTCATGAATGTCCCTCACCAAGACCCTGCGCACTCCTATGTAGACAGATCTGATTTGCATTGGAAATAAAGGTCCCTGTCTGTGTAATATAAGGAAGTAGCGATCAACATACTTTTTAGAGGATACCAAAAAAAATTCAGTTTTTGCTCATTGCTATCTTTGCAAAATGCTATTGTACTGTTTGTTTAAATATGATACATTTTTTTTTAATGTGATTATGGCCATAGTTATCAAAATAGTTCATGGCTAGATACTTCAGATGGTGATAGCAGGCAGGTAGATGTTAACAGCACGGCTCAGACTCTCTTTGCTGGCCTTTCCCCTGAACAGATGACATCATGTGACGTATGTTGACTACGTCAACATTCAGTGTGTCGACACTGATGAAAATGTCAAAATGACTAGAATGCTGACAAAATGCCCTGGTGGTCTAGTGATGACTTACCTGGAATGGCAGGTCCAGTGTCTTCAGTGGTGTTTTCTGAGTCCAGCATGATGTCCAGTTGTGAGTATTGCTAATCCTGGGAGTTTTACTTGTGGCCTTTATTTATACAATATAACACTAAGGGGTCTATTTACTAAGCCTTGGATGGAGATAAAGTCGCTGGAGATAAAGTACCAGCCAATCAGCTCCTAACCGTCATTTTTCAAACACAGCCTGTGACATGGTAGTTGGGAGCTGATTGGCTGATACTTTATCTCCAGTGACTTTATCTCCATCCAAGGCTTAGTAAATAGACCCCTAAGTGCTTTAATATTATTATCCACTCACATCAGTCCCTTCCCCAGTGGAGCTTAGAGCACATTCTCCAATATGACACTTCCACCAGGTACAAAATGTTCTGCTACTGGGCTTCCCTTTGAATTTATAATTGCTGGCAATTGTGGTGGATTACTTCATTTATGAGAAGGATGTTTTTAACCCAGATCAGTGGTGTAGCAATAGCCTCCACAGCCCATGTGGTGGCTTGGGGACGCCGGCACCTGTGTTATGCAGATGAAATGTCCCTCCAAAAATGGCCACAGCCTAGGAGGAGACAGCGCATAGTGTCTGTCAGGGAAGCACAGTGTGTATAGCGTTATCCAGAAGTGCCGTGATTCTGGGAGCATTAAACCCCTGGCAACAAGTATGAAACCTATGGCAACGAGCATGAAACCCATGGCAATGAGCATTAAACCCCTGGCAATGAGCATGAAACCCATGGCAATGAGCATTAAACCCCTGGCAATGAGCATTAAACCCCTGGCAATGAGCATGAAACCCCTGGCAACTAGCATGAAACCCTGAGCATGAAACACCTGACAAGCATGAAATGGCAGAAACTCTTTTAGCAGGGGGGCGCAAATATTATAGTTACGCCACTGACCCTGGTGACTGCAATCATACATTAAGAGAGAATTACAGGAAAAGAGCACTTTGTACCTGGTGGAAGGGGCCATGTTCAAGGGCATGCTTGCAGTCTAAATTATCTACCACAGAAACACTAGGATTAGTTTTGTCATTGACCTACCATATTGCCACATACTTAACTACTCTCTAGGAGCCCACTGATTTTGGGAGTCCATGGACTCCTGGAGAAGTGGGTCATGCTACCGCATCCTGCCCACTTCCTAGTGAAATTGGCGGGATGGGGTTGTGATGGAGCAATTATCAGCGAATTGCATGATCATGGCCCCACTCCCTCTGTATGATGCCGCAATATGGGCATGCTACAGTGGAGTTGTGGACATGAAGATGCATTTACATTGCCCTATTCTTCAGCAATGACCACCTGTGTATTGCCTCTGTGAACTCCATGAGTGGAAATAGATATGGTCAGCAAGTAGGACCTGCCAGTATGTTTTGAACAGTGGAAAGAAACAGTGATGCCCAAAGGAAACCACATAGACATGGGAAGACCACACAAACCTCATGTGGGTGCCATGGCTATAATAGAACACATGGTTGTGAGGCAGCAATGCTAACCACTGTACCATTGTGCCTCTAAAGCATTGAAGATCTCTAATATCCTATTTACATTTTCATATGTAATGCAGAGTCTGCCTTACTATGAAAAAATAAAGATAAAGCGATTAATTAAAAATGTGGCCCACATAATTAAGAGGTAAAAAAAAAAATGACATACACATATCACAATAACATACATAATATTATAATCAAGATGACTTACTGGCTATACCTAAAAATGTAAGTAACTATATTTCTGAGAATAGTGCAGTTTTCTTAGTTATGATTTTACACTTTGTTTGTGTAACCACTTATGTTTAATAGAATTTTTTATTATTTTGTGCTTGCATGATATTCACAAAAATGTTATTTGTATTACTTGCATTGAAAAATAGAGAGTACAGCATAGAGTACAAAATATATAAATAAATTATTATTTGTAAAGGCTGTCAGCTTTTAGAAAATCTATAGTTTGGGATGGCTGCACAGTATTTTAGCTTTTGTAGAACATGTTTTGTGTATGCGCAAATTTGAAAACCAACCTGCCTAAGGGGCCGATTCAGACCTGATCGGTAGGCTGCGTTTTCTCACAGCCTGCAATCAGATCAGACCTGCGCTGCGCATGCATATGCACCGCAATGCGACGGTGCGTCGGATGACTGCACCGGGAATCGCGATGGGAAGGTGTTAAAAAAGCGATCGCTTGTGCGATCGCAAGGTGATTGACAGGAAGAGGACGTTTGTGGGTGGAATTTTGTAGGAGTGTCCGGGAAAATGCAGAAGGGATCCTGCGTTTTGAGGTGGAGTGTCTGACGTCAACTCCGGCCCCGATCAACGCAGCGGCTGAGTAAATCCTGGCCAGTGCAGAGACTGCACAATCTGATGTTTGTGCAGGTCTCCAACAAAAGCGAACGCACACCTGCACAAAGGTAATACCCTCCCCCTGTAAGTGGCGACATCATGATCGCAGGGATGCAAAATCACACCCTAGCGATCAGGTCTGAATTACCCCCTAAATGAGATGTAGAAAGTATAAAACTCTCTGGCAGACAAATTGTTAAAAAAATGTTTGGGAGGTCTATGGACCCACTTTTTCCAAATTCAAAATAAGAAACAGTAACGTTTATAAAAAATAAAAAAAGTGATAAGTACACTGTGAACTTGCAAATAAATAATATAGTAAAGGCATTCAGGAAAAACATTACATGGCCGGTGAAACATTTTAGAAATACATAATTTTATTGCTTACATTTTTCAAGTGTTATTTTCCTGTAGGCTTTCTCAGACAATCTTAAGTAAAATTACATTTCAGCATGAAAAGATAATGACACTCCAGCAACTTCTAATAATTTGAAATAAGCCAGAGGTTTATAGTGAGTGATGAATGCTAAGACATTAATATGAAATATGAAATCTGGCCAGTCTTACACTGTGTAGAATTTGGAAACATTATTAGACTGAGCTGGGATCAAATATACACATTTCTTATATCAAAATATCCATTATGTTATAAGCATAAAAAGGGGACATTATATCTATCATACCCTGATGTTAACTACAGAAACTACTAAGTCATATTAAAATGTGCATATACAAAGCTTAATGTATAAATGTCTGCTATACAGATGTATGTAAAAGTTTGCTCACCCCTTGTCAAGTTTTGCTTCCATATTCCATACATTTCTATGCTTTTGTTTCTTATGCAACTACCATAGCAACCACTGTCACATGACATGATATAGTAAGCAGAGATACTTTGAAACACTCCCTTGTAAAGCTGCATACACACGGTGCGATTTTCCGTGCGATATGGACTATAACCAAAGACTTTCAGGATTATTTTATTTCGATATATGATAAGCAGTGATGCTCAACTTATACCATCCACCACTCCAGGTGTGTCGGCGGCATCCGGGACTGGAAAACAAGTGCCCACCGATGACGTTATTTTCCAGAGCCCATTACCACGGAGACTAAAACAAGTGTATGCAGGACAAACCATACATATATGTTATGTCCTGATGTACATCTCTTTATTTCAATGAAGCATGCAGTATGAAGATTATGTATTTTATTTCTTATTGGTAAGTAATACTTGCATGGTTACAGATAGACATCATCTGCACATGCTGCTCTCCTTCTCCTTACTCTTCTTCTACTTCCTTCTTCCTTCTACTTCCTGATCACATGTTTATCTGTGCAGCCAGATTCTTAAAGGTACACTACCTCATCTAGGTAATGCACATAAACTATCTTCATAGATACTACAATATACATTCAATATACCTTACTAATTGTAGCATCATATAAATATATCAAAGTGCATAATGCAACATACAGTAGTGCTCAGTACTGCAAGTAAATATTTAGCCCAAGCATTAACATTTAACAAGTGCATACATAAGTGCATCAGTGTTTAAGGCTATATGACACCATATATAGGGTGGTATTCAGCTTCAGACAGAATTGAGATGCAATCACATCTCCCAGTCTACCCCCCTAGTGCGCACGCGCAGGGAGATGTGATCGCATCTCAGTCAGGAGTGAGGAGTTTTAAAGATCTATCTCCCCCTCCAGGGGCGGATTGGCCCACCAGGACAGATTCCAATGGGCCGGTCCCATATCCCCCTCAGCCAGGCAGATTCACACCCAGGCTGGGCTGGCTCACACTGCTTCCAGTACTTGCGGTTCATTGGAACGCAATCCGGAAGTTAGGCTAGCGGGCACTACCAGGTGCCGCTAGCCTTGAAAAGTGGTGAAGCTGTTCTGCCAACGGGGGAACTGGAGAAAGTTAACCAGCCCAGCAGCATCCTCTCCCTGGCCCCCGGCCATAGGTCTCCTCAACGAGCCCGGGAGCAGCAGCATAGTGGTGGTCGGAGCCAGGTTCACTACACCTGCCGCCACCCCAGCTCCCGCACTCTCACTGAACTGGCCAGAGCGGCGACTGAGCACTGAAGGGGACCCGGCAGAGAGGTTATTTATAATGACATTATTTGCATTATCATGATGGTGTAAGGGTTATGGCTTCCCGGGTCACAGTGTACGGTTTGGGGACTGGATAGGAGCAGGATGTACCTTGTTCTCAGGATGCCAGCTGACCAGGTAGCACTTACTGCCAGCCCTGGGACAATCTCTAATGCAAAGTCCTTCAGCCCTATAGCTACCCAATGTCTGTTCATGATGATGGACCTATTTATGTAATGCGGTGGCTACATATGTAATGTGGTGGCTATGTATGTAATGAGGTGCTATACGTGTAATGTGGTGCTATTTGTATAATACAGTGCTATACGTGTAGTGCGGTGCTATACATGTAATGCTGCGCTGTATGTAGTGTGTGCTCCCTCCCTGTACTGTGCTGTATGTATTGTGTGCTCCCCCTCCCTATACTTTGAAACATATAAGGTTTGTAGAATTAAAAATCAATAAAATCAGAAGTAGATTAATGCATGACAGCAGTGTCAGTAGACACTAAAAGTGGGCATATCAGTCCTATTCAGTCATATTCAGATGTACAGATGTACATCAGGGAAGGGCATTGTAGCAGCATATGCATAAAGTTGCAGGTAAACATCAGCATAACGTAAAGCAAAGGAGGCCCCAACTGTGTCTATCTCATAATCAGGACCTCTGAGGAGTGACCCCGCCCTCTTGACAGGCTCCTCCCAATCAACAGACTCCGCCCCCATTAGGACTGCTTCCATAAATTTCCCAGGCTAGTGTTCGATCCCACTCCACCACTGTCCCCCTCTAATAAAGGTGGGTATATGATCAATGATCATGTACCTCAATGCTGCTAAGCTATGGCCCATCTGTGCAAAATGGCATGCGACGGGTTAGTCACTTCCATCAGAAATAATGGCAGCCCTAGTCGCAAAGCGGTGCAGCACCATGCGGTCCCGCAATGTCCTGTCAGTTTTAGATTTTCCTCTGTTTTGACCAATGTTTTCATCTTCTCAGAAATGATTAATTTCATAAGATTAATGGAACAATTGAGTAGAATCTCATCCCAGTTATTAATGAACTCTAGCTTATCAAATCTGTGGACCATTACACTGGTTTATATTCACATCTTGAGTACCCCAAAATGGTCGCCTGAACTGTGGATAGAGGATCCTTCAATAAAATGTCCAAAATGCACAGGGCCAGCTCCAAGCCTACTAGAACCCTGAGTGAGAAATTTTGAAGTGCCCCCTACCCCATAATGCATGCGTGCGCCAATGGGAAAGTAGGTGTGGCCTCGCAACTTTATATTATCAAACTATAAATATATTTTCACCCCCCCCCTACACACACAATAAGTAGCCTTACACATAACGCCCACCGTAGGTTTCCTTACATATAATGTCCTCAGTGTAGTGTCAGATACATATAACGTTCCAGTATACTGCCCCCAGTAGTGCAGTGCCAGATACACATATGCCCCCAGTGGTGCAGTGTCAGATACACATATGCCCCAGTAGTGCAGTGACAGATACACATATGCCCCCAGCAGTGCAGTGTCAGATACACATATGCCCCCAATAGTGCAGTGCCCTATACACATAAGCCCCCAATAGTGCAGTGCCAGATACACATATGCCCCCAGTAGTGCAATGCCAGATACACATAAGATGCCTCTACGGTGCAATGCCAGATACAGATAATATGCCCCTACAGTGCCAGATACACATATGTCCCCAGTAGTGCAATACCAGATACACATAATATACCCCCATTGTGCAATGCCAGATACACATAATATGCCCCTACAGTGCAATGCCAGATACACATAATATGCCCCCACAGTGCAATGCCAGATACACTTAATATGTCCTCACAGTGCAATGCCAGATACACATATGTCCCCACATTGCCAAATACACATTATATGCCCCCACAGTGCCAGATACACATTATATGCCCACAGCACCAGAACCACATTATATGCCCACAGCACCAGATACACATTATATGCCCACAGCGCCAGATACACATATGCCCCCAGCTGTAGATGCTGTACACATATGCCCCCAGCACCAGATACAATATGCCCCCAGCGCCAGATACACATATGTCCCCAGTGTCAGTTACATATATACTCGCAGTGCAAGATACACATATGCCCCCAGTAGTGCAATGCCAGATACACATAAGATGCCTCTACGGTGCAATGCCAGATACAGATAATATGCTCCTACAGTGCCAGATACACATATGTCCCCAGTAGTGCAATACCAGATATACATAATATACCCCCAAAGTGCAATGCCAGATACACATAATATGCCCCTACAGTGCAATGCCAGATACACATAATATGCCCCCACAGTGCAATGCCAGATACACTTAATATGTCCTCACAGTGAATTGCCAGATACACATATGTCCCCACATTGCCAAATACACATTATATGCCCCCACAGTACCAGATACACATTATATGCCCACAGCACCAGATACACATTATATGCCCACAGCACCAGATACACATATGCCCCCAGCTGTAGATGCTGTACACATATGCCCCCAGCACCAGATACATTATGCCCCAGCGCCAGATACACATATGCCCCCAGTGTCAGTTACATATATGCTCCCAGTACCAGATACACATATGCTCCCAGTGCCAGTTACACATATACCCCCAGTGTCAGATACACATATACCCCAGTGCTAGTTACACATATGCCCCCAGTGCCATTTACACAAATACTCCCAGTGCCAGAGACACATAAGCACCCAGTGCCAGATTCACATATACCCCCAGTGCCATTTACACATATGCCCCCAGTGCCAGATACACATATGCCCCTAGCACCATGTACAAAAATGCCCCCAGCGCCAGGTGCTCACTGCCGCTGCTTCCACTGGTCCCCACCACCGCTGTCTCTGCTGGTTCCCGTCGGTCCCCGCCGCTGACTCTGCTGGTCCCCGCCGCTGCCTCTGCTGGTCCCCGCCGCCGCTGCCTCCGCTGGTCCTAGCCGCTGCTGACTCTGCTGGTCCTGGGACGCTGTGAGGGTTCGGTATCCAGCGGGTAAGTCAAGTAAGGCACCGGTTCTTAAGCCAATCACAGCTTGTGATCCGGCAGCCAATCAGTAGCTGCCGTCGCGCGCGAGCTGATTGGCTGACGAACCGGCCCCATTTTTGACATAACTGATGGGTCTATGATGTCCGCCCTTAGGAGTCGGGCGCCCTTCATGGCCGTTTCTATGGAACGTGCCTCGAGCCGGCCCTGGAAATGCATGTGAAAGAATAATCAATATGGCCACCATGCATTCCATTTGAACAAGAAATTACAAGAACAATACGGTCCTTGATGTCATATTAAAAGAATACTGTTTCTTATCCATTAGGATCCTTTTTTATTCAGCCTCAAAACTCCTCTTTAAAAAGAACTACACTCTCCAATGCCCATCAGTGGCATATTGCCGTTCTGATATATATGTTTTTATAGCTTGTCACTGTTTGTTTTTGATTCACAATTACATTTTCTGACTGCTTTACCAAGCTATATGTCTGTATATACAGTATTTTTTCTAGATGTTAATGTAATTTTAGTGGACTCTCAATATTACTACCACAGGAAGTGATGTCATAATGCTAAGCCATGTGTGGCCTCCATCTTCTTTTGCTGTACTTGGACTTCTCCCAATGGACAGATAAGCTCATATCTTTTTGAATCTTTTCCGTGTATTTTTTTACCATTTGTGTGTTACTGTGGAATTAAAACTCTGACTTTTAGCATTTCATTATCCTTGACTGTGGATTATTATTGTGGGACTAGTATGTTCCTGTGGCACCCCGGAAAGTAGTGTGAGTGTGCCCCTTTAAAAGTTTGCTTACAGTGTCTGCAGCAATGAAGTGGAAGCACTAGCACAGCAGGAGTGAAGGACAGACCCTGGTCCAATCACATGGTTCTGATGCTGATTGCAGATTGGACAAGGCAGTCTGGGAGCAAAGGAGCCTTGTGGGAAGTGGAAGGAGGAGTCTGATGGAAGTGATTGGAGGTGCTGGACATGCTAAGTGAGTGGCGGAGCAGGGGCTGAGTAATGGATGCCAACCACATTGTCACACTGGGTAGTGAGAGCAGTGCTGCAGAGCAGAAGATGCGGGCTGCTACTGGGAGGCAGAGAGCAGTGTGAGCGAATGTGAGAAGTCGCAGCCAAAGACAGGACACCAACAGACCTAGGATGACACGAACACTATGTTCAGTCAGGAACCGCAAGTGAACAGCTCTACTACAGAAGATTTGAGTGAGTACATTGAGACTGATATTAACACAAACTACAGGCAAACTAAGTACCCAGCCCAAGTACTGAATTTATCACACACTGCACAGTATAAAGGGAAGCAGACAGCATAATACAGTCTGGCAGCGCAATATCATAAAAATCAGCCCCTGCTTGAGTATAGCTAAGACAACCACTCCATGCTTAAGTACTGTTGAGAGATCTATTAGTGATCACGGAAGAAAAAGGGGGGGGGGGGTAATTCAGACCTGATCGCTGCTGTGCTGTTTTCGTACAGCGGGTGACCAGGTCTGTACTGCGCATGCGTATGGACCACAATGCACTGAGCATCGGTGCATAGCGACTGAATGGAGCGAAAAAAGCGATTGCATGGGCGATCGCAAGGTGACTGACAGGAAGAGGCTGTTTGTGGGTGGCAACTGACCGTTTTGTAGGAGTGTCCGGGAAAACACAGGAGGGACCAGGCGTTTGGAGGGAGGGTTTCTGACGTCAGCTCCAGCCCGATCATCGCATTGGCTAAGTCCTGGGCTGAGCAGAGACTGCACAAACTCATGTGCACAGAGACGCTCTCCCATTCTATTGAGTGAGGCGCGTCTCCGTCAGCATCTCCGTCATGGAAGCGTGCTTGCCCCGGACGGAGACGCTCTCCCATTCTAGTGAATGTGGCGCATTGTAATGACTAAAAGGGGTGGGGACCGTTATAAAACACTCTGCAAACAGGAACTGTACTGGATGTATGTCAGCGTCCGGAGTCTTACCGGTATGCTGGGGCCGCGGGGCTGGCTTCCTTGGCGTTGTGCGGGCAGCGGCGGAGGTGGGCTGCTGCGCCGGATCCGTGGGCAGCAGTATCGAAGGTGAGGGGGTCCGCTCGTGGTGGCGGGACGCCGCTACAGCGGGTCGCACTTGCTGAACCGTTGCTTGGAGACCAGGGGCAGTGAGCAATGTGGCTTTGCAAAAAGGTCTGCATTACTGGGCGCCGCCATGTTGGAGACCAAGTTTTAAGCATAGTTCCTGTTTCCTGTATCTTCCAGCCAATCCAGGGGAAGCTCTCCCTATAAAAGGGGGCTGGTTTAGGACAGGGACGCCAGTGCTTCAAGTTACAACCCTGTTGTAGGTGCTTTAGCCTGTGCACCCAGGATTCCTGCTGTATTTTGGTTCCTCATGATCCTGCTTGGTCGGTTCTCTGTTGCTGCTGCAGCCCTGCCGTTTCTTGCCTGCTACTGCCTGTGGAAGCGCTCCTGGAAAACCCGGTCCAGTAAGGCTCTTTGGGCACAGTCGGTCCAGGGTCTTCTGCCTCGTCTTTCAAGCCACACTCCACAGATCTCCTTCACCAGCCACGCCTTTGTACCACTGACCACAGCCTGCAGATTATTATCTTCAAGCCTCGTTTTCCAAACCACAGTCCACAGTCCTTGTCTCCAGCCACGGTTTCAACTACCATCCACAGTTCCACAGTTCATCACCTACAGTCTCGTCTTTCAAATCACAGTCCACAGTTCTTCACCTCCAGCCACGTCTTTAACCATTGTGCTTCAGCCTCGGTTCTCTACCTCAGCCCTGTACATAATAAATACTTTCCATTGACTCTCAAACCCCGCCTACATTCTTCATTGCTCCGTGTCCCATGCGAAGGAACTATATCCAGCCCCCTCATCTGGTTCATTCACAGCCTGCTACCTCCTTGGGCAAATCTCAGCTGCCGGATCCTCAAACCCTGCCAGACGTGACAGTAAGCACTGGCCCAATGGATTCAACGGGTGATCAGGCCTCAGGAGGGGAACTGCAGATATCTGGTCTCGCTTAAGTAAGCAGGAGGCCACACAATCTCAAATCGTGCAGTTCATGCAGAGTATGTCCGAACGTCTTGATTCTCTCTGTGTTGCCATGACGGCCCCTCAAGTATCTACAGCTGCTCCCATATTGGCGCCTCCGGTCCCGCTTCCTCCTGTACCAGCACCACTTCCACGGTTGCATTTGCCACCTCCCAGTATATTTGATGGGAATCCAAAACAATGCCGCGGGTTTCTTAACCAGTGCGAAATCAAGTTCGAACTACAATCGGCCAACTTCCCATCAGTACGAACCAAAGTAGCCTATATAATTTCTTTACTTACCGGGCAAGCGTTGGAATGGGCTTCACCTTTGTGGGAGAGGATGGATCCCATATTATCTAACTATCCAGAATTCATGGCCACCTTTAGAAGAATCTTCGACGAACCGGGCAGGACTTCTGCCACCTCATTGGAGATCCTGCGCCTGCGTCAGGGCACGCATACGGTCAGTCAGTACGTAATCCAGTTTCGCACTCTTTCCTCAGAACTGAACTGGAACGAGGAGGCTCTCATTGCAGCTTTCTGGAGCGGTCTCTCCGAAAAGATCAAAGATGACCTCGCAACTCAGGACGTACCTGATAAGTTGGATAAACTAATTTCTTTATGCAATAAGTTAGATCTGAGGTACAGAGAACGCTGTATGGAAAGGTTGCGGTCAGATCACCCTAAGCCTAGAGTTGTTCTTCCACCAACACCATCATCACCAACTGTGGAAGAACCCATGCAGATTAATCGCTCCCACATCTCCAATGAAGAACGTCAGAGACGGCGACAAGGGAACCTCTGCCTGTATTGTGGTGCATCTGATCACTTTGTTAAAACTTGCAGTCTACGTCCGGGAAACGCCCGCTCCTAGTTTGTGCTGGAGAGGTCAAGCTAGGAGAACTCTCAGAATTACATACCAAGAAAGAGTCTTTCCTGTTAACCCAATTGGAGCTCCCTTCTTCTTCTCTTCTCATCCCTGCACTACTCGACTCCGGAGCCGCCGAAAGCTTAATTACGTCAGCTCTGGTCAAACGATCTGGAATACAAACGGTTCCTTTGGATCGTACCATTTCTGTTACCGCAGTGGATGGGAGTTATATACCTGAGGGTATTATATCCTTTCGTACTATTCCTCTCAAGATGAAGGTCGGAGTTCTCCATTCAGAAGAAATCTCTTTCCTTGTAATTCTTAAAGCCTCTCATGAACTAATCCTAGGGTTTCCATGGTTAATCAGACACAATCCCCACATAGATTGGCAAACTATGGATGTTCTCTCTTGGGGACAAGACTGCTTTCAGAACTGTTTACCTTCAGTTAGACCTCTCTGTTCTTCCAACCCTTCCAGCCTTCCTGTGGAGTACCAATCTTTTCAAGATGTTTTCAGTAAGCATGGGGCGGACACCTTGCCTCCGCATCGTACTTGGGATTGTCCCATTGAGCTAGTACCCGGTAAGACTCCTCCCCGAGGTCGAATTTACCCTCTCTCACTTCCCGAGACACAGGCCATGTCGGAGTATATACGGGAGAACTTGGAGAAAGGGTTCATCAGGTCTTCTACATCTCTGGCCGGAGCAGGGTTTTTCTTTGTCAAAAAGAAGGATGGGGGGTTGCGGCCCTGTATTGACTATAGAGGTCTCAATGACATAACAATTAAGAACAGATATCCGTTACCTCTGATTCCAGAACTGTTCGACCGTGTTAAAGGAGCTACTGTATTTACTAAGTTGGACTTACGGGGGGGCCTACAATCTTATACGTATTCGCCCAGGAGACGAATGGAAGACGGCATTTAATACCCGCGACGGCCATTACGAATACCTGGTAATGCCTTTTGGCCTATGTAACGCCCCAGCCGTCTTTCAAGAGTTCGTTAACGAAATCTTCAGAGATCTCCTCTATGACTGCTTGGTAGTGTATCTGGATGACATCCTCATTTTTTTTAGGGATCTGGAGACCCACCGGGAACAAGTCAAAGAAGTGTTAACTCGTTTACGAAGGAATCAGTTATTCTGTAAGTTAGAGAAGTGCACCTTTGAAGTACCCACGATTCCATTCCTCGGTTACATTCTTTCAGGGCAGAGGTTACAGATGGACCCCGCTAAAGTCCAGGCGATTCAGGATTGGGTACTTCCAGCTACCCTTAAATGAATTCATCGTTTCCTGGGGTTTGCTAACTTCTACTGAAGATTCATTCAAAATTATTCTTCTGTCATAGCTCCTATAACCGCATTAACTAGGAAGGGAGCTGATCCTGCCAAGTGGTCTCCGGAGGCTTTGGAAGCTTTTTCATCTTTAAAGGAGGCCTTCACGACTGCTCCAGTTCTTCGACAAACCGATCTCAGCCGTCCGTTCTTGGTGGAGGTTGATGCCTCTACTGTAGGAGTAGGAGCAGTATTATCCCAGCTTTTCGAGGACAAGAAGGTCCATCCTTGTGCGTTCTTCTCATGAAGATTCTACCCTGCTGAACAGAATTACGCTATTGGGGAACAGGAACTATTGGCAATTAAGTTGGCCTTTGAGGAGTGGAGGTATTTGTTGGAGGGAGCTCAGCATCCAATTTCGGTGACCACGGATCACAAGAACCTCCTGTAACTACAGTCAGCCCGATGTCTGAACCTTCAACCCACGCCAAGCAAGATGGGCACTCTTCTTTACCCGTTTTAATTTTAAACTCAGTTACCGACCAGGTTCCCTCAACAAAAAGGCAGATGCATTATCTCGCTCCCTAAGTTCAGAAGAACCCTCTGACCGTTCAAAAGAGCAATTTATCCTGGAATCCACCTTGTTTTCTGCAACTAATACCTCTCCACTTCCTCCTCCAGGGAAGATCTTCGTTGCACCAAATCTTCGCAAAAAGCTTCTTACATGGGCTCACTCCTCCTCCTTCATGGGTCATGCGGGCGGTCATAAGACACTTAAATTCATTCAGCGCTCCTACTGGTGGCCTCATCTCAGGACTGACGTTCAGGAATTCGTAGCTGCCTGTCCAAAATGTGCCCAGCATAAAAGTCCCAAAGGTCCACCAGCCGGGTTACTCCATCCTTTGCCAGTACCACTAAGACCATGGACGCATATTTCTATGGACTTTATTACAGATTTACCTATGTCTGGTGGGCGGAACACCGTATGGGTCATAGTTGACCGATTCTCTAAAATGGTACACTTTGTTCCTCTGGCTAATCTTCCATCTGCATCCCAGTTGGCAAAATTGTTTATAGCAGAGATCTTTCGACTCCATGGTCTACCCCAGGAAATCGTGTCTGATAGAGGTCCTCAATTTGTGGCCAGGTTTTGGAGATCCCTATGTTCTGCTCTTGGCATGAAATTAAACTTCTCCTCAGGATATCATCCTCAAACGGATGGTCAAACAGAGAGAGTGAACCAGGATCTGGAGACTTTTCTGCGTTTATTCATGTCCTCCTCACAGGACGACTGGCTGGACTTCCTCCCATTCGCAGATTTTGCCCATAACAATCTTTATCACTCTGCCACAAAATCTTCTCCACTCTTCATTAATTATGGTTACCATCCAAGAGTTCCTGACTTCCAACTTCTGCCTACGCTCGAGGTTCCGGCCGCAGAGTCAACACTTCGTCAATTTACTGAAGCCTGGAAACAAGTTCACAAGACTTTGCTCAAGACATCCAAGAGATATAAGACCAAGGCAGATCTGAAACGAAAAGCTGTACCAAGCCTTAAGGTAGGAGATCGGGTTTGGGTTTCCACACGTAACCTAAGATTAAAGGTTCCTACAAAAAAGTTTGCTCCCAGATTTATTGGGCCTTACCCAATCGAAAGAGTGTTGAATCCTGTGGCTTACAAAGTGAAATTACCTCCGCAGTTAAGAATTCCTAATGCATTTCATATTTCTCTCTTAAAACCACTGGTACTTAATCGGTTCAGAGCTGCTCTGCCTAAATCACCCAAGATCCAATCAGCACATGGAGATGAATTTGAGATTCACAAGGTCCTCGATTCTCGCAGACGTTATGATCGCATCCAGTACCTTGTTGATTGGAAGGGGTATGGGCCAGAGGAGAGATCTTGGGTTGATGCAGAAGATGTCCATGCTCCAAGACTTCTTCGGACATTTCATGCCAAGTTTCCAACTAAACCACATAGGTGTCCGGAGTCCACCCGCAAAAGGGGGGTACTGTCAGCGTCCGGAGTCTTACCGGTACGCTGGGGCCACGGGGCTGGCTTCCTTGGCGTTGTGCGGGCAGCGGCGGAGGTGGGCTGCTGCGCCGGATCCGTGGGCAGCAGTAGCGGCGGTGAGGGGGGTCCGCTCGTGGTGGCGGGACGCCGCTACAGCGGGTCGCACTTGCTGAACCGTTGCTTGGAGACCAGGGGCAGTGAGCAATGTGGCTTTGCAAAAAGGTCTGCATTACTGGGCGCCGCCATGTTGGAGACCAAGTTTTAAGCATAGTTCCTGTTTCCTGTATCTTCCAGCCAATCCAGGGGAAGCTCTCCCTATAAAAGGGGGCTGGTTTAGGACAGGGACGCCAGTGCTTCAAGTTACAACCCTGTTGTAGGTGCTTTAGCCTGTGCTCCCAGGATTCCTGCTGTATTTTGGTTCCTCCTGATCCTGCTTGGTCGGTTCTCTGTTGCTGCTGCAGCCCTGCCGTTTCTTGCCTGCTACTGTCTGTGGAAGCGCTCCTGGAAAACCTGGTCCAGTAAGACTCTTTGGGCACAGTCGGTCCCGGGTCTTCTGCCTCGTCTTTCAAGCCACACTCCACAGATCTCCTTCACCAGCCACGCCTTTGTACCACTGACCACAGCCTGCAGATTATTATCTTCAAGCCTCGTTTTCCAAACCACAGTCCACAGTCCCTGTCTTCAGCCACGTTTTCAACTACCATCCACAGTTCCACAGTTCATCATCTACAGTCTCGTCTTTCAAATCACAGTCCACAGTTCTTCACCTTCAGCCACATCTTTAACCATTGTGCTTCAGCCTCGGTTCTCTACCTCAGCCCTGTACATAATAAATACTTTCCATTGACTCTCAAACCCCGCCTAAGTTCTTCATTGCTCCGTGTCCCATGCGAAGGAACTATATCCAGCCCCCTCGTCTGGTTCATTCACAGCCTGCTACCTCCTCGGGCAAATCTCAGCTGCCGGATCCTCAAACCCTGCCAGACGTGACAATGTATAGGTTGGATACTATTTATCCATCCGGATTGAACAAGGCGGTGGAACTTAATCCAGTATTGTGATGCTTATTCCCCCGAACCGTCTCCTCTCCCTTTCCACCACCCCCTTTCCGCCCCTCTTTCTTTCCTCCCCCCCCCCCCCCCCCCCCTGTACTACATATTGGAACTATTTTGATCCCATAGTACCGTCGGCACCTAAAGTATAATGATTGGCTGCATTCTGCATTTAAGTTCGGATTTAACCAACCAGTGTTTATGCAAACAAGCGTGTGCGTGTGTATGTGTATCTATATGCATGCATGCACATGTGCATGTATGCATATGTATATACATATATATATAAGTGTCTTTTTATATGGAGTTGTGTGTCTACTCTGCTTTTTTTATGTGTTTATTTATTCTTCTAAGAATATATTATTTACTTATTCAGCATTTTGCTGTGGCGATTTTGGAGACTAATTTGTCGGAGTTTTATTAGATAAGAATAGAGTAGTGCCTAGAAAGATGTATCCATATATTCTCTCTTTTTTTACTGATTATTTTATATTTTCCTTTTTCATTTATTACTTTTTCATTACTCTGGAATGTTATTGTGTATATCACATGTATATACATATTTAGTATGGATTATCATACATCCCATCATAAATCAGTTGATGTGCCACTAGAGATCGATCCACTGGAGTTATAGTATATTAACAAGGTCGTAGACGGCAGCCGATGGTTGTCCTGGTGACGCCTGGCTCTCGGCGTCACCATGGCAACCCTTTGTATCTAACGTGTGCTGTACGGAGACTTCCGGGGAAGTGATGCGGTACCTAAGTACTGGTGCCGCGCTGCTTCACACCCGCGCCCGGCTGCATGATAGTGACGTAAAAACGTCACTATGGTAACTATCGTATACAAGACCCTTGGAGATGCGGACGAATGATGCGACGCTAGTGGCGCAGCGTCCGCGTCACCTCCTTTACACATACGGGCTGCTAATTGGCGGGTGCCTGATGTACAATTAGCATACTCCCTGCTCACTTCTCGCGGGATACTAGGTGAGAGGGGATGTCACTTAACCCTTCTTGGCCAGTGCAATACATGGAATACATTCCAGATTTTTCATCTATATTATTAGAGTACTAGTGAATGAATACTACTCCGGGTTTTTCAATGATTTAACCCAGATAGATCTAATAGTGGTCATGTGACTGGTTTTTATTAAATAATGTCTTTTAAGTTATATGAAAAACGACTTATATAATAGATGAATTTTTACACCTTTGAATTATTAATTGAATTACCTCCAATGTCTGTCATTATTTGGTCATTTAATGCTAATAGGTGGTCACAATTAATCACATATGCTAATGAGCAACCATATTGGTAGGGTATATAAACCATCACCAGCAGGACTACTAGCACCTTGAAAAAGTTGCTTGTATGCAACGAAACGCGTTGGTGAGACCTGCCTGACAGTGTTTACTCCCCACTTTTTGGAGACATTGGACCTGGACCAAGCCCCCATTGAACATCCATCATTGGACTTACAAGGACATTCCTATCTCACCGTGGAATGCTACAACATACCCCGCACCGAGGAACAGCACTTTTGCGGACGCAGATTCGCCTAATTACCTCGAGAGACGTTGGTGGTAACTATAATCCACGGATAGGACATTGAGCCTTAATAATCAAGGGGACTCTTATAGGAACAGGCCCATCTATACTATCAGTCTTCCAATAGAACGATTTAACATTGGGAGTTACACCATTTACTTCTTTTTAGTGTTTTTATGTGGTAGTATACCACTTATGTGTATTGCATTTAATTTTTAATATGCTCAAATTTACATTCTTATAATAAATTGTGATTCTAATGGTGACACACCTTTGCATTTGTGACCATTAAGCGCTATTATCTTTTATATTTGCTACTTTTGTCTAGGGGTCTGACCAACCCCTGTTTATATACAGCTGCTGTGGAGAACCTCACATCTAACGCCTGGGAGTAGTAATACCTTAGGGTATTTCTTTGTTTCTTTATTTTCTCTGCACATGAGCAGTCAGCTAAGACCGCACAACAGCAGCCACTTCCTGGGAGGGTTCTGGGGGAACCCTCTGTCGGCTACAATTGCGATGTGTAGCCCATAACCTACAAGGGGTTACTGCCATCTTCAGTAGGTAGCTGCATAGGCCAATATCGGGAATGCATCACATTCAGGATATTGGTAAATCGGGCAGCATTGCATCCTCCATAGAAACCTGCTGCGGGCGGCAATGGAGAAATCACAGCAGGTATCGGAGATAACTGCTGCATTCCCTCCATCTTACATTCAGGGGATACTTAATATTTGCGGCTCACCCACATATATATATATCATTGTGAGACGTGCAGGATATTTTATGTGCTTTATCACTTAACCCAATGTTAGTTTTATTATACTCCTCACCAAGTATGATCATAGATGATTGATGACCTGGATATATTATGCCATACTAATCCGTCCTTCGATTTATGGATATGATATAATGTTGCTAATGTGTTCAATAAGAGACCGTGGGTCATCTGACGCGTCCGTATGTATCATCTGGTTACCTTGGAGATGATTTGCCTCTGTGACGCTTTGTTAACTATTCACGTGATTCTACACGTGTCTGCGTTCCATCTCGGCCGGACTGCTACTTCCGCTTCCGCTAGCGTGCGTGTCACCAGCGGTAATGGAGTACAGCGCGGCTGGGTAAGTTTATTGTGATTTAGCACTACATGTAATGGATTTAATAAATGTTGGTAGGTGGGAGGTTCTCTATCTATATTATATGTATTAGACAGCAGTCTATTTTATTCTGTGGTGCGGTGCACGGGTACTCCGGGTTTTATGTATGATTTTGTGAATATTACTGTGGCTATATAAGGGTGAACTATGTATGTATCAGTTGAACCTTGAAAATGGTCCAGTAAGGACCGAAACGTCGGTGTGACTATTATGTCTGTGCTACATTAAACCCTGCTTGACTACATGAGCCGTCTGGTGAGTGCACTCCTTTCAAGATTATATGCATTCAAGGGAAAAATAGGGATTATACCCGTTGTCTCATGAATATTGAGTGACACCCCAGCAAGTGTTGGAATTTGGAGAGTGCCAACAACCTGTGACTTTTTATGCATTTCCTTATGTTCACTCCTGAAGGGAGGTCATTTGGATTTTTTTTGCTGTGCACCCCGATTTAAGCTGAACTGATAAAAATTTTCTATTGATGCTGCTATTACCCAGATTTGATCTTGGATACTTACTTATTGTTCTATGAGTGGTGGACACCAAGGTACCTGCCAGGACTTATCACATTATTATTTTTATTTTTACACTGTTTTTTTTGTGTTTTTTTCTTCTTTTTTATTTTTTTTAGCTTATATATTTTTGTGTTAGTTTAATTTTTTTCCCCATAAGTCTTTGGTCAATATATTCACGTCTAACTGCTTGTGTAGAGCTTACTGATGGAAAACTTGGTTAATCCAGAATTATTATCGAATGCAGAATATGGTCAGGTGTCCTATACTGATGACGAAGCAGAACGCCTTCTTTTTAACTTTGCTGACTTTAAAACCATACCGGGAGAAAAAGCAATTGACGTTTACTATAAATTATTAAATCTTAACAAACGAGAAACTGATCTGTTATTACATGGTCAGTTTCTATCTGACTATTTTCGTAAAAAACAAATTCCACGTGGGTTCCGTGTTCGGAATATCCCCACCATCGACCGCAATAATCCTGTTTTTTGTAGCCGATGGTGTGGAGTCCTGAACAAGTGCTCACTGGATTTACTATTGTTAGTGATTGAGGAGGTTGGAGTTGAACTCAAAAAAGTCAGAAATGACCTGAGTACCAGTAAAGAACAGTTGGAGGGTGTACTCCTTAGTGACAAATCTGAAGAGTGGCTCTCTAAATTAAATACACAAATAGATAAGTATAAAACTGACTTGATTAATTTCAAACGGAATAAATTGGAGAAAGTAGAAAAAGATTATAGGGACCATAGGGTATATGGCTGGCTAGTGGGTAATGATTTTCCTTCTCGTAATACAAGAGACTCTAGACCCAGAAGGGGTCAATATCAATTTGATCAGTATTCTACCGCCTCCAGTTCAGAGAGAGAGAACTCCAACTCCAGGAATTACCAACGTCAACCTTTTTCTCGGGTGGCTACACGGTCACAATTAGACCCTCAACAAATAGACCCAAAAGGCCCCATCCAAGGAGGGGGTCCTACAAAAAATACAACAAAAAAAACGCCCAAAAATCAACGGGCGAAGTAATTAACTTATCTTCAGTTATTCTTAGTTCTGAACAAGAAAAGGTACTTTCACGTGGTTTGTCATTTATCCCCACTGTCCATTTTGACCCTATGAGGTGGAGGATTGATAATTACTGTCTAGCTCGCAATCTCAGACTCAAAGAGAAATTTGCATCTGACACACGTGTGATACCCGATTCTCAGTTCAGAAAGAAAAGTACGTATGATCCACCATCTAATAATACTAATATTAAAACTTTTTCCCGTATGATGGATCAGACAGTTACTGATTGTATGAAAAAGACCACTCAGGGTAGGCCTAATCTTAGCAAGGCAGAAAATATGGCGCTGAAATCACTTAAAGAAAACTCTACTATCACTATACGCCCAGCAGATAAGGGTGGGGCAGTGGTGCTCCAAGACACCACAGCATATAATGATGAAATTATACGCCAACTCAGTGACGATCACACTTACAGGATGCTTGACAGTGATCCTACTGCCATATTTAAAAGAAGGTTGGATAAAGTTATTGAGGGTGCATTAAATATGGGTATCATCACTGAAACTGTATCATCTTTTTTACACACAGATTTTCCCATATGCCCTATCATATACACACTGCCGAAAGTGCACAAGAATATGCAAAACCCACCGGGCAGACCGATAATCTCTGCCCGGGGGTCATTATTTCAACCGGTTGCACGGTACCTCGATACTTATCTCCAACCATGTGTCAAAAGAATTAAGAGCTACATTAAAGATACGGGTGACTTTATTGATGGGTTAAAGTCTGTTGTGGTCGACACTGAAGGCTTTCTGTTAGCCACTATGGATGTTTCCTCATTATATACAGTTATACCTCACCAGGCAGGAATAGCTGCGGTTCGAAGAGCATTGTTGAGTAGTCACCACTGTCAACCACCAATTGAATTCCTGCTGGAATTGCTAGAGATGACCCTTACATGTAATTATTTTAAATTTGGTGACCGATACTACCTCCAAACGTCTGGGACCGCGATGGGGAGTAACATAGCCCCGGCGTATGCCAATCTTTATATGGAGGAATATGAACAACAATTTATATTCCAGAAGTTTGGTGGTAGTATCGGTTACTACAAGCGGTTCATAGATGATGTGTTTCTTCTATGGTCTGATGATAAAGCTGCTCTGGAGGATATGGTTGTGCAACTCAATCAGTTAGATACACCAATTCGCTTCACTATGGAATGTGATTCCAACAGTATTAATTTTCTGGACGTGACTATATTCACCACTGATAGGGGTTATGGATTTAAATTGTACAGGAAAATCACTGATCGTAATACACTACTACACTATGGCAGCTACCACCCTAAACCACTCAAGGAGAGTTTACCCATTTCCCAATTCATCAGAGTTATGCGTAACAACTCGGATACTCAGATCCTTAATGACCAACTATTGGAGATGCAACATCGGTTCCTCGAGAGGGAATATCACCCTGATGTGGTTGAAAAATGTCTACACAAAGCTGAAATCCGCTTTAAGGGCGGTAAAAAATCCACAAATAAGCTGGAGAAACCATTTGTGTTTTTGACGACCTATGACACGGGTAGCTTTGCCACGAGAACTGCCATGAAACAGAATTGGGGGATTGTGGCAACCGACAACACCCTCAAAGATGTACTACCGAAACAACCACTAATAGCTTACAGACGTGGACCGAACCTACGCAATATGTTGATGCGACCGGACCAATCAGTGGTGAAAGAGGTGGAGGGATGGCTACCCCCTAAGAAACTTGGGTGTTATAAATGCCCAAATTGCACGACTTGCAGGGGGATGCTAACAGGTAATTCCTTCCCGCATCCACAAAATGGAAAACGGATACCTATACAACATCGTCTGACATGCACGTCCGACTTTGTTATTTATATATTGATATGCCCATGTTCACTCGTATATGTGGGCAAAACTATTAGGTCCTTTCGGGAACGGATCTCTAATCATCGTTCTAATATCAGACAAGCACTGAAAACGGGTGGGTCTGATAAACCAGTTGCTCGACACTTTGTGCAATTTAAGCACCAACTAACAGCTCTGCGCTATATGGTGATTGACAGAGTGCCACCATTATCCAGGGGCGGCGATCGAGCGAAGATACTTTTACGCCGGGAAGCCTTCTGGATTTACAGATTGGAGACTGTCTTTCCCAAGGGTCTAAATGACTCAGTACATTTCAGTATCTTTTTGTAAACCGGACACAGCATATGTTTTGGTAATTTCACCCATTAATGTATCTAATTTTCTCTTTTTTTCTTTTTTTCTTTTTTATCTAAATTTTTTGTGGTGTATTCCGATCAGTGAGTTCTTCTCTGTTACATGATCCATATATTATATTTGTTTAAAAGATTGGTATTACTACTATTACCATTACTATCATTGTGAGACGTGCAGGATATTTTATGTGCTTTATCACTTAACCCAATGTTAGTTTTATTATACTCCTCACCAAGTATGATCATAGATGATTGATGACCTGGATATATTATGCCATACTAATCCGTCCTTCGATTTATGGATATGATATAATGTTGCTAATGTGTTCAATAAGAGACCGTGGATCATCTGACGCGTCCGTATGTATCATCTGGTTACCTTGGAGATGATTTGCCTCTGTGACGCTTTGTTAACTATTCACGTGATTCTACACGTGTCTGCGTTCCATCTCGGCCGGACTGCTACTTCCGCTTCCGCTAGCGTGCGTGTCACCAGCGGTAATGGAGTACAGCGCGGCTGGGTAAGTTTATTGTGATTTAGCACTACATGTAATGGATTTAATAAATGTTGGTAGGTGGGAGGTTCTCTATCTATATTATATGTATTAGACAGCAGTCTATTTTATTCTGTGGTGCGGTGCACGGGTACTCCGGGTTTTATGTATGATTTTGTGAATATTACTGTGGCTATATAAGGGTGAACTATGTATGTATCAGTTGAACCTTGAAAATGGTCCAGTAAGGACCGAAACGTCGGTGTGACTATTATGTCTGTGCTACATTAAACCCTGCTTGACTACATGAGCCGTCTGGTGAGTGCACTCCTTTCAAGATTATATGCATTCAAGGGAAAAATAGGGATTATACCCGTTGTCTCATGAATATTGAGTGACACCCCAGCAAGTGTTGGAATTTGGAGAGTGCCAACAACCTGTGACTTTTTATATATATATATATATATATATATATATATATATATGTAGTTTGGATTGTTGTGCGATCAATGCCTCAAGTCCTTAATAATTATAAAATGCGTAGTCCTTATAAGATGTGAGTGCAGGCACTTCTGTTAAACAATGTTGCCAACACTGTTCATTCGATACTTAAAAGCTGAAAAAAATGAAGGCACACTCAGTGAGTCTAAATATCAAGTAATGTTTACTCAAAGTAACAAGCTCACTTATATCAAAGGTATAAAATCACCAGCATGTAGAAGAAATCCCTGCTGCCTCCGGAGCAGCTTGCAGAGGCTCCTCTCTCACGCTGGTAGCAGCAAGTTAAGTACAGCGTCTTAGCCCACGGATAAGGTGTTCATGGAAAGTGATGAACCCGTCCTCTTGAGGTTGAAGTTTAAGACATGCCAATAAAGTACTTTTTTCTCAAAATGTAACAATAGGACATTTTTAACACTTTTGTCCTATTGTTACATTTTAGAAAAAAAGTGCTTTATTGGCATGTCTTAAACTTTTTACCTGGAGCCATAATAGTGCTCAGCTGTGCTTGCCACTAATTGAGCAGTGTGGGCTGATGCGCACACACAGCCCAGGGACATAAAATATGAGTTCAGCGTCAGACAGGCCAGCCTCCTGACGAAGTGTGATACGAAACGCGTTGCGGCGTGGCCTGTCTGACGCGCTGTGTCCACCTGTGCAGCTGCTCCCACTGTCTGATCCAGAGAGGTTTCCCGACGAGTCACGGCTACGCCATAGACGGCAGTGCTGTGTGTGGTTCCGCGCGGGCGGCCAGCGGGTATGCAGTTTGTGCCAGTGGAATCTTTTTGAACCGTGTGGTAACTAGCCCACAGCGTGTGCTATATGGTACGAGTCCTATACAATTTGTCCGTGGACCTGTTACTGTTTTTAAATTGAATAAATAGTCTGCACTATGAGCGCCTTTTCCATTATGCTTTATTCCTATATATATATATATATATATATAGCCATAAATATAAAATGATAAATGGGCCCCTATATTTCTACCTGCACTGTAGTTAGAGCATCTGCACATCTCCTTTCGTGCATGCATCCACAACTTCTTTTTGACAAGGGCAGCATTTGTGTTAACACACCTTACTGTTCTAGGCCTGTGTGCCTTCCCACCACAGTTCCATCTCTGGTCTTAAGGGGTTATACGTGTAGACAGTGTTTGATTTCTGGTCATGCGCAGCGCATAAACACCCTGGGGTATTGCTCATTCTGCATCAGCACCCAAGCATTTTATCCACCACATCTGTGACAATCTATTCTCTGCAACCCTTGTCCTTTATTGTCTGTTTGTGAACATAAAAGCAGAATCCAGGCTCTGGTAACAGTTCTCCATTCTGCATCTTGATTAGGCATTATAGGTTGCCCTTTTTGTCCAGGCTCAGCTGCTCTGTACATGTCTTGTTAATGGTGAGGACAGTTAGTTCTTTATGCTCATCCTGTGTCTGTGTTTTCCCACTTATAATTTTTTATTTATGCCTGATTATTTTCTATGTGTGCTTTTATATGTAATTCAATTCTGTGCTTGAGATCATAAAGACCACAATTCGTGTGATTTTGCTTCACAGCCATATGTGAGTAAAGGCCATAACACTGGATTTGCACAGATTATTTATTATCTTTAAATTATGCCAAATTCCATAAAGTGCACCCAGGTCAACATCTAGGTAAGTAATGACCCCCATCATACCATAATTGTTTAGGGGCCATTCATGCTGCAATTTCTGGTCAAGTAGGTCTAAATGGACCTAATTGGGCAGTGATATTGCAGCATCTATGGATACACATTACACATTTACAATCCATTCATTCAAGCATGTTATTTTTGTTAAAAAGTTGAAAAATGAATCAATATTATCCAAGCATGGAAAATTAAGTGAGTGTGTATCATATAATCATTTGAATCTGATAATCAATCTTACAGCTACACTATATTGCACATGACATGCAAATGTCTTTCTGTGAGATCAAAAAGTGTATAAAGCAAAAGGGGGGGGGGGAGGAGGGTATTAAATTAGCCAAAGGGTTTAGCCTGCGACTAAGTGCCTGGACATTCAGGCAATTATGGGATTCAGGTGTGGAGACCCACTGATTACGAATAAACTGTGTCGACCAAATTTTGTGTTTTTTCCGTGGCTCATGGGTTCAGTCCGACTGCGGGGACTCATGCGCGGTATAGTCCCTGTTAATTGAATACCTCCCATGCGGCAATTAGCCGCAATGTTTAATTGAATACCCCACAATGTGATGAATATGTTACTCAATTGCACAGGGCTGCCATCAGAAATTGTGGAGGTTAGTACAGATAAAACAGGCAGGGCCCCTCATTCTTGCCTTGGCCTTAAAACTGGTGGACGCAGAGGAGTTAGATTGGAGTCCTGGCATCTGGGCATTTATTAGAGAAAAAAAGTGCTTACCTGATATCTTTAGATTTAGTCATATTGTGTTCCTGACATCCGTTTTTATTATGTCATTATATGCTGTAAATATTGAATTTTAAATTAACTAGTTGACAGAAAATGTAGTAACTCATCATGTACATCTGGGATATAATTATATCTCTGGTAAGCTATGGACATTAGATAATGGCAAGCTGCGCTTGCAAGAACATATAGCAGATTTTATTAGGCAGAGATTACTTTGTTGCAAACTGTAGATTGTCTGGCCCCACAGAACAAAAACATATTTAATAAAGGATTGTCTCTTCGTTCACCATACAGAAGGTTGAAGTAACTGTTTAAAAGCTTTTTTGGAAATTTGGGGGTGCCCCACAATGTGACGTATTTTGATGGATACAGGCTTTTGGTAAGTGTCTAGCAATTTCCAAAAGCCTGTACAGGGCTTTATACTGTATATCCAGACAAAAATGTGTGCTTTTAAGCAATAGTTTTGGAGATTACTTCTTTAGGTATGAGTAACTTTTGTAGATGAAGAGCTGCCACGGATCAAGGGCAAACATTTTTTTTCCAGTTGATCTTGTGTAAGCAACCATTTGGAGATATGTTCCAAATTATGTAGTATGAGGAAATGCTGTAATATCAGGCAATCATATTCCCCTTTATGTTTACTTGATTGCAGAGGTGTAACTAGGGTTTTTGGAGCCCAGGGCAATATGAAGAGTGCCCCCCCCCCCCCCCCCCAAAAAAAAAAAAACCCCACCAAAAGAAGTATGTGCGAGCGTCAAAAAACTGGGCGTGGCCACACACCAGAAGGGGTGTGGCCACGCACCAGAAGGGGTGTGGCCACTGAAAATGCCCCACAGTGCCAGTTACATGGCCCACAGTGCCAGTTACATGCCCCACAGTGTTAGATACATGCCCCAGCGGCGGTGAGGGGAAGGAGAGACGCTGCACTCTCCTCCCCTCACATTTCGGCATGACGGGGGCGAGTGGGGCATGATGCCCTGGCCGCCGGCTGCGCCCCCCTCTCCTGGACCTGCTAAGGCGCCCAGGGCACGTACCCCACTCACCCTACCCTAGTTACGCCTCTGCTTGATTGTAGTTTATTATAAGCAACTCTCGATCTTTTGTGACTTCCATAGAAAGTGTATGAACAATTTTGTTCATCTGTGTATATCTGGCTTAGCGAGAATTGGGAGCATTTGGATTCATACATTTTGGGAATACAACTATCTTTAGCAGTATATTACCAGCTAATTAATAGAGATTCAAATACTTTCATGAGATGTTTTGTATTATAGGGTTGTAATAAAATTTGTATATATCCTCTAAGGAGGGAGAAGCATGCACCTATAGACATCTATTGACATTTGATTTTCTATGTAAGATATCTAAAGCCGATTTCCAATAGAAATTCTTACAAAATGTACTCACATACTGTAAAGGCAGCAATTTATTATAGTTCATGGGGGTCATTCCAACCTGATCGTACGCTAGCTATTTTTTGCAGCACTGCGATCAGGTAAAAACTCTGCAAAACTGCACATGCGTATGCACCGCAATACGCAGGTGCGTCATACGGTTACAAAGCGGATCGATGCTGAGCAATGGATTTAACGAAGAATCCATTCGCACAGCCGATCGCAAGAAGATTGACAGGAAGAAGGCGTTTATGGGTGTCAACTGACCATTTTCAGGGAGTGGTTGGAAAAACGCAGGCGTGTCCAAGCGTTTGCAGGGTGGGTGTCTGACGTCAATTCCAGGACCGGACAGACTGAAGTGATCGCTGCGGCTGAGTAAGTTCAGACCTACTCAGAAACTGCACAAAACTTTTTTGTACGACTCAGCTGCACAAGCGTTTGCACACTTGCAAAGCGAAAATACACTCCCCCATAGGCGGCGACTATCTGATCGCAGCGCAGCAAAAAATAGCTAGTGAGCGAACAACTCGGAATGACCCCCAATGTTATATCCAGATAACATGCCAACAGGTTAATTTCTTGCCTCAACCATCTCTGGCTCTGATTAGTGGCTGAGCAAGCCCATTAGATACACATACTATTTGCATTTGATTATCTTATATAGAATAAGGAGCAGGTTGCGTAAGAGGGAAAGGCCAATCCCTCACTGAGTGCTTTGGGCCTGCATCTGACCAGCCAGTCACTAATTTACTGTATGCTGCTGCAGGCTTTCTGTGCACAGACAAAATAAATTGATAAAAGAAAATGATTTAATCTGCTATAAAAACAAAGTATTTTATGTCTTCTGGGCATGAAAGGATTAAACTCCCTGTGCTGTTCATTTCATCTCTCCTCCTCCCTGTCTCTCATCTAGTTAGATGTCCTGCTGACTTTAAAGGAGCTTAGAACGAGGTGCAGCTTCAAGTATGGAGCAGCTTCTATGGACAGGTGTATAAATTAGGTAAGTGGTTGTGTATTTTCCTGTAGGCATGTGTGTGCATGCTATTGCTAATAGATGTGTAGGTGACCGCATACATACATACATACATACATACATACATACATACATACATACATTCCACCATGTAGACATTTGTCTGGACCAATTTTTTCTACTCACTATTTGAATTAATTTGGGTGCAGTTAATGAACTGGCATTAAGCTAGCATTTCAATATATTGGGTTTAATTAATTCAGAAAGTAGAGAGGAAAATTAGTAGCAGACAAAGCTCTCACTCATAACATGGATCATGGTGAATTCAATTTATTACACTTAGTACTGTATCTTATCTCAGGTATGTTATCATGATACATTTGTCTGGTTCCTCTATTTTCCACATACGTTTTGCTCTAATTGGCCCAAGCTCAGCTAATTTATTGATGTAAAATACTTATTTTGCAAACATTTATTGAGCCCAGATTACTTCAATGAGGTATTAATTAGGAAAGACGAGTCCAGGCATGTCTCCATTTTGAAATCGGTCATACTGCCAATACTTTTATTCTTTACATTTTTTCATAATTTATACATAGATGCTTATCGGTGCACCCTTTTGTGTAATTTACTAGCTCAATGTAAATATATCCAGTTTGTACTGATGTTTGAGGTTGTATAATATGAAGTAATTTATGATAATTTGTTCCTCAAATACTGTGTGTGTGTGTGTGTGTGTGTGTGTGTGTGTGTGTGTGTGTGTGTATATATATATATATATATATATATATAAAATCTTTGATACATTAATAGCCACAAATGTCCTTAAAGTGTTACTTACTTACTTTGTTGAGAAATTATCTTAAACATACTGTGCTCTATGTGATCTTCATTTTTTTAACATTTCTTCTGTAGTAAATTTGCAATTTATTGAATGTCTGACACTCATGTATTTCTCTTTACATTGTAAGTTCATATGGATAGGTATGTCTATATCCCTTCAATAACGATTGTTTGTGATTAGTTTTCTCTTTATTTTTCTCTTTATTTTTCAATTCTCATTGTACGGTCCGAAAGAATATATGGTTTGGACAATGTTGAAATAGATTTATAATTACCACCACTGACTGAGCCAAGCACTTTTTATACATCAACAGATACTGAAACCCTTTACTCTAATGACGGACAAAGTACTACGCTAATGCCACAGTAATTCTACAGTAGTTTTATAAATAGTTACATCTTATAGAATTTTAGTATAACTTCAAACAATAGTATTTGAGCAAAACACCCTCTCGTTGGTTGGAAGGGGATATAAGGTGCATCTTCCAAGTTTCAATTACTGGAAAAGCAGGAACAACACTTAGGAGGGAATTTATCAAAGCTTGGAGAGAGATAAAATTATGAAAGATAAAAGTACCAACCAGCTTTTAATTTACATTTTAAGGCTGTGCTGGAAAACGGACAGGAGCTGATTGGTTGCTACTTTAGCTCTCACAATTTTATCTCTTGCAGAGTTGTGATAAATACTCCCTTTAGCTGAAACATATTAAAGCGATGAAAAATGCAGATCGATACTAAATTCACACAAAAAGCCAGATGCACACAAATAACCGAATGCATTCTTAATTCAGACAGAAAGTCAGATTTACATAGTCACACAAAAACATTAATATCCTTACTATGTTACACATAAAAAGCCAGTTGTACACAGGAGATTTATAGAGTCAATTGTTGTGTGGTTTCCCTATATTATAGGTAAGATGGATTGTTGGTAAGGTGAGTATAGGTGAATGCCCAGTTAATAAGGGAGTTGCTCCCTAGGAAGTTGTTTGTGTCTGAAGGAAAAAATAACTTCACCATTACTGAACATTGGTAAGATTTCATGAATGTTTTTTTCCATATTCTATACCTATATTACAGTTACCCATTATTGTGGTTTCCATTCACAGTGTACTATTCTGTGATTATTGATTGATGCATTTTGATTCAATAAAATAACATATATATTAAAAAAGTACACTATTGTGGACACAGATATTTCACAGGAAAGCAAATACTATAGCTTTAATTGCTAAAATGTGAAATGTAAAACTTAATGATGAAAAGGTGAAAATACAAATAAATTAATGTTAAAAATTGAGTTTCATGGCTATATATAGTAATGGTGAAAATCTTTGCTCTTATTGCTATTTCTAGGCCCCTCTAAACTAGTGTTATTATCATTTTGTCTATAGGGTAATTCCATGATTATGTCAACCAGAACATCTTTTCCTGAAATTGGCCACAATTAATCTTGTAGTGAAAATTTATATTCTCTGAAGTTAATATTTTGTAAAACCAAAGATGATAAACACCTGTTTTTCAAAAATCATAAGTTGGCAGCATTGTTTATTCAAGATGGCAGTCTGTGGAAAGCTGTGGTAATTTTGTGCCTTATTTGACACCTGTTTACAGGCTATAAGGGGGAGATTCAAATGTTTGAAAAGTCAGTTGGGAGTCTGTTTTTTCCTATCTATATAGACAGGAAAAAGCAGACACCCAACCGACTTTTCAAACAATTGAATCTCCTCCTAAGAATCTTACCAGAGCCACAATTTGATAATAGGCTTAAGCTGTATTTTCAAGATGTTAGCTTTGATAATGATGTAGTTTAATTGACAGATTTAAATGTTTTTTGCAAGTATGTTGGAACATGTCGTGTCTGTCACAATTCCTATGTCGTGTCTGTCACAGGAATAATGTTTAATAAAATATTTACAAATACTTGAAATTTCTTATCTTCTTTACCCAACCAAGCCAACAACTCTATCATTCTCAGTGTTACGTCATGGAACTGTAGGTTTCATATTTTGGAAGATTTGGAAGGAAGTTATACTCATCCTGAATTTGTGTTCCCGTTCAGTGTTGTGTCTGTCACATAATATTTTTACCTGTATAATTCTGATAATTACAGAATTAAACTTCCCTGTTACTTTAACAGTTAACTGAATGATTATAGTTTATAACTAGCATAGTTTGCAGAACTTCTGATATTTTATTAATGAAAAAAATAATGATCATTATTCTTGCAGTGAATCATTTGTCGTGTCTGTCACAAATGGAATTGCCCTATATTGATATTCTAAATACTCATTCATTTAGCAGTATTACCATTGAAATAATGTGTATTTTGCATTACACCAGTCATAATGATAATTTTAATCACAATAATTCTGTTATTGACAGGAACAGTTTCCTGTATCCTGTCCTATCTCTCTACGGGTCATCATCGGAATGCCGGCAGTCAAAATACCGACAGCTGCATCCTGGTGATCAAAAATCAGACACTTTATAATTAATAAAGCTAACCCTAATCCCTAGCCCCCTAACCCTAACCCACCTTTCCAGCAGCCTGACCCTAACCCTCCCCCACCCCCCCAGCCTAACCCAGCCTTCGTAGGTGTTGCCTAACCCTAACCTCCGGTCCCTAATCCTCCCCCACAACTTAACCTTAACCCGCCCCGGGGGTGCCTGATCCTAACCCTCTCCCCTGCAGCCTAATCCTAACCCACCCCCTGTGGCCTAAACCTAACCTCCCACCCGCAGCTTTTACCTTT